>NW_024372148.1:3064668-3640866 GCF_014805655.1 Passer montanus
AGGCGCGGGACCGGCGCCGGGTGAGGGGCCGGGGGCGCAGCGGCTGCGGGGCCGCTCCTGCTGTGGCGGGGCTGCGCTGAGGGCCCTGACCCAGGGCCGGTTTCACACACACTGTCTGGGTTTGGAAGGGATCCCCGAGGGTCTTCGAGTTCAACTCCTGTCCCTGCACAGACACCCCAGAAATCTCACTATGAACTCGAGGGCATTGTCCAAAGGCTCGTTGAACTCTGGCTGGCTTTGTGCTGTGACAGCTTCCCTGGAGAGGCTGTTCCAGTGCTCAAACACCCTGTGGGTGAAGAACCTTTCCAAAAAATCACAGAATGAACTAGGTTGGTCAAGACCTTTGAGATCATCAAGTCCAACCTATGACCTAACACCTCTTCATCAACTAAACCATAGCACTGTGTCCAATGTTTTTTTAAACATGTCCAAGGACAGTGGTGACTCCACCACCTCCCTGGGCAGAGGGTTCCATGCCCAATCACTCTTTCAGTGAAGAATCTTTTACTATAATATCCAACCTAAACCTCCCTGACACAGGTTCATTCCCTCGAGTCCTGTCACTGGTCACCACAGAGAAGAGATCATTATCTGCCCCTGTGCTTCCTTTCACAAGGATGCTGAAGACTGCGATGAGGCCACCCCTCAGTCTCCTCCAGGCTGAACAAGTGAAGTGACTTCAGCTGCTCCTCGTAGGGCTTCTCCTTCAGACCCTTCACTGTCTTCATTGCCCTCCTTCCAACACTCTCTAATAGCTTAATGTCTTTCTTATATTTTGGCACCCAAAACTGCCCTCAGCACTCGAGGTGAAGCTGCCTCAGTGCAGAGCAGAGCAGGACAATCCCCTCCCTTGCCCGGCTGACCATGCTGTGCCTGATGTCCCCAGGACAGGCTTGGCCCTTCTGGCTGCCAGGGCACTGCTGATTCTGCCTGTGGCTGCTGTACCCCCAGCCCTGGGGATGGCACAGTGAGCACCAGTGGGAGAGAGGCAGGCACTGATGCCTGGCATAGGGGTATCCGTGTGGGGAGCTGCCCCTGCCTCCATGTGCCGCCCTTCCCTCCCCATCCTCACACCTCACCTTGCTCTGCTGTCAGGTACCACACAGGCAAAGGTGGCTGCCACCCACCCTCCTGCCCTCCACAATCCTGTGGCTTCCTGCGAAATCCACTGTGGTTTTTAATGGGTGGGTTGTAGCAGCTGGGGCTGCAGCCAGTCCTAGAGTGTGAAGACGAGAAGTCCAAAGTCCTTCTCTGACAGATAATGCGGCTTTCCATTTCCAGAAAATTGATTTTTCTTTTTTCTTTGTTTTTATTAGTGGTTTTATTCACGGACTGCAGTCACTAGAACAGAGAGTAAAAGTTCCTCTTTCATACAATGCTGACTTTGTGACCTCCCCAGTGAAATCTGGGAAACAAAGGTTTCTAGGAATTTGCTCCCTGCCTCTTGACACATACCTTCATTATTAGCAATGTGAACTGACAGCAAAAAATCAGTATTTGCAAATTTGATTCAGATACAAGCTAGTCTGACAGGCGTTTCCAAGCACAGAATGGGTGAGAAAGTACACTTGTGTAAATATATCTATTCCAACCCAAAATGGCCAAGTATCCGGACATTGAAAGTACACACACATTGTTTCCATCCTTCTTTGCAAGAAGAGGATTTCTTTGCTGTGCTTAAATTTAGATGCATAGAAGGCTAATACCAATAACCTGGCCTTGCTTCCTGACAGCTAGAAGGGTGCTACAGCTGCTCTTGAGAAAAATTTAAGACTCAGACTTCCCCCACCTCCCCTTCGTAGCATACAAAAGAATGGGACCAAACACTACTTTTAGTAGCAACCCGTTTTCTCTGTCAAGCAAAACGTCTGTCTTCCTGTAAATCAACTTGCCATATTTCCATACATGCCTTGTGAGAATTGCTACCACCCCCTCGGGAAATACTTTGTACCAATAACTTCTTAAAACAACAGTTCTTGGAAGGTGTGGATTGCCTAATGCCAGGAGGCTTCTGCAATCTGTCAGGTGGGAATCGCATCCTTTGGCTGATTGCCAGCCCCTGTTACTGAGCAGGGCTGGACACTTAGGGGGTGTTTAAACAGGACAATCTTTAGTCACCATGCACATCTCCTCCAAAACAGCATGATCTACACAGCCTAGAAGTCCTAAAGGACTTCTAGAAAATCAGCCCAGCATGACTAGGAAACAGTGTGTTCTCCAGTGTGGTTACAGGTTATTTGTGAAATTTGGACTCCAGAAATGCAAGCAGCCTCACTAAAAGGAAATTTCAGATTGCAGTTGCACCACCCTTATTCCTTATTCTCACAGGTTGCAGGGTTTCAAGACACTGCATTCCAAATGAAAACAATTACTCCTGCAACATTATCTGCCAGGCAGGATTCTGTGGGCAGGGGTTAATGGTGGAGCAGTTTATTATATCCTTTCCTTTTGGCAGATGTAATCAATCAAGAGGCAATGAATCTTCTTGTGGATTCCCTGAAAACTTGTCATAGGCTAACTCCCACCTCCAAGTACTATTTCTGAGGAGCAGCAAAGAGCCAAGTCATTTTTGCAGCACCTACTCCATTTCTCCAATGCTGCACTCCTATTTCCTTACCCCTGTGTTTGAGTAATAGTGTAGCAGGGCTGTGCACTTCCTGCAGGTTTGGGTCCCATGCACAAGAAGCTAGAATTCTTCTGAGACTTTCTAGTACCCAATTTCTCCAGACCTTGCTGAGGGCTGGCACTGATAATTTCTCATCTGTAACAAATGCTTTTATAAGTACCCAGTGGCTGGCTATTAATTTTCAAAGTCAAGATGTGAATAGCTGAATCAACTCTACAGAAACACAGTTATAAGTGAACAGAAAAAAATGGCAGAATGAAACTGCACTTTAGCTGTTCAAGTAGACAAGTAACACACTGAACACACCTTCCTTAATGAGGGAAGTTGACATGTGCAGTTTGACTTCATCAGCTGAGCAGCAGCAGTTTTATAGTGCCCGTGTTGTTGTGATCTGCACTGTAACCTTGTTTTCCTGCAGAATTGGATTGGAAGTCAGCAGAGCTGTAGGTCTCCCTGCCGTGTAACCACAGATGAGGTCTTGTGATGGGTTGCAATTAGTTTGATTCACATGGAGGATGTGGTACCGCTGATTCATCCTGCTAAAAATGGCCAAGGGAGCGAGGAAACCACAGTGAACAGGACTACATGGATGGCTTGTATGTGCCAATCAAAGCTTACATTGACTTCGCAGTCTAACAACACTCTAAGCATCTTTCTTGAAGTTTTTTGTGTTTGTTTGGTTTTTTAATTCCTGGTAGCATGCTATCATCAGAAAAATAGGCAGTCATCAGCCAACAATTTCAGCAGAGGGGTCAGTCGGTGGCTAACTTTTCCCTTACCTCACAGCTCCCTGCAGGGCAGTGTTGAATAACCTGTGCTGCTGTGGCCTGTTGCCTCTCACAAAAAAAGGTTGAGGCAAGTGATTTGTAATTATTCAAGGACAGTGAAGTTACTGGTGAGCAAGAATTGTACTTTCAATAAATAAACTGGCCAATTTCCAAGACCTTTACTCTAGCTTCCCAGAAGCTGTTAGATAAATGGAAGTGGTTACAATATTCACAACCTCTATGGCATACAGAACTGTGGTGGTGTTAAAGCCCCTTTGCTGTTGTAGTTCAAGATAGCCTGTACCTTTGAATACTCAACTGCTCTTCCCTTTGACAAGCTTTCCAAGTTTCTGCCCTGTCTTTGAGTTTCTGACAGGGAGAAGTCCAGATAATCATCACGCACTGGTCCCTGAGTAAAAAATATTTATGTTTTTCGTCCACAGTCTAACTGGAATTTAGCCCTACTCATAAACAACAGAGAATAGCAGAAGTTGAAGTAGCAGGAAAAAAATTATCACAGAAAAGCATGATGATTTATCTAAAGCATCAGAGAGAAAAGAGTTAAAACCAAGGGCAGGCCTACATTCATCTTTTCTTTAATATCATTTTCATAGTCTGTAATTTAGGTCCCACTTGTCTCAGGGCTCTTCTCCACTGTGTCTGGATGCAGCAACCTAACCCCTTGTTTCTGTATCAGAGAGCCCTAAATCTGATTTTGCTGGGTTTCCCTTTACCTGTATTGTTCTAGAATTCTACCTCTGTCCTGGAATACCTCAATAAGCCTGGTAAGATTTGCAGTTTTTAAGATGGCGATGAAATTTCAGCAGTTGATTTAGAATACTGGACAATCAGCATTTAAGTTTTAATCACTGCACATTTCAGTAGAGAAAAGAAAAATCCTTCAGAATGAAATTAAGTTGGTTTTTTTTAGAAAATGTGACTCTGTGTGAATGTAACATGCTGGAAATAATTATTAAAATCATGAAGACATCTCCCACACTTTTTGAATCTCAGACATAAACTGCAGAATCTGTTTCTGTAATTTTGAACTCCTTTTTGAGGATTTGCTATTCTAGTACAATATCAAATGCAGTCCCATTGTTGGCTGTGAAGGGGTGTTGCAATCCAGAGTACAGCAATCTTCTCCAAACCATCAGAGGGGACTTATCTGTGTGAGTACTGCCAGTAATGGCAAGTGAATATATAAATTGGGGGTCTTCCCTTTTTGAATATGGGAAGAAAAAAAATTAAGTTCATAAGTACACTTCTAAGGAAATGTACTTTTAAAGTAGCTAAAGTCACTTACTTTTGTGCTTTGTACCTCACATTGTACCTCTGATCTTGAACAATAAAGATGCCTGTCTATTGTGTCTGGTCACTTAAATATTTATGAGTGGTGAGCTCTGCATCGGTTATCATCATGCATTTTCCATACAGCACAGCAACTAAGCAATACTACAAAGCCAAGCTAATCTTCAGAGCTGGCTCTTGACATTTCCCGATTAATATGCATTGTCCTTTTGAGGGCTAAACCCTGCCTGAGGACACACACATGAAACGATTTGTCTGTTCCGTCAATAGACAAGGAATATGCATACATACCCTGAAAACAGAACAGGCTCAGTGAGTCTCTTCATCCAAAGTACTCCAAGGATACTGAAAATTAGTCCTTTGACCCTTTATTTTAATTAAAGAGAGTTACCATAATAACAATAAGAATAATCACTATTTCTTTGCAGTGGACCTTACTTCAGAATCAACTACTCCTTCCTCTCATAAGATTTCTGTTTTCTCTGCCTTTCTTTTTTTTTTCAGGAAGCCTTTTGTGTATGGTGAGCTGTTGGATAGAAGATTACTGATCTTTTAGTCCTGGTCTCTTGAGCACTGATTTGTGACTGCTCTCATTTAGTCTGTAAGACAGACTGTGCTGTGTCATTTCTGCACAGAGCAATGACAGAGATGCCTGGGTCAGAGCAGGTAAGGTTTTTGGAAGTTCAAAAAGGAGAATGAAAGATGAGACAGAGCAAGTAAGGGTAATTTGCTTTTTCATATTTGCTTGTATTGGATAATGTTTATTTTTATCCACACATTTTTGCTCTGGACCCAATGTATAATCAGTTGGGATAAACTGATGTTCAGTCACACAGAGCTATTTTTACTGGAGCATATAAAGGTGTATAATTTTTGCTATATAAAGAATGCTAAATAACAGAGCTTTTTAGTGTTGGAATTTTTTTCCCCAGAATGTGCTAATGGCCAAACATATGCACACAGTTCCGGAGAAAACAAAGGAATACACAAGTATTAAATACTAACAGCTGCTCTGTTTAGGCAGCAGCCACATGCTGTCCTGTTTTATAAAAATTAATTGGAAAGACTTCCACTCAAAATAATCATGCCACTTGAATTTTTAAGAGCCAATTCAAAATGTTTTACTTTCAGAGGAATGATTTCCTACAGAGTTCAGATCTACATTTGGTTATAAAAATACCTGCTCTGTAGGTTCCGCACAGCAGGAAATTTAAAGCCCAAAGGGATCACCAGAAATCCACCAGTTCTAGCCCAGTCCTTTCTGGAGAGTCGGAACAAATTCATCTAAATGGTAAAAGAAAAATCTTTTTCTGAAAATGTCCTTGAAATACTTTGACTATGGAGAGCCTATAGATTATTGCCCTCACATTCTTGCTCCAATGTACAAGGAAAACAATTGTATGCACCTTTCTTATAGAAGCAGGGGGTTAACGGCAAATTAAAACAGGTGAGCTTAATGGTTTTGTGTATAGAAGGTAAGGTAGAATGTTTTGCCCAAACTGGAGCATATGAACATTATTTGTCCTTTGTCTCTCCATTAGGGGCTCTTGATTGAAGCCCTGTTAGTCTTTCAATTTTTACAACAAATAGCAGCTTTGACCTTTCACAAGTAGGTCATACCTTTTAAACCTCTAATAATTTTTGCTGATCTACTTGCCCCCCTGCTGGACGGGCTCTCCAGTTTTCCTGCTTTGTTCATTTGTACATGAAGCCACTTCACAGACCAATTGTATTTGTGAAGGATTTTTTTCTATATGTTCTTCTATATACATGCACATGTATCTAACTATATGTATAGCATTTGTCAGCAAATCATTTACCCAGATAGTGAGGATGTGCCTTTCTACTTTCAACTTGTGGTGAGAAGCAAGTAATCAGCAAGGCCATAAACACCCTTTATGTTAGTACTCTCCCCAGTCCTTGTCCCTTGCAGTAATCAAAACTCCTTATAAAGCATATTTTGAATTGTTTGGAACATAATAAGGATAATATGTTATAAAGGCTTATTTTTCTTTCACTATTTTAGCACTAAATATTTTCCCACAGGTGTCAAGCAGCTTGATGCATAATGTAATTTGAAGTGAGACTATTTAAAGAACACTTGTCAGCAACATTTTGTACTTTTCTACTTCCATTTGGGACTTTTGGCATTATATGTGTTCTATAGGTAGCATTTCAACAGTTTTCACTTTCTTCTTTCTGTAGTCCTTTGCTACAGAAATGGAAAGGCCATTCAACAGAATTGAGCTACAGAGGCTTTATTTTGGCTGTTAGGCATCACATTTCAGTTTTGAAATCTACATTTCTTGCCCCTCTTTTTGTTCCTAGACTTAGAGTGGGGAATCTTTAGTTTAGCAGACCCCACTGGTAACAGGTTTTTTCCCTGGCATGAAACACAAGTTTATGTAGCCAGACTGTCCAGGTTATCATTTAGAGGAGACTAAGACCTAGCTTTACACTCCTTGCTTTGAAAGATCATCACAACTGCAATGCCCAGTAGTTGAGGCAAACAGAAAGGAAGGCATGAGGAAAAAAAGGCCTGGTGGGCTGATGGTTGGGTACAACCCATGAAGGCAGATGAGAACTCAGCAGGAGGTTATGAAGCAGCCACAGCAGAGTTGTGAATCTCCCACTCCTGGCATTAGAAAAAACTGCAAACAATGAATTCTTGTGCAGATGTCCCTTTTGGTATGTTTTCACATTTTCTCTGCATTTTTAGATGGGAGTACTACTTCATGGTCTAAGAAACCACTGTCCCCTGACAGTCATATGTTGGTCACATATGAAGGAACTTGCTTCACCAGTGCCTTTCAGCAAGCTGCTTAAATTGTCCATGCATTGGATCTCATATCTGTTGATGGGATTGTAATACCCAACAATTTTGTGCACCAACATTAGTGGCTATGCTACATCAAGATGTTTGGTGACCTACAACTGCCTCACACTAAAGCATTTTGACCTTCTGTCACTGGCATAGACCAAGCAGGACATGTTCTTTGGAGCAGCTCTGTTGGCAGTATACAGACAAACCATACATACAAAGATGGGGAGCTCCTTCCCTCGTATTTACACCTACTTAGCTACTGATGCCTTTGTCCCAAATTATTTCACTTCCTTATGTTTTGGGAGTTTAATCATGTCTTCTGGAGCGCAGTGCTCTATTCTTTACAAAACTCCTCTCTGAGGCTTGCACACATAGAGGTGGCAACTGGCTTTTAAAAGAAACAGTATGATCTGCAGCATATATCAAAAGTCAGAAAAAAACCTAGAAACCATATTGAGAGACAGATGCTACCTCAGATATCAAAGTTTTTATTTCTGGATACTAGCTTTGCATCTGTGAAATGTGTTTTGGTCTGACAACTTTTTCTGCTCACTCAAGAAAATAACTAGCTGTACCATTTAATTTAGAGCATTTAATTTGCAAGAAAAGCCACTGTGTCTATTTGTATAAACCTGAAGTGAAGGGTTCATCTTCTTTTAATGGTGTACTCAGGCAGTATGTTTATTTAGATACACTCAGGTTCCAGCATTATCTGGAGACAACAGCTAAATAAAGCCACATGCTTAAATAATCTTCATTCTAGTCTTTGCCCTAATTTGTTGTTCTACAGTCATGAACATTAAGTGAATGGGATGCCACTTGATATGAATGGAAGATTCTTCACATTTTGATGTGTAAAACTGTGCAGCAGACTTAAAAAGTATACTCTTGTCATTTGGTGAGATTATTTTCTGTAGCCAACATTTAAAGAGAATTTAAGAGACTGGGAGCTGTTGCTTGACCATATAGACTTTGTGCTGACAGTTCTGTAATGAAATTAGCAACCCAGGAATGTATGTGTTACCTCCTGGTACTTAATGAAATAAGCAGCATGCAGCTGAGTTCCTATTCACTACAATAAGAAGTGATTTCTCTTTTTGCTTACCATTAGGTTTTCCATTCTTCCACTTACTTCTGGAAACTCGGGCCATTTATTTGGTATACATATTCTTTACAAATTCATTTGTAATATGTTCCTATTTGGGCACTTGTTAATCAAAGTATGTGAGTTGGAAAATACTCTTGACAGTTACAGATTCCTTGAAGTAGTGACTACCAGAATCAGTTCTCACCACAGGAAGTGGAAGCTCTGAAAGCAAAACACTGCAGTGCAGATAAAGGGAGACATCAAAGTCAAGATTCTGAGTGTGTGTAATGGTTACCACAGGAGTAACTTACAAGTCCTAACTTGCAACAAGATTTTTATTAAAGTAACAGCTTAATATCAAATTTAATAACCCTCCTCTTTTTAAAAGCGTATTTGGATTCTGAAAGCACAGTGCCTTTTAAAACCATACATTGGGTGACTTATCCTGTACTGACTCACAGTTAATTGTCCTACAAACATGTTTTGTGAGGCTGAGAGCTACCTACAAGGCAAGTACCTTAAACTGAGTTGCATGATTTTAGCCATTATGAGTTATGCATGGCAATAACCAAGATAATAGTGTGAAAAGCTGTGCTTTTACTACAGGCCATTTCTTCAGAGCTCATCTCCCAGGCACAGCACAAGGAGAAACAGTCTTCTATTTTTTTCAGTACACTTCCCTATTTTTCAGTTCATTAGCATTTTTTTTCTCAAATGCTATTTTCTACTGCAATTCATCCAGCAAGCATTCCTCTGTTTTCCTTTCCATTCCTTTCATTTTGATAGCTCTTGCACTCACCTATTTTTAGAGGGGTTGTACGTATACAAGCACACATAAATACGCCTTCTATCTCACATCTCTTTGCTTTATGTGCCTTTCATTTGGGTTCAACCTACGTTTTCTTCTTAGACTCTCAAGCTTCAAATCATACAAAGCACAGAAAAAAGTAGTTCATCATATGGAGATGCCAGAAGCTAACCATGCTATGTCTGGGTGACTCAGTATTGAAAAGGATGAGTGACAAAAGCATTTATAATGTTACATTTTCCCTGTAATTGGAAGCAGGAGATAATTTCCTGTGGCTTGTTCTTTTCTTCTCTGTGGCCTGCTGACAGCACCACACAATGATATTTTTATAGTTGGGTCATAAGGTGGGTTGAGTATTCCTGAGGACTAAAGTATAATCAAGTGCTGCATCCATCTTCAGGGGTTTCTTGCTTGGAGCCCAGAGCTAGGTTGGCTGCTGCCATGTGCTCTTGCAGCATATGTTTGAGATGGTGTCTGGGTGTGTTTTTGTTTGGGGATAACTAACCCTCCTCCACTGATTACAGAAAGATAGCCTTGAGTAGACAACCAATTTTTGTCCACCTGAAGGTGTGAGATGGCTCCACAAATGCTATGGGTCTTGCTCAAGTTAAGTAGGTGTTACCACTGCTACTGGCTGATTTTTTATGCACCCAAGTCTGTCTAGCCATTCCATTTCCTTAAAATCAAATAGATCCATGTATTTTGTAAGTTTGTGTGGGTTCCCAAATTAAAAATAATGATTTCACCTATCCTTATTGTAAAAGCCTTAACATTTTTGTCTGGATTTGGTGGTGGAATGTGCTCCTGTAAGCACTGCTATGCATGAAATGCAGATGCATGTGGCAGTGTTATAGTGGTTGTTGGTGCCAACCAGGGTTGTTCATTGCTGTTACAAAAAAACTCATTGGTGCTGTCCACTGAAACACAGGAGATTCATGTTATCTATGTAGAAGCAAAATTTTGTTTGCTCTCTACCTAGATCTCTAGGCCTTAATAGGTTTCTGAAACTGCAGTTTTGTTTTCAAATGACTACTTGATGCAAACACTTTCTGCAATTTCTGTGAACTTGTTATAGCTGGGAATGCCTACATTTTATTTACACAGAAGTAAATCCATTGGAAACATCGCTCATTATACCCAGGAATTCAAACATGCACAGGAATTCCCCAGCAGAGAGCATGATGTAGACTCTTACCTCAATAAAAGCCTTGATCAGGCAGCTGGGTCATAAAATGAGCCACATGGAATAATCACTGTTGTCCAGATTGTGAAGCCACTCCATTGAATCTAATCCCTGCTTGAGGCACAGGGGTCTCTTTGATCACACTCCAGCCCTTTCTTCTCCAACTTGAGCCTGCCCCAGCTGAAGCCCACCCTATTACTACACTCCATTTTAGCATACAGATAAATTAAAAGATATGATGCCAGAGCCTGAAATTTAGGAATTTGCAATGCAGTCTTTGATTTTCAAAAAACTAGAAAATTGCTGTGCTTTTTAAATTACTCTAAACTGTGTCTCTTAGTTGCAGCACTGAGCAGCTTCTATTTTACCTGTCTAGAAAATTTGACTCTATCACAGGAGAAATGAGGACACCTGTTCGAGGCAACAAAATGCTATCTATGGTTTCATTGCCAGGGGACTCTACAACTGAAAAGACAGGCATAGGGTAAATGTATTTACTTGGTAGGATAAGATGTTATAAAATGCTCTTCGTGGCCCTGGAGTGGGGGCTATAGGGCAAAGATAAACTTCTTCCTAGCTGCAGGAAGCAGGGACAGCAGTGTTTGCTGTGAGCAACTGCAGAGAGGCAAGAGTCAGCCACACAAAACCTCAGCAGTCAGAAGTGACTCTCTAGAGCTCAGTTTCCTCAGATCTAAGGGGAGGAACTAGGAATGAAATCTGCTTATAGTCTCAGCAACGCTGGGATGTAAGCACGGATGTTTTGATTTGGGTCACCGCATCATGTCTTATGCAGAAAGCCGTTTCTACTGGAAATTGATAGATCAGAGGAAGTTCATCCTATTCAAAGTTATATTGAAGGGTTTATGCTCAGCTGCATGACTGTCTTCACAAATAAAAAGGAGGCCAGCACTCAGTGCCTCTCAGAGATGCACACGTGAGAGGGCCCTGTGAGGGGAACAGAAGAATAGGCAGGAAGGGGTGTGCAAAGCTATCTTGAGACTAATTGCTGTTTGCAGCTGCAGATAGACACGTGCTTAATTATCTGCTATATGCATGCAAATTTGCATCACTAGAGTTGCTGTCACTAGAGTCCAGATGTTCCCTTCCATTATACTGAGTACAACAAACAAAAGAAAAAGGGTCAGAGAGCAAAATAAAAAGGGCCAGGAGTGGCAGCTTCGTGATGCTTTCCTTCCTGTCATATACTCGGCCTGGCTGAGCATTTTTCTGAACTCCCTATTGGGACAGAGATTTGTAAGCTCACAGACTGAACATCTGGTCAGGAGAGAGGGGAAGCCTGAGAAAAGCCTTTCCCCTCAGCACAGGGGAAGGGGTGCAGGCAGCCACTCAACCCCACAGCCCTCCCCTGGGCTGAGAAGAGGTTGGGACACCCTGGATGCCACATAGAAGCAGCCCAGGAGGGTGGTACTGAGTCTGGGGTTCAAGGGGTCAGGGCCTGTGTTCCTCGTCATAACCACATAAAAATGTCCACACTAAACCACAATAAAATTGATCAGTCAAATTGACTACAGTTCCTACCAGTTTCTCAGCTGTAGACACTTCCCTTGGCAGGGGTAAGTACTCTCTGAGCAGTACCAAGGCTTGCTTTTTCCTGCATTACTTTTCAACTATAAGATCTTTCTATGTGTCCTCCAGGTTTGTATCTCATTTTTAAGCTTTTTTTTTGCATTGATAAAAAAAACCTTTTTTTTTTTTTTTCAGAAAGTGAACTGTAACATTCCTAGTCTTAATTCTTTGCAGCAAAGTCCTTTTTATAAGGTCTCTGTGTTGTGTCCCCAACATTTAAAGCACACAAAACTACACAAACACAACTAGATCCTCTTCTCCTATCTGCCCAAATCCAGGAACAACAGAGTAATGTTGATTTATCCTGATCAGGCACCTGGCCTTTATTCTGTTTGATGGCATGCAGCATCTCTTTGAAAAATTTAACCTTTTCATTCCATTTTAATTAAATAACAGTAATGACCAGTAGTGGTTGTGTGGTGTCTGTTTCGAATTAAATTTGTGCTGAGCATGTATGTCATGTTGATTCGTTTCATCTTTTATGACAAATGCAATATACATAGATTAAGGGATCAAATGTCCTCTTAAGTGGCTCTGCTTTGGGAACATTACCTTCCTTTAACATGCCAATATCAAGTTGTCCTCCAGGCTTGTATCTCATTTTTAAGCTTTTTTTTGCATTGATAAAAAAAACCTTATTTTTTTTTTCACAGAAAGTGAACTGTAACATTCCTAGTCTTAATTCTTTGCAGCAAAGTCCTTTTTATAAGGTCTCTGTGTTGTGTCCCCAACATTTAAAGCACACAAAACTACACAAACACAACTAGATCCTCTTCTCCTATCTGCCCAAATCCAGGAACAACAGAGTAATGTTGATTTATCCTGATCAGGCACCTGGCCTTTATTCTGTTTGATGGCATGCAGCATCTCTTTGAAAAATTTAACCTTTTCATTCCATTTTAATTAAATAACAGTAATGACCAGTAGTGGTTGTGTGGTGTCTGTTTCGAATTAAATTTGTGCTGAGCATGTATGTCATGTTGATTCGTTTCATCTTTTATGACAAATGCAATATACATAGATTAAGGGATCAAATGTCCTCTTAAGTGGCTCTGCTTTGGGAACATTACCTTCCTTTAACATGCCAATATCAAGTTACAAGAATCTGACTAAATACAATGATCAGCCAGAAATTTGGTACTACTCTTCTGCATGCCAGAATAATTAAATTGCTGAAGGAGTTTTCTTTCCTTTTGGCCTGGTAAAGGCATAGTGGGATGACTGCAGTTACTTTTGATTTTGAGCAGCACAGAAAACAGCTGAGCCAGTGAGGTCTTTGGCATCCAGGTGGAATGGCTCGCAGCAGGCATTCTGAGACCTCCTCCCAGCATTGCCTTCACCACTGACACTCCTCGGGGAGCACGGTTTATCTGCCTGGTGTCCTTGCTTCCACTCTTCTTGCTGATGCAAATACCCTTTGTGTTTGTGTAAAGTTTCCATTTATGTATATTTGCATTAGGTGGATTATCTTAGGTTTTATGGAGACTGTGTCCTGCCCTTTATTACATAACAAACAGATTTAATCTGCAGTAACAATTCTCTATAAACCTTGGCAATATTTTAGAATACATTTTTTATAAACAGTAGGTAAGATTTACTTCATGTTTTAATAAGGTGTTATGAACCAAAGTCCTGTGAACTGGTTCAATCTTTCCACTAAGCCACTGAACTTTGGATTATGCCTATGTGTTTCCCTGGAGAATTGCTCAGTGTGTTTTTAGCTTCTTTACTGCTTAGGTTAATGGCCCTGGGGACACATCATTACCTTTGATTTAAATGAGTGCAGAAAAGGGAAAGTTAGAAATTTACTACTGATCTGACACCTTGTTCTCAGGTAAATTTTATGAGCTGAAGCCCTTGACCTCACCACAGGAGTCAAGGGCATATGTAAGGGCATATTACTGGGCATATACCTGGGCATATTACTGGTTGTCTAGGTTTGCAGTATCAGGACAGTAATTCTGATCAGAAAGTAATCAGGATCTAGAATTAAAATTTATGGTAGGTGCTGTTACCAAACTATACAGATCCTCTATTATGTAATATGCCAGATTTCAGCTTATTATACTAATAATTAACCTCGTTAATTATAACTGTATCAGCAAGAGTTGGCTGGACACAAAATAATTTATTTCTCTATCCTTTAAAATATTTTTTTTTGTTATGTCTTCATGCATCAAAAAAACCCCAATCTGAACAATCCTTTCCAGATGAAAATTCTAACAGTTCCTTTCCATATTGCCTTACTTTTGGCCAGGACAGAGTTAATTTTTTGCAGTAGCTGAGGGAGCATGGCTGAAAGGACATGGCAGGAAGTTACTCCATACCACCTCATGTCATTGCCAGGAGCAGGGGTAAGGGACTCTGGCTTTTGTGGGTGAGAACAGGGTTTCTGGTTTAAAACAACATGGCAGCATTGTCTGCCATAGTTCATTGTCTTGGGGGTGCCTGGTGAGCATCTTTGCACATGAATCACCCTCTCTTTGTATTATTTGAATAATACTGTCATTATTCATATTGTTACTATTACGTTCATTTTCTTATCTCATCTCATTGCTGTTTCCAGTAAATTGTTCTTTTCTCAACCTGTGATCTTTACCTTTTGTGCCCTAATTCTCAATTTCCTCTGCCAGACCAGAAAGGGGCAGGGGAAATGAAGAGTGGGCAAGTGTCAGCGTGGTTTGGGAGAATCTCAGTGGGTGCACTGAACTGTGAAGCACCATTCCTAAACTGTGATACATATTATTTTACAAATTACTGACACAACTATAAATGTAATTATTCATTCTTACCGGTGGGTAGTCCTCCTGTGACAAAAATCTTAGACACAGGCTCCCACACAATGGAGAAATCTGTTGTTGCTCCCAGTTTAAATATAACTGAACAGAGACAAAAGGCCATGATTCCAACTATCTTTCTTTTTATTCTGTTTGACAATGCAGCAGTGTTCCATCTTTCTCAAGGAGTGAGTGACACCTCAACAAAGAAACTTTCTCATGGAACATTTCACACATGCTTCACATTTGGAGCAACCTGTATGAAACATAGTAACTGAGGTGTAAAGTAAAGATAGGAGTGTGTTTAAAAAACATCTTATGCTGTCAGCTGCAAAGCAGGAGACACAGTACAGTATGACCAACAGGTCACAGTTTGGTTTTATTGCTACAGAGGATCCCCTAAACTGACAGAACATAAAAACTCATTGGTTATTTTGCTTGCAATTCTTTATACTCAGAGGGTGCTTCATTGCAGCTCAGGCAATGACCAGCCTCTTGCAACTCTAAGATGTCTGGACCAGCTGCACAAAGGATGTTTATGTTTCTGCCTTGCAGCCATAATGTCTCCAGTGAAGCTATAATATTGTATTATAGCACCACCCCCTTTAACATCCCTTTTGCCAGGGATGGCCACTTAATGTATTTTTAGAAAATGTAGATAGATTTACAGAAGGTTGTGTCCTAAATTTGCTTACATCATTCGAGAAAGATGCAGGAGGTTTTTGGGTTTTTTTAAATGAGGAAACCGCAAAGAGAATGGTAAGAGGCAAAAAGCATGGGAAGAGTCCATTACAAAACCATGACACATTTATAGTGTTTTCACTATGACTGCATTTTCAAGGCTATTTTCTGAAGGGCAGAAAAGAAGGAGAAAGGAGAAAATACTCCAAATAAAAAAAAAAAAAAAAAAGAAAAATACCCATGGAGGACTTATGAAGAGGCAAAGAGGATGGAAAGCTAAAATGACTTGGCTCACAGGTGACTCAAAGAAGTGGTTACAAAATCACAAAGTTAGCTTGTGCAATTCATGTTGCTGGTGACAGTGTAAAAGATCAATGGCTCTGTGTTTTAAATGAAAGTTCCACAGAAACAAAAGCACACACCCTTAGCTCAAGCACAGAAAGAATGTTAAAAGTTTTAGTTGGAAGCTTCTGTTATTAGAAGCTTAAGTCACAGTCATTCATAAGCAGTGAAAAGCCAGTATGTTTTCCTTTTTTGTATATTAGTGTATATATACTTTTTCTACAATGAATGTGTATTTCCTTCTACAGTACCCTGTGATCTATTTAATTTTATTTCTCTCAGTTCTCAGTGTTAGGCTTTCTGTCTTTCAGCTGCCAACAATCTGGCTGTGGTTTGTAGTTATAATAAATGGAAACTCACAGACCTTGGTGTCATCCACCTCAAATAACATGATCCTATTAAATCTAATCCAAATTAACTGGATGAGAACCCTTTGCCCTTGATACTTATATGGACAAGAGAGAGATTTGATGCTAACAATACCAATGTGGTTTAGTGTAGAGTGGAAATCTGCTCTCCTTCTGTAATTGATTTGGGATTCAGAAGAACTCTAACATGCTGTTAGAGAGTGTGGCATCTTTTAGCCATGTGCTTTCATTGTACAGAACATGGTATTTGATTAGTAAAATGACTATAGAATAAAATGTTCCAGGGAAAGCCTCTCATATTTTATTTTAACATGGGAATTGCTAGTTTTGGGGGCACACCTGAAATGCTACAGCCAAAAGAGGCAAATAATTAATGCAAGTTATTGCCAACACTGATGATGAAAGTCTTGGAACCACTACTTCCAACAATTAAAAAATCCCATAACACAGTGTCCATGTGGATTTCTTCAATAATAACAATTCTTCATCGATTGAAACAGGACAACAACTTTCCTTGATTTAAGATTATCCACTGACTTGATGATCCTTGAGTGTTCCTTCCAACTCAAAATATTCTGTGAAAAAGCTTTTTATTAACTGTTCCTCAGCCTGATATAGATTTGCCTATGTGAAAGCACAGAACCTGAAACTCTATTTGGGCTTTTATTCATTGTCCCAACAATGTATGACAGCCTGACTCTGTGGAAGCAATACAACTGAAAAAATTGTGGGGAAAAAAACCTCAAACCACCACAAAGAACCTTAAAACCAAAGAGACATTTTTTTGTTTTTGTTGTGCAAAAGTAGTATTGTATTGGAACTAATACTTACAGATCAATATATCTTACCTTTACTCAAGTCTATATACGTTTTCATTTCTTTTTGTCAGCATTAAAAATACTTATGATAAAATCAAATCAAATGGAAGGGAATTGGAATCCAGGACTGGCTCCAGGCTGTGATGCAAAAAACTTTGCCATGGTTTTTGTCTTTGTTTTACTGAGTGGGGTAAGAGAAGAATGAAAAAGTGCTTTTTTTGTGATTTGGGAAAATCTGCCTCGCAGATTTGTCTGATGAGCATAAGATAGGGAAGGTTACTAGAGAATTGCATGATAAAATTTGATTATTCTTCCTTTCTCCTTCTGGAAACTATTAGTGTCAATTCAGGCCAGTAAATGAATAGAGTATTTTCACAGATTTGGTCAACTGGGTATTTGAGCTTTTCTAAATAGGAAGGATTCAGTTGTTGCTATCACAAGAGATTATTCCTGAACCCATCACCTCCAGTCTGATGGATGTTGCTGTCCCATATGGCAGACTGCTGTACAGGAGAATATGTGTAATATAAGGAGGGTGCTCTGCCATTACATTTCAATCCTTCTCCCCCTGAGCCCTGGCATGCATCCCATGCCCACCAAAACTGGCTTTACATGTCTGAAACCTCTGCTTGGACACAGATTCGCCAGTGAAAAAGTTGCCATACAAGAGAAAGCAACACAAGATTTGGTGTGAACAGCTTCCTGACACTTTTGCTACCCTGCAAAGCTGCAAAGGGATTAATGACCAAAGCCATAAGGGCTATTGATGGGGCATCTGCTTCTATTAGTCCAGCTTGCCCTTCATTTCAAACACATCGAGGACAGGCTGCTGTACATTGAGAAGAAGCCAGTGGAAAGTAGGAGCATTAGGAGTGAAGGAGAATTTGTCTGCTTGCCTTCCTACATTGAGGACCAGCCTTAGAAAATGTTTTCTTTTTTTTATTTTTTCATTTTGCAAAAGAGGGTTAGAATCAGGGATTGGGGATAAAAAAACATTATCAAAATGCTGATTCTGAATGACAGTGGAAAAAGAAGCCATGTCAACTCTATACAGTCCAGCATTCTTCTCAGAAGAATAAAACAAACTGAGTTCCCTGCTCTCCACTGTGGGTCACAGTCAGGTACAAAACAAAGATTTGAATGTTGAAGAAAGCAGTTTTGCTGGGTTAGTCCAGTAGTTTGTGCTACATAATTGTAGCAGATGCTGCTGCTATTCTTGATAAAACTTTTATTCATTTCATTAGGAAAAAATTGCCTATGGAAGAGACTCTCTGTCTCTGAAGATTGCAAAAAAATTACCCTCTTTTTGAGATTTTTAGATAATCAAATTGTGATGAGCAGAGATGCAGAAATGATGGATACCTGCTTATTCAGGCAAATCAACATCTTAAACCTGCAGAAATATTTGCACAAAGCAAGCAGGATTTAGCAGCTTCTAAAAAGAACATTAAAAACCTACTGGGTTAAAACAACCAAACAAGAAAATGAAAGGTTTTAAGAACATACTGCATTTATTTGGTCCCGCAATTCCTAACTTTGTAACAAACCCCCAGAGTTTCACTCCTTAAAGTGCTTTAAACTCCATTTATATTATTATTATTACTTTTAACATCAATGTACATTTCTGTATAAGCAACAATCCAAAGAGATTTATATTCTTTATAAAATTCTTTATATTAATGGATCAAATTTGCTCTCAAGATGGCCAACAATAAGGAAAATTACCAAAATTAAGACACTGGAGTTGCTCAAGTCTCTGCTGTTGTGGATGAGAGCAGAATTTGGCCCAGTAGGGTATATGCAATTACATTTTCTGCATATATCTCCAAAGGCACAACCTTGGAAATCAATAACATTTAAAAAGGAGTTTATCAAAGCAAATACATTTTGTTTGCTTTGGCACAGTCCACATCCAGAGGATGCATTTGCTCACCAGCTGTTCAGAAGAAGCAGCCTGATGCTGATCAGCAAAGGGGAATCCACACAGCTCTTCAGCAGACCCAGCCTGGTGTGTGTACAATGACTGTAACAGCACAGTTACTTCTCTGTGCATCCGTGCAAGTTCACTGCACCATGAACCTCTGAAATTCTCCTGATGGAGACATGTTTGTCATTGATGGTAATACTCCGAAGACAGCCAAAAAATGGGTCTTCTACTGGAAGCCATGAGGTGTCCAAATTTGCTACAATACCAAGGGGGAAAGACCAAGTTAATAAGAATTATTTTATAGAATATCAATTATGGCAGGGCTTTCAAAAGAGGGGAAATGATATAGGAGAACATGAATGGATGGGACCTTTGTTTTGGAAAGGAAAAAACATGAAAAAATAAGAAGCAATAGCATTACCTGGAATTTTGCCGAAGTAGAGTGGCTGATAGATGCGTCTAGGAGGAGAGGGTTGAAGTACGGTGGTATAGTTACTCTGTGTGCCCACCTCTAGCTGCACTGTGTTCTCCTTCTGAGAGACTGCAAAGAAGCAAGTAAATAAGAACTCTTTCTCAACCATATTAAAGAATCAGCTAGATATGGCACTATTTTTAAATAACATATTTCTTGAAATTTAAGGCACAAAACCCCCCCAGATTTTATTTTACTTCAAAGTCAGACTGACAAGCTTAGGTCATCTTGGACTTAACAGAACCTATCAAAAAAATCTTACGTAAAGCCTTTAATTAACACAAGACACATTGTTCTAAAGAGTATTCTCAGACTAAACAGAAGTGAAATTATTAATAAAAATTTGGAGCTGCAGTGCTCTGTGCCCACCATCCCTTCAAAGCTTCAGAAGAAATGGTATGTACAATGTACCTGCAATGGTATGCCACTGCCCATCAGACAGAGGTTTCTTAGGTGTGACTGATGCGTGGAATTCTCCAGCATCACTATTTCCAGCAGCAATCACCTGTAAAGATGTTACCTGTTAAGTTACTCTGACAAAGGACAGGAGCAACAGGGGGAGGTCAGAATTGCCCCTGCTGAATGAGGGCAATACAGCTGGAATGGACACAGTCTGTACCCACCTTCCCTCCCTTCATGTAAACAGTCAAGTAGCTGTCTTGCTTGCTTCCAGCATGGAGGAGTACACCTGTGGAACTCCTTGGTCGAATGGTAAATACAATCCTGAAATCCAAATTCATCAGCAAATTACCTGTGGAGAATTAAACAGTGGGGAGAGGGATGATCATAGCTGGAGAAAATTGGAAAACCAGGTAAAAACAAGTAACCCATACACCAACATGCTTCAGACAATTCCATATACCATAATCTCCACACAGCTTACCAATGGTGATATGTCCTCCTTCATTAAAGAAGTAAATCCCTGTGTCCATGGGAACATCAAGACATGGAAGTACGCCATTTTTCTGTTGAGGTGCATTCATGGTTTTTCCATTAATCTTAAAATTCCTTAGGCAGCCCTTGAAACTCTTCATTGGCATAGTCTGAAAGCATATTTCAAAACATGACCATTGAAGCATTATGGGGTTTTTTTTAGCAATAATACTAAACTATTCTTTTGGACTGTTGGGCTATAAAAAGCCAACTGGAACTAAAGGCACATAACACATCTTTGATGTAGTGAAAAGGTATTCCAAAAGTCTAAAAAAAGTAAGAGTTGATTTTGCATTAATGTGACTCCTGCTTGTAAACCAGATACTTCCCAATGCTGTATCAAAAAGACAATGCAAGAGGAATTGTGAAATTCCGAGCAGCCCTTCCCTTCCTAAATATATTTATTTAAATCTGATTTTATAAAATACCCTGGATCATTAACTGTCCCCTTTTTAAAATAGAAACCATGTGTATTTCAGATTAAAATCCAGTTCTACATCCATAATTCCTTAATGAGAACAGTTCTTTTGCTTTTCTACTGATAATTGCTTAGTCCACTGAGGTAAATGTTCTACAGAAAGATGGTATTTCTGGAATTAAAAATGTAACTTTGGTATTCTCTATTTTTAAGGAATAAAAATAAAAAGAGTACATGGTTGTTATCAGTGTCTCAGCAACATACTGAAAACACGGGTCCAGGTGAAGGCTGTGTGAACAGGTGAGGAAAAAGATCTGTAATGAACCACTGCAAACACCAGTCACAGATGGTGCTCACATGGTCCTTAGAAATCCTCCTCAAAGCTTTTCAGCATGGAAATCCTGTGTATTAAAGACTTTCCCATATAATTAGTGTAGCATGGGGAGTGTGTGTGGGTGGATTTGTCAATTATTTACCTGTCTCTTCAGTGGTGGCAGCCCTCCCACATAGACTGGTGGTTTAATGCTGATGGCAGAATTTGTTGCCAATTTTCTGTGCTGGGCCCTTAGACCATCAACGACAAGGCGGGCGTTCTTCCCATCTGTGCTGAAGACCACCTTTCCAGGAGGCAAGGAAAACAGAATAAAAAACTCAAAAGCCAATAAAAGCTACTGCAGATTTTCTCTGTCTTTAAATTAAACATCAGGTTGTTAAAATATTTAAACTGAAAATAACATCTTGGGGCCATCAGTCTCAATAAGGTCTCTCAGAGACCTTTCAACCACATGAACTTTCAGGCATAGGAATTAATTTGCAATGACCAAAACTGAGTTTCTGTTCTCTTAAAAAGGCAATAAGCTATGCCTGCTGAATGCTAGTTATCACTGAATGCTGTCACTGTGGTTCCATACTACTTACAGTGTGCCATTGGCCATCATTGTATTTAATACTGGTTTTGACTTTGATTTGTTTTTCTCCAGAGCCAAATGAAAAGACAAAACGCCCTTTTGAAATGTGGAGAGCCACGTAAGAGTCCTCAGAGCTTTCCTCCATGAAAACTATTAATCCTCTCGATGATCGAGTCCGTACATCTACAGAGAAATGTAACCTGTAATGGAAAGGAAGCATATTCCAGTATAGGTCTGTTTTGTTGGTTTTTGTATCTTTTCTGTTCTCCAGTGAAACTCCATTTGGGAAATGCAGAATAGCATTTTGGTGGAATCATGGCATTATACACTGCATTTCTGAATGTGAATGAAACTTTACACATTCAGGCTTAGGAACTGGCATTAACATGCACTGTAATTGTTCACCACATCCCATTCAATCGACTCAGTTTAGGTAAATGTTTGCACAAGAAAAAAAAAGCCTGAACTTTTAGAACCACCTTTTGCTATGGCCCAAGATATAAACAAGAAGAAAATCCTTACAATCAGCACCCTAAGTGTCAAGAATCTTTGACAACTCAAGTACTAGGAGGAGAACAGAGAATGTTTTTATTACCTGTCTGTAGATAACAATGGAGAAAACATGTAGGATATGAAACTGTTGGGGGTGCTTCCAAGGAGATATGCTTCACTGCTGTCATGTAATGGAGCTGGTAAAGTGTGGTTTTGCACGTTAGCAGCTTTCAAATAATCAAGGTATTTTTCATTCTGTGCACATAAGATAGAATTGAAACATTTATTATATGTGCACATAAATAGAAACATTTTAATTGACACATTTAAGAGCTCCCAGCCATGGCAGTCAACAGCCTTCCCTAAAAGAAAAGCTGTTGTCATTCTAGACAGGTGTGGGTTTAGCATGAAACTCCAACACGGTGAGAACTTGCTTCAGATGTGAGATGGAAGAAAAGAAAGAACATGTGAATCTCAGTTCCAGAAATGATGGAAAGCCTGGGCATCAATATGGAGCAAAGATGACAGTAACAATAAGCATACCTTGAGCATCTTAAGCCTAAGAGGATTTTTAAATTCCTGCAGCAGCATTGGTTCAAGGTTTTCATATTTCTGGCAAGCTCCAAGAGATACACCAGTCTTCCCAGTATTAGCAACAAGATTTTGAACCTCGGGGAGCTGACCTGCCCTGTTGTGATGAAAGCAGTAAGTGTTGTGACTCAGTATTCCTTTTATTTAGTGTAATCAACAACAGACATATTGTAAAAATGTGTACTGCACAAAGTATATTTCCCAGTGACATGATAGTAAAGTATCAATTTTTATTTTTCAACAAAAAATGTACATTCAATGCTGTAAAGCATTTTCCATGGCTCTGCTCTTTCTTTTGGGCTATAGAAAAACTGATGTTCTGTTCTCATCTTTTCTGAACAAAGTAATTTTTGATGAAAGCTATTTAAAAAACACAAACATATATGGCCCTTGAAAAAAGAGAAAAAAATGACAGCAGCCTTGATTAAGATTTCTGCATCAGATTACAAAACTTTGATTGGTAATTACACATAACCAGTTTCAAATCAAGAAAATATATCATCATCAGGTTCTGCTTCACTCTCTCCTTAAATAAGATGTTCTAATGAGGTTTTTCAAGGAACAAAGCCCATCACAACTCCACATGTACCTCTAGTAGTATAACCAAATTATCAGAAAGACTGTCAAAGCCAATTTAAATTCCTGTGTATAAAGAATAATATTAAACAATACTACAATTTTCTAAGTTGTACAAAGAATCTGTAATCAGTAAATTACAAAAAAACTTTACAACTACAAAAAAGGTACAAAGCTCCTTGCTTGTGGTTTTCTATGAGAAGAGTGGTAGATTTGTGAGCAGAACCTGAACTTCTTTAATGCTGGTCATTCTCCATTCACTCCATCAGACCAGCTACAGTATTTATTCATCATCTAGTTAGGCACAAAAGCTTTCCAAATTTGTTTTCTGATGGGAAGTTTAATATATAGGTTACTTCCGATGCCTTTTCCTGGTCTTAAAAAAATTGAGAGCCAGACAAGGTTAAGGGAACAAGTGGTGTTTACCTCAGTATTTTAATAAGGATCCTTATGGTCCACCACTTTGCCAAGGTGGGATGCACCGCAATGCACACACGTTAACATCACACATACAATCCACTGACCTTACAAATTGGGATATCTAACAAGGATGTAAGGGACAAGTGGTGTTTACCTCAGTATTTTAATAAGGATCCTTATGATCCACCACTTCGCCAAGGTGGGACGCACCGCAATGCACACACATGATAAAATCACATATACAATTTACAGACCTTACAAATTGGGATATCTAACAAGGATGTCCCAGTATGATATTCCCCCATCTGAGGAATTCCCCCCTGGTTGGGTAGAATCTTAGTTGACAGGGTATGTTCTAGAGGGGGCCTTTGGTTTTTCAAGACAGCATTGGGCTTTTCAGCCTCCTACTACGAGGCATTTAGGATGTTTGGTCTCCTGGCTTAACAGACTACTAGGGCTAAGCCGAGTTATCAGACTTAAGGAATTACAAGTATGCATGCTAGGAGTACTGAGGATACATAAAAGGTATATAAAAGAAAAGGGGGAAAAATCATCTTGGCATCACTTGAATGCCTTGTAGTGCTTTAAATGAAGACATAATTTCAGCAGCCTGGTCTAGTGGAAGTTGTCCCTGCCCATTGCAGGGGGCTAAAACTAGGGGACCTTTAAAGGTGCCTTCCAGCCCTTCCCATTCTGTGGTGGTACAACAAATGGATCAAAATAAACTATTTTTGAAAACTCTACACATATATAAATGCTCATCAAAACTTAGCTAACACAAAGTCCCACTGGGACAAGATTTATGACTCATGGAATGCTTGTTTTCTAGAAACATTTATGCATATTTTTCCTCCTAAATTTTGCCTGTAAGGCAAATCCTCTAATAAAGTCCCACTGGGACAAGATTTATGGCTCATGGAATGCTTGTTTTCTAGAAACATATTTATGCATATTTTTCCTCCTAAATTTTGCCTGTAAGGCAAATCCTCTAATAGTTCTCTAATGACAAACATGTGAAAAGAAGAGACAGCCTAAATAAGGCAGATGATTTCTACACATATGGTCTCACTTGTTTGTGTAACTGTTTTGATTCTGTCAGCTTTGCTCCGTTCACCACCTGGCACCCTGGGGAGCTATAACAAGACAATTTAGCAAATCTTTTTGGATGTCTTGTTGGGACATATCCAATTCACTCTGCAGAGCTCATTCTTTGGCTAACAGACTGCTAAACAGGTATGATTGAAACTAAAATTCCTTTACATCTGAACAGCAGGTTTAATTATAACTGGATCCCATGTATACTATACCTGAATGAAAGAGAATTTGAAGCCAGCAAAGCTACGCATTCATGAAGGCTTCACACATGCAGAACAAAAGCATTTTAGCAAAATGTAATTTTAATATGATTTAAGAAGGAGAACAGGCCAAAACACATGAAACATAATTCTTTTTGCAACTGTTTTGATTCTGTCAGTAGCTTTGCTCCTTTCACCACCTGGCTCCCTGGGGAGCTATAACAAGACAATTTAGCAAATCTTTTTGGATGTCTTGTTGGGACATATCCAATTCACTCTGCAGAGCTCATTCTTTGGCTAACAGACTGCTAAACAGGTATGATTGAAACTAAAATTCCTTTACATCTGAACAGCAGGTTTAATTATAACTGGATCCCATGTATACTATACCTGAATGAAAGAGAATTTGAAGCCAGCAAAGTTACGCATTCATGAAGGTTTCACACATGCAGAACAAAAGCATTTTAGCAAAATGTAATTTTAATATGATTTAAGAAGGAGAACAGGCCAAAACACATGAAACATAATTCTTTCTAGGCCAAATACCTTTCAATAAAGATGTTTGAGATGCAACCTTCGAAATTATCTCCACCAAACTTTATAGGTCTGTTTGATTGCCGTGAGTTTGAGGACATGGGAGAGTCAACTGCTCTTGACTCATCATCAACCATCAGGTGTACTCTGAAAAAAGTAAATTAAAATAAGCATGATATATAAAGAAGCAGTCAGGAAACTAAACACTATATATATATATAAAAGAACCATTTGACAGATGTGTTTCCATGTACATTGTGATTATGCTAGAACTTCATTAGCTTAGTTCTGGGACTTTTTCAGTATGTGCTTATTGACTGCTGTGAAATTGCTCTGCTTTTCCATATTAGATAATGAGCAAGAGTTGAAGTTCCTACTCCAGTCCTACAGTGAAATCCTGGTGCAATTGAAATTCATTAAAAAGATCTCATTGTCAACTATGGGACAGGATTTAAGTCTTCGTGTAAAAATGAAACTGACATTATTAAGTTATAATAACCCAAAGTTATGGCCAACCATTCAAAATTTTTCACTTCAACTAACTCTTATGTAATTTCATGCATTACACAGCAATCAGTATGATTTAAGGAGCTTTTCAGTAAATGGTCTCTTCTAATATCTAATATCTGCATAACAGATCACTACTGAGAAAACAGACACGGGATTTGCTTCTTCCCTTGTCCTTTACAGGGGACACACATGAAGGTTATGTGAAGGGGAAGAGCTCCAAAGACTCCAAAGCTCCAGCTAGACAAGCATTCAAAACTCACACAACCTATCAAAGAAATGCATAGTAGGGTACAGCTGAAACATCACAGGTACCAGCATGCACATTCATAGAATAAAAATCTCCTTTCCCTTCATTATTTAGGTATCCTCTGCTAGAAGAGACCATTTTAAGCTGTTTATCCAAAGAATTAGTCCCACAAAATCGGAATTTGCTATCTCCAGCCACAACATATAATAACTAGATGAAGAACTGAACTCACCTGTTGCCTGTTTTTATTACTGTCACATAATGTATTGACCCATCTTCATATTTCTTTTCCAGTTTAATTTCTTTATCTCGTATCTTTGCAGTTACAGAGCCAGGACTCAGAAAGATGGAAAGAACATCAGGCTACAAAAGAATCCCACAAAATTATCAGCTAAATAAATGCAAAAGCCTTTAGTTCTTGCTACTGCCATTAATAGAGCTCTCAGTGGGTACCAGTAGGCAACAAATTTTCTTACATTAGAGCTGCATTTTTCAGTCATCTAGCACCAGATGTGTAACCAACTTCTGCATGATGAGCCTAGCTTCCATTTCAAAATACCTCTGTACTCTGAATAGCAAACATTTATTTAAAATACTTGCCTATTTTTACAAAAAGCAGAGGAGCCAGTCCTCCACTTCTCAAATACCTGGTGTGCACCCACTTCTTAGCTCCTCCAGCCAGCCAGAATGGGGTTCTACTTAAACTTCCCTGCTTTTTGAGGGATCATAGCCAAAACCAATTCCTTTCCTCTGCCTATTCAGACATGGTAACATTTCTGTGTGGGCAGAGTGCCATTTTTCCTTGAGAAAATTTCCAGCCAATTAAGCAACAGTTTTCTTGCTGGGATGTTGTCAGGTGTGTGAGCTACTCTGCAGAAGGCTTGAATTCAAAGCTCAGGTATTCATCAAACTACTTGTTGGCTATGTGAAGAAATTTCCAGAATGCATTTCTCTGACCTATGACATGAATGATGCCACACTCAAGAAAGGCATTTCTTACCTTAAAATACAGGAATCTAGATGAGACTTATGACACAAATTGAAATGACTGATTCAGAGATAAAACCCATCACATATGCTAAGTTGAATGTTTCATACCCGTAGATTGTAATTTAAGAGTGTTCCAGTAGAAGCTGTTGTCTGAAAGCCAAAGCCAACTTGGAAATCCTTTGGAAATGGGAAATCTGCTGAACTCAGGCTCAGTGTCCCATCCTTGGAGAAAGCTGCAGACCTGACAAGCTGAAAGAGAGAAAATTATTTCAGTGACTTTCCTTTTAATCAGAAGAGATGCCAATATGAGACAACAGCTGCCCTACTCAACATAATTGTGATCAGCTCCAGTCAAAACTGAGCACAAGGCAAACCTCAAAAACCATTATTTCAGTATAGAACAGACTGTCAGAATTGGCTTTGCCAGCATTAACTATGGTCTGAGAAACTCTAAAAGGAGAGAGGAGGCTTGCTGAGAATAATGAGCTGCTCATCTCTAGCTATTGTGGCTTTGAACGTTTTCACATTTGAGGACACAATTGAGTAGCTGGAGGAACAGATAGTAACTATGAAGCTGTGCAGATGAGCTACATAATTGAAACTGTGTGAGTCACAGGTCAATTTTTAATCATGAGAAGTTACACAGATCCACAGAATGAAGATTAGATACTCTACAAAGATAGTCTGTGAAGAAATTGGTCAGTGAAAGGTTTAGATGCCACCAGTAAAAGAAAATAAACACAAACTTTCAGTGCAATACTGTAGTAAAAAGGGAAAATTAGATCATGTACCATGTAAGCAGCAGTAAGTAGAAGCAGAAAGATAGTTTTCATCTCTCCATAAAGCACTAGTTAAGCCAGCACTGAAATGTCATGTTGTCCTATTTTAAAAAGAACATGGCAAAACTCAAGGATGCACAGAAAATAATTACAAAACAATTAGATGAGTGGAGCCTTAGAATAAGAGACTTTGATGGAAGGAGTCTGTTAAGATCTCCTACGAAAAAAGGCTGAGAGGTCATTTAATTAGGAAGCATAAACACCTTGCTAAGAGGAAAGATAGAAAGTAGTATTATCTATTCCAGCCTAATCAATAATAGCAACTGGAAGCCAACAAGATTACATGGTGAATATGAATACTTAATTGTAAACAGTATTAAATAAGAGGGTGGACTATGTGCTGTAACAAGCTACCACAACAGGGCTGGTTTCTCTTTTATTTCTGCATCTTCACACCCAATCCAGGTTCTTTTACTGCCATCACATGTTAACCAAATATAATTTTTGACCTAAGCAAAACATAATGGTCCAGGACTTATAGACAAACCGGAGTCTGTGAACTTCAGCAGAAGTTTTTGAGGAAATGTATTAGTTACCTTCCAGTCATCTGAACATTTCTTGCTGACACCAAAAGTCTTATCAAAAACAACAGATGCAGTGCTTGGGTTTTTCACATTCTTCATGCAGCCCCGGAATGCAGGTGTGGATATATTAAAGCTGGTTTCAGGGAGGGGAAGGAAAAAAGAGTTCAGTAGCCCAGCATTTCAAAGCACACCCCACTATATTAACCTATAAATGCTGACAATATATGAAATAGAAAAACAGAACAAGAGCAATCTTTCTTGTGTACACACACTCATGCTAATCAAACCGAATCTTTAGGATGAGCTACAACAAAGATCTCACCATTAGCCAAAAGTCACAGCTACGGTCACGTATTATACACTTGGTTTATGTCACATGAGATAGTTAATACACAGCATGATAGAAATTATGTAAGGAAAAAGTTTAGATGGAGTTTCCCTACAAAACCTGTATATTACAGTCCTTTTATAGTTACTCACCGTTCCCGTAGAAAAGATGGAACTCCACCTAGGTAGTACTCAGTGAACTTGAAGACTTGTATGTTGGCTCTAATACCAGGACTGACATACACAACTTTGTTTCTTCGGTCAAACACCAAATTAATCTGAAATACACAAATAATGAGAACCACTTCACTTGGCAGAAACAGAAATCATTTACTGATTAGAAATACCCCACAGAGGAGGACACAGTGCCAGTCCCCCCCCCACTTCCTTGTTTACTAGTGACTTAAATCAAGGATAACTGCAGTAGTTCAAATGGTACTTGGCAAGATTTGGGCATTTAGTCAAAAAAAGGAAAATGTTCAATTCTCCAAATACAAGGTAAGGTTTTATTTTCACCTGAAATTTACTGATTAGAAGTACCCCACAGAGGAGGACACAGTGCCGGTTTCCTCCCCCCTCCTCTTGTTTACTAGTGACTTAAATCAAGGATAACTGCAGTAGTTCAAATGGTACTTGGCAAGATTTGGGCATTTAGTCAAAAAAAGGAAAATGTTCAATTCTCCAAATACAAGGTAAGGTTTTATTTTCACCTGAAAGATTGCCCTAAAAACACACCTCACCTAAGATTCAGATATTGTCTTGTCTTTGCAGCTAGGTACTTTGCAAGCTTTGGGCATTTAGTCAAAGAAAGGAAAATGTTCAACTCTCCAAATACAAGGTGAGGTTTTATTTTTACCTGAAAGATTGCCCTAAAAAACACACCTCACCTAAGATTCAGATATTGTCTTGTCTTTGCAGCTGAAGATTCAGAAGCTGCTGCCTGATACAAAAACTAAGTCAGCTGGCTGAAGGTAACTTAACCCAGTAGAGCGTAAAGTTTCCTTGCAGCAGACCCTGCAGCTTACACTATTTAGTTGGAAATATATTAAGGGGGAAAAGGGAGAACTAATCAACAAGAAAATCAAAGGTTTTTAACAATGTCTTTATGATTTCACTCTGGTGAAAATAGTGCTACAAAAGAGCTGAAGCTAAGGAGACCAGCAACAACAAAGACTGCAAAAGAGTAATCTCTAAAAAGATCAGCCCACTGCGAAGAAATAAACCCTTAGATGGTGAAAACACTAATCAAAGTATGAAACTAATGCAATTAATTGCAAGTATACAGTTATCTTTATTTAAAGCATTGTTCTGATAAAATTTTTCCTTTGGTGGTTTCACTATTAAAACTTAACTATTCACAGTGAAGCAGGACACCAGAAAGATTAATTTTCACATCTCCAAACTAGTCTCCAGTGACTTGATTTCCTCACACAAAAGGAAAACTCCAGAACTAAATTTTACAAGAGGACAGTTTCAGTTAATATGTATTTTTACAAATAATGATTCCTTGCTTCTTTAAAATTACCTACTTGATATATTCCATCATTTACAATTTTGTCGTCTACTACTTCTTTTGGAGTCTCAGAGTCAAGTTTGTATCTAAGAACTGTACGACCATTTCTAATGAGCACACTGATGAATTGATCCCAAACAAAAAAACAACACCAACACAATTAAATTGCCACAATTTCAGATATATATTTCACTGTCATATGAATAATTTTAATGAAGCTATCGAGTTGCTTCTAGAAAGCTTTTAGGGGAAAGGATAACGCAAGGCCTAAAACTTATACTAATCAATCATAATTACTTTATTATAAACAGATCTGTTGTCAGCTCCAAATTTCTAGAGGAATTTGTGTCATTTCAAATTTCCACTGACTTTTTACAGCATTGAAAAATTATCCAGAATATGTCCCAGTGATTACAAATACACCTACAAGTTTATTAGATATGTAGCAGCACTATCTTTTCAAGTACCTTTACAGGTATAAGTCATCATGTCACTTCCTATATTCCTTCTTACTCTGTTTCCACACATATCCGAGATTTGGAAAGAGTGACTTCCAGTTTTGGAGGATTTCAATATTCCAATGTTGGTTTGATCCCGACCACATTCCTCCCTTCCTGCCCCCAGTTCAGAATTCTCTGCATGGCCTAATGCAGGAGCTTCTTGGAATGATTTTTTACTCAGCCTTGACAAAGTGAGTATTTGGCAACCATGGTAGAATCATGGTGAATATCTCAAGCTGGAAGGGACCCATAAGTCCAACCCCTGTTTCTTGCACAACTACCTAAGACTAAACTATATGACATTAAACATACAGCAATATCTATTAATTTCTCACACAGATGAAAACACTTTTAAGACACTTTGATTAACACTTAACACTTTTATTTCCTTACAGTTGTTACTATATCTAACATATTTTTAAATAATAAACAAGATTAAGTTGTTCTTGCACTACAGAACAGACAGAAGCATTCCACACATTACCCCATTTGCTGCAAAGAACACGATGCCTTCATCTGCAGTGGTCTCAACTGTCTGCTCGTACCGTACTTGTTGGGCGCTTCTTTCTCCTGTTGTGACACTGGCATAACCAGTGCCCTCAAAATAGCTTTGGTCAGTCTCCTCTTTATACCTGTAGTAATTCAATGTCACAGATGTGAATATATGTCAGCAAAAACTTCTACCATGTGGACTGCCATTATAATTTTAAACTTAAGTTAAAGCATTTGGTATCAGGCCAAATTCTGATCTAACCCAAGCAGAGAGAAAACCTTCCACTGGATTCTGTCAGATTCACAAATGGTCTTTAGAGAGGAAATCATTAATGACTGACTTTTTGTAACGTAATGTAATATTTATTTTATAAAGTAGATGAACACATTAGTCTAAAAATTGTGTCTGGATTTTATAACACTTAAATTTAAACAGATTGAGATTTCCATAGATGTGAATCATGTCATTACTGAGGATTTTCTCTAAGAAATGTAATAATGACCAAGAGTTAGGAAAAAATCACCAATTTAGCTACAGTGGTTATTCTTCTGGATGTGAAAGATGAGAATTCATAACGATAAAATCACAGAACTGTGAAACACTTCTATGTTCATATCATACCTTCTGCAGGGTTTCACTTCAGTGGTGTTGAGATTAAAAGTCCTCTTGAAGTTATAGAGGCTGATAATATGCTCATTTAGGCTGTTTAATTCAATGCAGCCTTCATAACGAGGATAGTTGAGATTATCTGGAGGCTGCAAAACAGTGTAATTAAAACCATTTCATCAGCCTCAGCTAACAAAACTTTACATCGCTATCTAACTGCTAAGAGTTACTGCAAATATTATTAAGACACAAAATATGATATTATAAATATGTAAAAAAGGTACTACATGCTTGTATACATAGCCAAACCATCCGATACAACCCTAGGTGTACTGCAGCACAATTTAAAGCAGTCACGTGGATTGGGAACAGTATTTAGCAGGGCTGGACAGGTTTCATGCTTTCCTTGGCAAGTGAAATATCATCATGCTCCCTTTCTTTGAGCTCTAGCATGGTACAAGCCAGGCAGATTCCATAGGAAGTAGCATCTCCTTGCATCTCATCTATTCCTACTGACAGAGGTAAACTCTTACACATACTTTTGAAAGACTGCTAGGTCCAATCTTTACTTGGAAGAAAAATGGGATGATTAACACAAAATGTCTTTAACAGTAAGAAACTCTGTACCCTAAAATCTGGTGGGTATCCTCCAACATAAAAGACAACACTTCTGGGATCAAGATTGAGGAGCATGTCACTGTCTCCACTGCTTGCACTCCTAGGGCTTTCATTAACTGGAGAAATTGATGTTGCTGCTTTGATGTACTTCAGCTTTGCATACTGGTAAATCCTAAAACCAAAACAGGCACAATATCACATCACATGTTATGAGCAGGTTTTCAAGAAGATTGTTGTACACTGTGGGTCTTATACCTTTCAAATGTAACTTGATCCATAACAGCTTCCTCAGTGTTGCTTAGAGTCACCAGTGACTGCACTCTCACCTCTCCCTCACCACCTCCCAGGTTATAGACACAAGTAAGGTAACCATCTTTCACAGCCATACCAATGTAGTCCTTGGAAGCCTAAAAATAGCAAGTAAATAATAATTAATAAATGATTAATTATAATTAAGGTAAAAATACAGCAGCACTTCCTCAGAGACCTCATCATGCTGTGCATGAGTCATAAGAAATCCACCCACCTAATGATGAGAATTAAGTTTATCAGTTCTGGGAAGAAAAAATTGTAATCCTATATGTTGCACTGATTTAATGACTATAGTTATAAATTAACTGAAAATCATTTGTGACTTTTTACTTTTGTAACAATGCTATCTAAAATAGTTTTCTCACTTGTAACATCTCCCAGCTAACACTATGAAAACATGACACCTTTACTAAGAATTAGACTCAACATGCGTGACATAAAAAAGATGTTCAGAACAACACTCAATGAAGGACAATGAGGTGACTGGAAGCAGTCATTTTCCCCAAAAAAATCACATTTTATTTGTTCAAGAGACCTTATTTCAGAAGTAACCATTAAAATGCTTTCAATGGATGTCCTGGCTAGTTATCCAGAGGATAAAAAGATGAAATCCAGTGTAGAACAAATACCTCTAAACAGCTTTCTGTGTAAGCACAAGGCTTACTACAGACACAGCTCCTGTCAAATAGCAAGACTAGACACCACATGCAGGAAAATTTTTTAATGTTTGATAGTGATTGAGCAAACCTGAATGCACAAGCAGGTCTGCATTATTCTGCATATTCAGAAGACAAAAAAATTAAGAGCTGAGAGGCTGAATTTTAAAAGTGGAATAATCACTTTTTTTTTTTAACCAGAGAAACTCAGTTTTCACTTATATTGTGAAAAGAGTCAAAGCTCTGAGGCAGGAGCTGGACTGAGTTTGTGCTGGCTGCTGCAGAAACTGACAGGTCTGATAAGAATGCGTGATGGTATCCATGATGGAGAAGTAACTTCCAAAGGAGCAAAAGAGCAAAGAATCAAAGGACAAGGCTCAGCCACTTGTTAGTTACTTTGCCAGGGAAGGAATGAACATAACACTTCTACCATGACTTATACGCAATTTTAAAGAAATAGGCCAACAATAGCTACAAATTTCAGCCAGAACATGTCACTTCCCATCCTTTTCTCAAAACATGATGTCTTGTCTTAAAATCAGATTAAATATCAAAATTTACCTACATTTTTATTACCCAGGTACAGGACAAACCTATTTGCCCTCTGCTGGGTGTCTGATCTTTGCTTTGGTCTTTGGATAAACAAGGAAAGAGAAGTATAGCCCTTTAGATCTTCAAGGTTGCTTGGAGGTCGAACTTCTACACCAGAGCTGCCATTGAACCTCATGGGAATAGAAACCTGTTAAGAAAACCAGAGTTGAGTATGTTACAATTAACTATTGCTACCACTCCTGTTTCACTGGTGTGTTTAATTGCAAAGTAACCCATTACACATCCTAGCCATGTTTCAGCCATTAATTACCACAGATTTGGACTCTGATCCTACCAAACAAAATAATTAGGAAACAGAGTGGATAATGCAGTAGTCTGTATTATCAATACTTAACACAGCACTTTTTTGTTCCAGACATCAATTAATCAACCCTCTGTCAAGTAACTGTTACCTTCAATACATGGACAGGGAAGGATGTGCCCTGCAGCTCTGAAGAGCAAGTCTATGAATTATTCAGATGTCTACAAACACATCCTGGTGCTTCACTTAGCTGGACTTAACTGTCTGCTGGGGATTACAATGCACCTCTGGTATCATAACAGCTAAATACGCCATGATCACTGATTCCTCTTATTCACTGTAACTCAAGGCTATTCATGATGATCTTAGGAATGCTTCTTAGTACCTGAGACCACACTATCACTTCAGCAGTTCCTTAAATGAGAAAGGGCAGTCTAATAAGGTGTCAGTAGCCAATTTCTAACATTTTGGAGCAGCTGGAGTAACCAGGCTGCACAACTTCTTTGGCAGCATCAGCTTTCAATTGACCACACATGGGTGACTACAGCAGTTCCTTAAATGAGAATGGCTACTGGCACCTTATTAGACTGCCCTATTTCTAACGTTTTGGAGCAGCTGGAGTAACCGGGCTGCACAACTTCTTTGGCAGCATCAGCTTTCAATTGACCACACATGGGTGGAGGGCCCTGTCTCTAAGCAGCAGAACCAACTCTGTCCCTGCTGCCAAAGCCACCACAATGTACCTTGGAAGGCAAGAGGCTGCTGCACAAATAAGTATTATGGTGATGCCCTGGGGCAAACAACTAATGGGAGAAAGATGTAGCAGGATGCTACTGCATCCTGTCATTTTTATGTGTGAATTATTATGCTTCCCATCACCACAGTTACTTCAGTTGCTGGGTAGTGCTGTTGAAAAAAACTTATGTCTGGTCTTTCACACATGTTTAAATAAAATTATTTAGAGGAATGAAAGTACTGTTGTGTATCCAAACCAGTGAGGTCAAGCATGATTTCAATGCTCAGGACAGACCTTATTTGCAGCATCTCTTGCCTGCTGAATCAGCTCTCTTATGCGATTTATGTTCTCAGAGATGTTGCTGATTGGCATCAGCTGTTGGTTGATACTCTTGATCTTGCTGAACAGATCTGGAAGTTGGTTTGTCAGATTTTTTACTGCAATGAAAGAAAGCAAATAATTGATATTAAAAAGGAGGAGGAAAACAAGATGCAAAAATATGGTATCACTACACAAGTATCAGAAAAGCAGTGGACAGGGTAATGACAAAACGGTTTTGACTGGTCCTACAATATTAGGAAGCTTTCACTAAAAGTAGCAGTTTATACAGAGGTTATTGTACTCCTGAAATTTTTGGCCAAAGGTATTTGCAGAAGCAGTCAGAATCAGCACTTCTAAAAATGTTTTAGATAAAGAAAAAAGTATTAAGTAGAACAGCTATGTGGTCTCTGATATTATTTCCCAGCGGCAGTGCATGCTAGGGCAGAATGAGGAGAGCAGATAGGCTTGTAGCATCTTCTACTGCCACTGTCAGAGAGTGAATAATGGCAGTGCATGCTAGGGCAGAATGAGGATAAAGGAGAGCAGATAGGCTTGTAGCATCTTCTACTGCCACTGTCAGAGAGTGAATAATGGGGTAGGCAGACTGCTGGCCTGACTGAGTAAGGCATGAATTATATTCTTGTGTCAAGGTTGCTAATCATTACAGTTGAGCAGTCTCTTATAGTATCTGGCTAGGTTTATTTAAGAGAAAAAGAAATATTATGAGAATTTCAACTTTTGTTATAATAGGAAACAATTTCTCATCTCCAACCCAATGATGCAGACAGCAAACAAAATGAAATCCTGACCTTCTGTATTTCTAAATATGACTTCTAAACCAGTTTTGTAACTGTAGGGATGACTTGCAACCCTGCAACACCATGCAGGACGAGCTCTTCTATTTATATTATTTAAAATGTTTTTCTCTTACTTGACTTTATCAGATAAAGCTGCTGAAAATACATAAAATGAAGTTGATTGGGAATGTGATTGTCCCTTATTTTGTATTCAGCTGGCTCTGTGCAATCCTTTTCACTTAATTTCAGCTAACAGACATGTAGCCTAAGGTAATTGTCTAGGGCCCTTCTTCTAGGTAGCAGAAAATCACATAATAACAGAGCAGCTGAGGTTGGAAGGAACCTCCAGAGGTCACAGTGTCCAACCTCTGTGTTCAAGCAAGGCCACTTAGGTCCAGTAGCCCAGAATTGTGTCTAGGCAGGCTTGTGAATATTCCTGAGGATAAGACTACACTACCTCTTCTCTGGGCAACCTGTGCCAGTACTCAGTCACCCTCACAGCAAAATAACTGTTTTGTCATCTTCAGATGGAATTTCCTGTGCTTAAACCTTTTACCCCAGGGGCACACTGCAGGCTCATCTTCAACTTTGTGCCCACCAAGACCCCTGAGGTCCTTTCCTACAAAGCTTTTTTCCAGCTCCACCACCTGCTCAGCCACCTTTACTGGTACATGGGTTTATTTCTCCTCAAGTGCAGGACTTCCATGTTGGACTTCAAGAGGTTCCTGAGAGTTTATTTCCACAGCCTGTTGAGGTTTGTCTGGATGGCAGCACAACCCTCTGGTGTATCAGCCACTCCTTCCAGTTTAGAGTCAGGAGCAAATGTGCTGAGGAACACTCTGCCTCATCATCCAGATCATTAATAAGGGTGTTGAACAGGATCAGACCCAGTATTGACTCCTGGGTTCCCCATTAGTCACTGGCCTCCAAATCTTCAGAGACCAGTCATGGCACCAGCTTTTAACACATACCACAGGATGGCCTGAGTCACTTTCTGCTGTGCCTGTCCCTTTCTACTGGCCATAAAATAAGTTCAGAATACTAGCTTAGGGTAGGTGCCTAACTCTTGAGTGATCAACGCTTCTGCTGCAAACTGGCCATGTTCACCCCTACAGTGATTTGGCAGGTCCCACACAGCACCTGCAATACCTGAGTTGTTTGCCTCCATCAGTGCTTTATTGAAGCTGGCACTCTGTGTGCTCCCATAGTTACTCTTAATTCTTTCCACTTCTGCTTCGATTGGGACCAGTTCCCCCAACACACTATTGGTGACAGAGTTGGCATTTTCTGCCATGTTCCTTGCACTGCTGATGATGCTGTCGATGTCACCTGAAACACACAGAAGTGAACATGCAGATTCTTACAGTAACAGACAAAAGGGGCAGGCCAGAATTGATCCCTAAGTAACAAACCTCTGTTTATCCCATTGAGATTGTTTTGAGCAGTGACAAGATCAATTTTCAGTGAATTCGTCTTTCCATCAGCGACATCAAGTCTTTGCTTTAGGTCTTCAAGGTTAGGACCAAGAGCTGCAAAACAGTGAAAGGCCCATGAGAATGTTAAAGAAAAATATCAATTTTCTGTTGGGCAGGTGGTGTTGCAGCACTTGTCTACAACCTTACACAGTTCATGATGCCACTGAGCAAAGGCAAAGTACAAGGCAAAGAATTTGCTGGACAGGAGGACTGCAAAGGTGTATAGCATAGGAAGCCAGAAATCTACTTTCTTGCTTTTTTGCTATGGAAAATAACTATGACAAAAAGTCCCACTGTAATAGAACTCGCATTTTTTCATTGAAAAAGTGCTGAAGGACTTTGCTGAGATGTGAAAATTTATGGTTCAAGGAAAGTTACTTGTGCCGTGCCAACATTTCTAGTACCACTTCCTTAGTACCTTGCAAAGTCCTTTTAGTCTCCTGTGCTTGATCCATCAGTGCACTGCTCTCAGTTTTTAACCTTGCAGCTTTTCCTGATAGGTCTTCTCTCTTCACAGTCTGACAATGGAAGCACAGTACTGTAAGATCACTTGATAATTACATTAAAACTTAAAGAGAAAAAGAGAGAGGCCAATCCAATTTAAAGAACCCCCAACTCCACTGAGATCTCATTTGAAGAACATTACCTTTAGCAACAACTACCCAGGTTAATTCAAGCATACTACAACCTTGGTCTTTAGCAATCTTCAGATGGATTTTAGGGCATTTGGAGGAAATTGCTAGCATTCAGCTGTTGGATGTTATATCTCTGCTGAAGAGCTTGTGGGTATTAGTAGTACAGAGTAAAAGAGAATACCTGAAATCACCTGCAGTGATTACCAGGCTTGCCTTGTCAGATCTCTATTTTGCACTGAAAGTAACAGTCAGTATTCATACAGGCAGAGCCATCAGAAGGGCACTAATTGGCCTGGTTAGTGCTGAGCCAAGACTAATTAATCAACATGCAGAACAGCAACTCATATAAAAGGTCACAGAAAAATAAAGCATGCCAAGACACACAGCTGTTTCATTTTGGGGCCTCTGTGAAAAAAAAAAATAGAAGTCTAGTTGTGACAAGTTTACCATGATTTGGCCACTTACTGACACTTACTGATAAAGCTGAGTCAGCTGCTTTCCCAGCTTGGCTGGCTGCCTCCTCTGCTGCCTTGATGGCACCAATGATATTGTCATAGGCAGTAGAAGCTTCCACAGCACAGCCCACCAACTCGTCCTTCCGGGCACTGTTCTTTATTCTGTGGGAAACAGGATGAAAAATGCAGCCTTCTTCCAAGGCTGTGAGATGGATTCCGAACAGATCTGAACTCAGTATTTTCTAAGTAGCGCCAACTAGAAAAAATGTTTTTCAATTAGATCTGTAATTTCAGTCTACAAAAATATCAATTGGAGATAGACTAACATGGAAAGACTCTTCAGAAGACAGGAGAAGTTCAGGCATATGGAAAAGCACAGATGTGAGACTCCAAAGCAGCCTTCAAATGATTAAGACTGAGAGAATTCACCAAAGCATATGGTCAATAATAAGGCACCTCAATCCCAGCCCTCCAAATACAATTCAGTTAGGAGGAATTCAGAGAACTGTAGGTGTCAGATCATCGAGCAACTACAAGACCTTTTGTGTTTTCCCCAAGAACCAGCACAGCAGCTCTGAAATCAGAAATGACAGAAAAAAAATCTCTTCTACCCACTCCCTGTGAACTATACACCTGTCTAGTACTAGATGCTTTTATTTGTGAGAACAGTGCCTTCTTAATTGAAAAAAATCACATTGAAAACAAATTAATTAAAACATGTTTTCTACCCAAGACTTTTCCAGCCACGTTAGCTATTTTGGAATTTAACTTTCTGAGACTGTGCAGTTGGTGCAACGACAAAATGTAATTTGTACAGGGAAAAGTAAATCAGGATTTCACTTTTTTTTTTCATTTTGTTCTGATGTATCACAGAAGGCCTCCAAACCCCGTCTCAGAATTCCAATGCAAAATACAAATAATGGAGAAAGAAACACTTGATTCCTATCAAGTTTATAATATTTCTGCCTTTCTAGAAGATTCCTTGAAGGATGAGAAAACCAGTGGAGGTTTTTTCCTCCATAGTGCTGAAGACTTCCAAGACAGCCATTTATTCAAATTATTTGCCTCAATTCTTTGATACCACATAAGCATCCCTGAGTACGAGTACCTGAAATAACTCTACAAAAAATATGCTAAACATCTTCCCACTCTGTACATGAGGATTTTCTCTTGCTAGTAAGATGCTAATGAAGTGGTTAATACAGTAGTATGAAACAGTATCATGTGAGTTCACACTTCTAAGGGAGGAAAAACCAGTAAAAATACAGGAAGATCTGGTTTTTGGAGAAAAAGAAAACTTGATCAAGAAGCAGAAAGAGACCAACTCAATTTCTCTCTAGGTTTGCAAATGGTTATAAAAGCAAGCAAAATTACAGAGCATTACAACCACTTTTTTTGTTTTGTACAAAAATTACTCATTTATAGGAATGGCAACATACTCTTCCAGTTGCTTTGCCAAATCTTGCAAAGATTTGGCATGTTCCTCGGCCCTCACCACCAGTGGTTCTTTGCTTGCTGATGAGAGATTTGCCACTTTTTCATTCATGTCCTTCCTTGCTCCATCCAGCTGAGCAGCCAGGCTTTCATATTCCTATGATTGTAAGAAGATATAATTTTATTTGTATTTGTACATGTTTCATTACATTATGCTTCCAGACCCATTATATAAAAGCTGAGTCAGAGCAAAGACCCTTCTAGCTTAGTATCTTGCCCCTCTGACAGTGGCTAAAAGCAATTAACCAGAAAGAAATACAAGAATAGCATAATTGTTTATGGTACTTCTCACAGATGTCCTCCCAAATTCGGATATCTGCAGCTCAGTGTCTTTCTCAGACACATCACAACCTTCAACAAGCTTCTCTTACAGAAACCTGTGCAGGCAGGCAGACTCCTTATGTATCCAGGATGGGCTGTGAGATCCTTTCTTTCTTGACAGACTCAGATAAGCCTCATCTCCAACAAGATACTGGGGTTTTTAACTTTCTCTTAAACTTTACCTCTTTGCTCTCTTGCAATAATCCAAGCACACTCTTAGCTTGCATCAGGGAAGATCGGGCTGAGCTCAGAATATTCAAGACACCATTCTGTTGCACAGTTGTCTCCTCAATCCGTTTCTGAGGAAAAATGGGAAGTTGATTAATGTGTGATTGAGTTAAGGTAAGTGGCATGAAAAGCTGTATCTTGAAATCAAAATTAAAAAAAGCTGAAACAAAACAACAAACCCAAACCTAATCTAGTTGGCAGTAGGATTTACCAAGGGCACAGTCACTTTTTTTTTCTTAAATATGGACATGAGTGTGCTAAACCAGTGATACATTTCAACAAGACCACAATTAAGAGAATGTGTCCTGCAGCACACACTTATTCCTGGTACGGTTTTACCAGCTCTAAAATTCAAACACTGCTCAGTAATAACAGCTGTTCCTTGTCCTGAAGCTGTTCTATAGAACACTAAGCCCAAATAATTTAAGTATTGCACCCATTTTTGCTCCCATCTTTCATGGCTATTAAGGCTAAATACATTAAAGAACTTACTATGAAATGCACATCAGCAGCACAAATTTGGTCTAGAAAAGGAAACAAAAGCACTAGTGGCAGCTGGAAAGAAGTGCTGGGAAGAGACTGTCCTTCCCTGCTCTCAGAGCTATGTCTTGGTCTCACTGTTCTGGTCACACAAAGAGGCCATAAGCAGCAGTACACCACATTCACACCTGTTCACACACCCGTCAGAAGATGGAAAGAGACCCTGAAGAAAGTCTAGAAAGAATTAGTGTTTTGTGAGGTCAAAAGCAGCAACCAAAACCACTTATCTTCTGAGGTTTAATTTTTTTTCTCCTGATGCCCAACATTACCTTAACGTCTTCTAACAGAACTGTGTTGTCTCTGTTTAAGCCTTCAGCCTGCTTGATTTGAGCTGTCGCATCATTCAGAGCTTCACGAAGGTCAGCGATTTTGGATTCATACTCATTCAGTGCATCCCTCACAACTTTAATAAGCCCACGATTCTCTTGCTGATACTTCTGTAGTTCATTCTTAATGCGTGCCAGTACTGCAGTATCAGGACCAGAAAGAAAAGTTTTGTTCAGAGAAGGAGGGAGCAAGAACAAACTTTGCTAAAAAGGCCTTGGCATTTAGGATTATAAAGCTGTACTTATGTGAACTGAGCATCTTCTGCAATGCTAATTTCAGTGCTACTACAGCAAAGATACTATTTAGCATCTCTCTGGATCAAATCTGCTCACTAGTTTGCTGCTGCAGACATAGAATACAGATAAATGTTCTCTTAATTAAGTAAGGATGACACTGATCTGAAAACACTAATTTTCTTTTTTATATGGAAATAACAATTTCATCTACAATGTAGACATCTACAACTGTGCTAGCTATCAAAGTCTCCTCTGTAATCAATAGAGATATGAGCACATTTAATTTCAAAGAACATAGAAACATAAAATATGTCATTATCAAAGCCTCCTCTGTAATCAATAGAGAGATATGAGCACATTTAATTTCAAAGAACATCGAAACAAAATATGTCAAATTAATCACACTCTTTAGCATGCCCATTTCACTGCTGACAAAACAGGAGACAGAAGAGTCACTCAGAGGTAGGTATCAATGTTCAAGGTTGGTTGAAATTAACTGTCACACATATGGGTGACATGCACATTTCACATTCCTCCACTATGCCCCTGATTAGGAGATAAGCCTGCAACTTTTCTTGATGTCTCCACTGTCAGGAATCAAGTTTCTGAATGTCCCAGTCAAACACTTGCAGAGAACATGACAGGGAGTACAACTAGTGCAACTAGAATTGAACTTCCTTGTCCTTTTATGACCTGGCCCTTGGACTACTCTAGCAGCTTCTGAAAATCTGTTGTTAAATGGAACACACAATTCCTCTAAAATAACTCTGTGTACCATTGCCTATCTCTTACAATACACAGAAGTGTTGCATAGGTGTGTTAGGATTAGCTACATCTTTATTTTATTGAGATTGATCTAGTTACAAAAGAAGGCTCTACTGGGTTTCTTCCCCAGCTCAATCCATTTTCTTCTGTAACACACTAAAAATGCCTTTAAATCCCCTCCAGAACTATCACTTTCCTGCCGACTAAGAACAACATCAAATCTCAGGGACACCCTGCAAAAGGCCTCTCCCTCTACTCCAACCCAACCAATAATTCTTCAGATTTAAGACTGATCTTTCTAGAAAGCCAGAAGCTGAGAGAACAAGCACTTACACTGCTGAGCTTCCGCCCGCTCCTTCTCTGCCTCAGCTTGCAGCTGGCCGAAGTTGCGGCTCCGCATCTCGGCCATCATGCGCTGAGCTTCAGCCAGCTCCTCAGAGGCATCTCCCAGGGGCAGGTTGTTGCCTTCTGCGTCTGTGCCAGCTACCTGTTCCAAGAGTGCTGGAGAAAAAAAACACTGTCAAAGTTAAAAACAGGATGTGCTTAAGCCTATTCAAAATTCCCAAATGACGGAGCCAACATCTTCCGAGATGGATCTGCTTCGTTAATGAATTCAGGAATAGGCAGGCATGTCTTTTTTTCCTTAATGAAACAGATTCATCTTCCATTGATTCTATTAAGATGAAAAGTATCCTATGACACACAACCAGGGAGAGCAAGATGGCATTGGCCTTGAAATTTGTCCCAAATGATCAAGTTCACTGAAATAATTTTAAGCTAACTTTAAAGAGCCCATGATAACAACCCAGAACAAAATTAGACTTGAGTCAGGATAGTCAAATTTGTTGCTAGAAGTGTCTCTATAGTGAAGCTTCTCTGTCCCTTTTCACTTCATAGAGAAAGTAGGGTCCTAAACTATTATATATTAGCTTTCTAATAGGAAGAGTGAATATTACAGCTGTGACTAAATTCTGATCTACAAAGTTGTTTTCTAAGAAAACTTATTTGTAATTAAGGAGATTGCAAATAAGCTATAAAAAAACTTAAAGATGCTATAAATAAAACATGAGTTAGAAATTTTTTTTTTACCTCGTATATTGTTGACCACCACTTGTATTTGTGAAACCAAATCCTTTCCTTTCTGATGAGTTTGGCCAAAATTGTTAAATAATCTCTCAGCTTCTTTGTAGTTCATTTCAGCCTAGCAAGGAAAAAAACTATTAGATTAAAAGTATCTGGATACAGCATGCTAATACATAGTCAGGAGACATGTACTTTTAAATTGATTTGGTAAATCACCTTTTCCTGGAGAGCATTTACAGCACGATTTAGTTTAATGAATTCTGTCTCCAACTCATCTACCTTCGAACCTTGATTATGAACAGCAGAACGGTAATTATTCAATAAGACCTGAAAAGAAAGGAAAAAATTAATCCAATAAATCACTCACTGCACAGCAGACAAAAAAAAACAAAAAATTCACTGGATTAAATCTTTACCCAAGATAGATACAAGCAGAATTACTGATATGAAAACTGAACAATTCCTTCCCAAAACCTGAGGGTTTTATCTGTAAGTATAGCAACTGCTATTCCAAAGAACATTTTTTAAATGAATTTTGGTAATGACAAGTGGAATGCTGGGGGTTTTCAGTAATGCAGAGACAGGAAGTGCTTTAAAAAGACATAGCTAGAGGGACACCTCAGAGGTATAACTTCCAAGGTGAGCAGGCCTCAGAAAAGCTGCAATACTGATTGTGTTTCAGAGCATGACATGGAAACCAGAGCTACCTTCTACCAAGTGAAGCCCACTGCTGCCAGCATTTGGTATTTGGAATCCAGGGTTGATGTATGTCTTCTTGCAAGTGACAAGCCTATGGCAAAGGTTCCTGGGTTCACTGCCTATCCACTTAATCTGAAATCCACTTTTCTGTATTTCTGTGTGCCTACCTTTAAGTCCTTGATGCGTGTTTCCAGGTCTCTCATCTGCTCCAGAGTGTGGGTACTTGCATGGACATTTTGCAGCTGAGACTTGATGAGCTGAAGCTCATCACCCATTGTGCTCAAATCCTTCAGCAGTGTAATCACACAGCTGTCGCAGGCTGGAGGGAGCAGTGGAAATCAATACATATCATTGATATTTAACACAGAGAACATTTCACTGAACACATCAGTCATGGTGCAAAAGCTTTGAAGCTTGTCACCTGGTGTAGTCAGAAGAACAAAGGCAACAACAAAGCCTGCAGCATTAAGGAAAGTGACTTAAGTCAGAAGTAAGGAGGAGGTTTCATTTACACCTGACTAGATGAGTACACCTCTTTAATAATTTTTCCAAGTATCTGGTTGAATGCTTGCTTTTAAAACATTCATTACAGGATATCTCAGTCCTTTTTAAACTATGTCACCCTTAAAAGAGTCAGCAGTATGTATTCAGAACCAGCTGAAAGTAATGCAAGTGCAGTTCTATTTTATCACTTACAGTCACAATCTTCATTGGGATCCACATCTTTTGGTTCATTATTGAAACATTCTGAAATCACAAGATTAGTCATTAGTAACCAAAGTCTTCTTATGGAAATACTACTGCATTTTTTCCCTCACTTTTCATGTTTGGGAGCCATTAAAACATGATGCTGCCCTTTCATAAATCCACACCCACTGTGAATGAGCTGAAATGCTCAGAAGGCTTGAGCAGACCAGAACATTTAATTCCCACTAATGCCTTGATGAAAGCAACACCTTTTCCATCCCACAAAGGAAACCTGCTGTAATCCCACAATATATGCTACTTGGATAGGAGCAGGAAACCCTCTCACACCAAGTGTGCAAAATGTATTGCTAGAATTTGTCTAGGATTGGAGACAAGATTATATTGTTATAGAACTTCACCCAGGACATAGGTTCAAGCCCCTTTTATCTACTTCAGTATCCAGGTTCAAACCACAGGTTCTGATTCCCCAAAGAACGTCTTACCCACAAGGAACTGAGAAATATTTATGGCCTTCCTTCATGCCTGCCACAGCTCGCAAGATTATGGTATTAATCAAGCTTGAGAGAAATCCACAGTGTGTGTGAATAGATGGAGGCACTGTATGTAAGACAAGGCAAGCAGCTTGGACCACAGATGCAGGTCGTATATAACAAACATTGCCCTCAGACTTTCCAACAAGCCAGTGCAGGTGATTTCCTGTCCAATGCACTCTTTTGTTTGGTTTTTACAAACCCTGTTATAAGAAGCTTAACAGTCTCCAGGTGCACATGGAGTAACATCCTAGGATACTAACTTCTAGGATGCAGGAGAGGAATTGGCTCCTAAAAGTGTCATAATAGGACAGGAGTCTCCCCATCTTGATGCCCGAGTTCCTTTTACAGGCTTCGTCCCACTGCCAAGCTCTCATCTCCTCTTGAAAATGAAAAGAGCTGTGCATCTTGGTCAAAGATTGAACCTGATGATCCTGAAAGTCTTTTCCAACCTTAATGATTCTATGTCATTTACTCTAAGGGAAAAGGATGCACTCAGTATAGAGTCAAGAGTCATCAACAGTTTGCAACTTGTGAGAGGATACAGTGATTAAATTGGACCTGAACTTTACCAGCGGCATGAAACAGCCTGGAACAAATTGCCTAGCTGTGCCATTTCCTTTGGCACTTGCACATTAAGTCATCAGGAAGTTAAATGGGATTGGTGGTGATCACTGCTGCCAAAAGTAGAAAAATCATAAGAATATATTTTTAAGAGGATGAAGGAAATTCCTCTGAAATGCAAACATCCATGCAATTCTGCTGTTGTGTAGTTCAGCTAACAGCAGGCCCATGTCAGCCGTCACCATGAAGTACCAATTAAATAAAACTATTATTACAGCTTGTGCACCAACATCAGCCAAGAAATGGTGACGTGCTGGCAAAGTGCCGAACATCACGCAAAAGGAACCTGCTAGAACGTGCTGTGCCGGTGATCTCAGAGGGGCTTACCCCTTATACAGAGAAAGGGACTAATGCTGATGAGGAGGAAAACAAACTGGCTTGTTGAATATTGCCCTACGGATTAGTTTGTCCTAGCAAACTGTTGCTTCAAAAAAGAAAGGAATGATAAAACATCAAACACTGCTTGGATCTGTTCCATATAATAGAGATGTATTACTTCAATGATGAAATATGAAATGAGAGCAAGCTATTGAAAAATTGCACCAGCTGCCAACAGCAGTTCACATCACCTGCTGTTTCTGATTTCTGTGGCCAAGGAAAGACAATGGGTTCCTTGCAGTTAATAGACTGCAGGATGAACAGCAGTGCAGAGAAATGAAGAGGACAGAAATATTTGGAGTTGTTAGCTGGAAACTTCACTAACATATGAAGAAGAAAATCTGTCTACAGGGAAGAAAGAGTGAAATGTTATTGGTGAAAGAAAATATGGGAGAATCAAGGACATTTCAGGAGCAGTGGCCTCTGAGATTCTGAATATAAAGGAGTATCACAAGGGACTGAGGTGGATTGAGGTAAAGACACTCTGAGAAATGTAAGATCAGGCCCTTTACTTCAGAATTCTAATAGATAAAGCAAACATATGCTCATATCATTATGTAAGAGCTTACTAGTCGTGAAGTACATGTGTGACTGATTCTGGGAAATCATTAATGTTTTAGCTAAAAGAGCAGCATAGCAGGATTTATAAAAGAGTCTCCTGAGTCAGGTTCTAACTTCCACTGCAAATGCAGACAGCTTGGATACCTAAGACAGCAGTGCCTGAAGCAGACTCTGAAGATTTCACTGAACTGTGCCAAATACATTTTAAAAAGGCATTTTCAGGATGCTCAGTTTCCTAAATCCGTAGGACAGACTGGCAGGATATTATTTAACCCTGTCAACAAAGGAACCATGATATATTTAAAAACACTGCCATGAAACAAAAACAAAAAGTTAGCAGTATTTACGAAGGGAAATACAGGACAAAACCATTTAGAAGGGTAAATCTGATGACTCAGGGACAGCCCTTCTATTACTGTTGTGTTGCATTTTAGGAAATCTTAAATTTTGGAAAAATTATCTACATTTCTTTTAAGTCCAGATATTTCCTGCAGTTCCTCTTATCCAAGTAGCTTCCTTCTTTGCTTCCCAAACAGAAAAAAATGCTCTCTTCCATTCAGAACAATGCTACATTCACAGGCCCTCACATACCTCCAGTCAGGTGGTCACAGCTAGCCAGTTGTCCATTATTGTTACAGTTACATTTCTGACAGAAGCCTCCATATTTTTGTGGATTTCCAAAATATCCAGGAGCACAGCTAGATAAAGAGATACAAGTAATTTTGATTAAGTAGTTGAAGCTAATTTTGTGAAATGTACTTTCCCTTGAGATAAAAACTCAGTTTGCCTGAAGAAACTTTCAAGAACTTTTGATTTCATGTCTTGACTTAGACAGAAAAAATATATTTTTGATTTACAGTATCCTCTGCACTATGCTAAAAATATCTTTGCGAGTGCTGGAGGATTTTTTCTAAAAATAAAAGAACTCCCACAGTGCTCTTGCAGGAATAATTCACTTAATCTGACAAGAATTTGACAAGGCTTAACCAAGCAAACCGTACCATTCTGGCCTGTGATCCCACCAGGAAACACATTCTGAGGGGGATCAGACTGCATGCACAGCTGATATTTCAAACAGCAACAGCACTGAATGACATCATCACCCTTCTGCTGTGTGATACCCCCTCTTGCCTCCTACCAGCAAAGCAGTCCATGTGACTGATCTCTAAATATTTTAAAGATAAAATATATTGTTTATATGTATATTGTTTACACTGGATAGGTAACATTCCTAGAAGTCACTCAGTGGTAAGACCTACAAGGGTGATAATGCAGGATCAAAGGGCCATGATGAGCAGCTGAGGTACAGCTATACCTGGAACAGAAAAGACCTACAACCTGCAGATTAGACAGGGTCAAAGGTACCAGTCTTGGAGGACAAGATCATGTCCTACTGCAGGTCCTGTCTTCAGATGTGACATCATGACTTATTAGCTTCAAATTAACAAACCAGACAACACCACTGCATTACACTTCAGTTCTCTCTGGATTTGAAAGTCAGTGAAATTGGTTCCTCTGCCTGCCTGAAACCGTCATGCTGTTCCTCTCTTGCTTTGCCAGACTGCTGCAATGTTCCAGCAAAAGAGACGGCTTCAGCCTGGTCTGTGTAATTGCCAACTGAGAATAATTTGGGATGAAGGGTATGGTGCTAAATGTTACATGGTTTCTGTTGGATAAGACCACTGAGGCACCATTGTATACCCTGGAGGAAAGGGGAAAATGTTTTTAACTTGAAAAGGGGTGAAATAAGAGGGAGTGCAGGATGAGGCGAGGCATAGGGCACTTCAGCAAAGAGGCAGACACCTCTTAGGTAAAAATGGTGCAGTCAGTAGTCTGTGGAGAATTGCTTACATTTCCCCAGGGAGCATTGAGTTTGTGACTGGAATTACACCACGGCACCACTCTTCAGCAGCTGTTCATATAAATAGCTGCTCCTTATGTACATGCATACTGTGCACAGGTGCATGTCCATATGTCCACATGTGTCTGTCCCAATACAGACATCCCTCCTTTTGTTGTGCCTCTCAAAACTCTTAGTTTTGAGAAACAGGTTACTCACCGTTCACAACGAGCTCCAGTGTAGCCTTCCTTGCAGAGACACTGGATTTCTTCACCATTTGCCACACAGCCTGCTGCAAATCTTTGAGAAGAAAAAATTAATGTGAGCACATGATCAAATAGGTTTTACACTCCAGAGGTTCAGTTTAATGACTTTCAGATTAAAAAGTTTTTACACAACCAAATTACTTCTCAGCTAATTTAATTGCCTCTAGACAATTTATTGTGGCTAATTCTTTGAAGTTTCATATTCTTTTGTGCAAGTCATTTCCTTAGAACTCAAAAAATTATAATTTCTTGGCCCTGTGGACTAAGTATAATAGTTCACTACCCAAAGGAATCCCTAAAACAAACCTTAATAGTGATGTCATAAAACAAGTCTGGGTAGCTACTTTATCTTAGTCGGCAAGAACCAATAGCCTGTGCTAGACAGACATTTCCTCATGTTTATGCTTTTTTTTTCCTTTTTAATGGATGAGAACATTAAAGGATATTTCTACATAGCTAATGTTGTTTAGGGTTTTTTTTAACCAAGGCAAAGTAGAGGTGTGCACAGTTTTTGAAATCCCAAGGATCTGGTTAACACAATGAACTTTCTTCTCTGCTCCTTCAAGCAGATTTGCCTAGATTCAAAGTTCAATGTTTGTGAAGGAGAAGGCAGGAGGTGAAGCAGGGCCATGTTTGCTATTTTCATTTTTTAATCTATGAATGGTTGGATAAAGCAAGTCTGTGTATCAAAGACAGAGGTCTGCACTAAGAATTGCTGGAATTGACTGGATGAAAAATTGTTAATTCCAGTAATGCCAGGTGGGGTGCATTTCCTATGTCAAGAACGATATTCACCACCCTAATCTGCAGTTATGAAACTGCACAGGTTTATGGTCTCCCTAGATATTTCAGAACTCTGAAAGCAAATGATGACTAAAAACATGTTCAGTCAGCCTCAGGCAAGCACCTGCAGAAGAGGCTGTCAAAACCAGATCTATCAGAGAGTTCTCTGATAAATGATAAACCTGTCTATTGTCTGATGGTGTAAATCTCCTACTTAAGGTTATGGTGGTGTGTGCTAATGCACCTGGCAAATACCATGTGGTGCCTTTAGCAATTTATAGCTTAGGGTTTGCTGTTTTGGTTTTTTTTTTTAATTTTATTTTATTTACCATGGTTTAGAGGTGACCAATGATGACAATCTGGCTAAATATACCACGCATTTAAAATGTAATTAACTGCTCAGTTTTAAAAGCCTGGCAACCTTATTAGATACAAGCAAGTTTCATTTTTTCACCTTTCATCTCAGTACGTTTGCACTTCAAACAGAACTTTGACAAGATAAAGCGATCACACTCTTTTAGAGTTTTAGATAAGTGCTTAAGACCTTAAATGTTTTTATATTTTTTTTTGTTTGCATCTTAATTATTTTTCTGAATTCCTATAAAAAGAGATGTTTCACTGTTTTCTCTTATTTTCTAGCCAGAGTAATGGTGCTAAACATCTTGCATTCCAGTAAAAAAGGAGGATTCTGGATATGCCCAGTAAGGGAAAAGACCTCATTGTATATTTCTCATTATGAAGGAAGTTCTGGTGGTTTTGAAAAAAAGCCCACTTCTACTCTCTGAGTCTCCCCAAGGCTATGAGCAGTGTGCCTCTGAAGATCAGGATCTGGATGAGAATTTGAATACTCAGTTTATTAAAAAAGGCAATGCTGTGAGACAGACCACCAAGCTCTCAATATGAGAACAGAGGAGAAGATCATTATACTCCTAGGGTAGCAGAGTTTGGGCTTTGGGATTTTCTCTCTCTCTTCCTCTTTTTTTCTTTTTCCGTTTTCTTCCCACCCCCTGCTTGACTCTTCTTACAAGCTTTTACTGTACCTGTTTGTATATGGGCAAGGACATTCCCGGCAGGAACCTTGAGTGGCATCTCCAAAATAACCATCTTTACAGTGCTCACATTTCTCCCCAGCAGTATTGTACTGACAGTCCTTGGAAAGGAAACGAGCAAGACATTTAGCAGGGCTTTATCACTCAATATGGCTTTACTATTATTTAAAAAATACAGCCTATTTACTCAGAGAATATGCTCTTTTTCTTCCATATAAGCAAGATTTACTGCAAAATTGCCTTCACAATTAGGATAGAACAGTTTCAGTCAATTTTCTAACTGTACAAAGCCCAATTTCCTCTCTCTTGTGGAAAAACAACCGATAAGTTGAATTCAACATATTTTTTAAGAAACTCAACCAAATGCATAGTTAGTAAAGGAGCATTCCATTAATCCTCTCTCTCTGTCTTCATATTACAGTTAAAAATCACTATGTTTAAATATATGTACTTATATATAAATAAAACTTTCAATTTTGCATCTTAACACTACTTAGAAGGCAGGTACCATGTAAAAAGCATGCAATCAATTAAGCCCAAGTGCATTACTTTAAAAATCTCATTAAACAAATACAAAAATTGTTTCTCTTAGTAGATTCAGACCAGAACTGAGTTTCATGTAGTTTCTCCAGTGTGTGTGTTAATTATATTTTTCTGTAGTAACTGGAATAAATAATAGAAAGCAAAAGCTAAGAATACAATTAAAACTGATGCAGCTGACCCCCTTTCCCATGATAAAATTGTTAGGAATTATATCTTGATTTAGAAACATTCTTAATTCTAGTGTTGCCTAATTGTCATATGTTCATATTTTATGGGTACAGAATAAGGAAGTTGCCTTTGCATTACCTAAAGTGTTTCTAATTTAAAATAGAAGTTGTTCAAGTACATAAGCAGCATAAAAATACATAAGCAGGCATAAGAAAAATATCAAATGACTAACAGTCGAGAGGCATTCACACTCCCAAGTTCTACAACTGTTTGTCTTCTGTGCAACAGACTGATCAAATGTCCCACAGAGCTGAAGGCTTACTAACACAGCAAAAGAAAATAGAAAGTGGGAAATCAGCTGGAAGCAGTCACTGAGCAAACTGTGCTTCCATTTCAGAGACCTCAGTGGCTCAGGGCTACATTTGAAGACCTACTACCATGACTGGCAGAAGAGGGGTGTTTTTCCCTACAAATGAGAAACAGCTCTCTCTCTCCCATCTCCTCTAAAACTCCATTCTCCTTCACATTTCTTCACACCAGATTGCCTCAACCACATGCCCTTCCTTCAGGTGGTAACCCCTAACTTGTTTTCATTTTGGTTAAAGAACTGTATCTGTGGCTCACTGATAAAAGGTTGTGGTTCTAGGAAAGAAGAGGAGAAGTTCCAGTTCTCATATGAGCCATTTGACATGAAGTTAAATCAAGTATCACAAAGGCACTATGTTTGCGAAAGAAACCATTTCAAAATATGGCCTCTATAAAAGTTGGTATATATGTTCCTGCAAAACCTAATGGAAAATTCAGACTCTTTCTAAAAAATTACTATCAATTTTCATAATCCTGAATAATACATTCAATTGCAGAAAGAGTAAAAAAGATGTATTTAAAATATGTGTGCTGGTTTCATCTTAGAGCAACCTCCTCCCACAAGTTCATCTCCTGGCTTTTTGCTTTGCTCACTCTGTCTATAGAAACTGAAGCAATTCTGTAATTGCAAAGAAGATTTCATCTATTTCACATATAAGCCAGCATAAATGTGCCATGCTGCTCCTCTAGTTACGTGGCATATAAAGGTTGGGGCTCCCTAGGCACAGTGCAATGCAGCCAGAGCAGCAACGCCCTTGTGGGTCTTCCTTCAAGTTTTACAGGGTCAGATATGCCTGGAGTCACAGCACCTCCAAACCATCAGGTATTGCAAACCCTAAAGGACAACTTCCAGCTGACTCTGTATGCCCCCATATGCCACCAGGCAGTGAGAGCAGTGTGTCAGTGCCACAGCAGAGCCACCGAGGTTACGTCAAACACGTGGGGCTCCATGACATGAAGCAACACGCCGTGGGATCAGCAAGTCTCGGCACCATGCTGCTGCTGAGGGAATGTGCCTTCCAGGAGGAAGGGCAGGGACCACAGGGGACACAAAGCCTGATTAATGGCAGAGAAATGCTCTTTCCCTTCACATGAGAACCAAGGTCTTCATTCTTCTCCACCTCCCCCTGCGCCCTCCATTGTCCCCCTCTTCCAGCAGTATGGCAGTGCACTCCTCTCCTTCCAGCAGCATGCAGCAGCAGGAGAGTGACTGTCTGAGCCAGGGAGGGCTGTGCTGCTGCACAGGGGAAGGACCAGCCTGGGCTCAGCCTCCCTCACAAAGCTGCCTCTGGAGCTCTCACTGGAGCAACACTGAGAAATGTAGGTACTCAGGTCTGGGGGTCCAGTGAGGAGCAGGAACCCAAGTGAACAAGCTTTGCACTTTGGATGTGGAACTTGATGGCTCCACAATGGGAAGCCTCCTTGTCTTCTCTGCACCATGTCAGGTTTTTGAACCATGGCTCCTCTACAGAGAGACAAACTTGCTCTTGGTTAGGCAGAAATTCATGATGGAAATAAATGCCCTCAGGGCTTTCATTTTTCACCACATTATTCTGGATGACTTTGCCTGCCCAGGACTAAGGGCTGATTTAGCTCTACCTATCTGAAAGTTAATCCAGCTGTGAGAAGGACAGGATAAAGAAAAACCTAGATCACATACTTCATGAGGTGAAAGTAAAATTTGCCTTCGTAACTCTAATTTGAAGTGAAACTTCTTGATCTTTCTTGCTGTGCCACAGCACTTTCCTGTCACAGCCTGCCCTGCCCCTCCAAAGCAGCAGCCTGTAAGTCATCTCCCAGAATGTGCTGAATTGGTTTATAGTTTCCATTAAAGCAACACGGTTGGTTGAAACAAAGCTGGGGAGAATGACATAACGCGCAGGAATGTGCCGCAGGCTGAATGGATGCACTGCGAATGAGGGAGAAGTAACAGAAAAGACAGACCATGAAAGATGTTGGCAAGGTTCCTGTTTGCACAGTAAATGAAAAATTAGTAAAAGTTTTTTTAAGGGGGAATTTTTCAGGACAAACTATTCAAAGCAGCATTATGGATATACACTGGAGAAGCACAGTCAGCCAAGTGTCACACTTCCATTGCTGGGGGCTGATCCACTCCCATCGGGCTGCTTGGGGTTTAATACAGTGTGCCAGGGTGCAAAACCTGACCCACCACACTTTCTGTAATAGCTGAAATCTCCTAATTAATCTAACTTCTATTACTTTAATTTCATCTTATTCAATACTTTTTAACCCATCAGCTACAGACTATGATTAGTGGAGATGCACTGAAGCTGATTAAAGAAGATTCTGCAAAGCCCTATGCTATACATGAATGTGCTGTTTGTCATCATTATCCAAACATATCCTGGTACATCTGTATAAAGCTCAGGACTGCATATACCAGGATAAGATCCATGTTTATTATAAATAACTACAAATGTTTCCTTATGTACAAGTTTGCTGACTTTTTTGTAACCATGAGCTAGCAAAAAATTACAGGGGAAAGAAAAAAAGAAAGACAAGAACACAAATTATTCCAATCAATCACAGTTACATTAAATTTACATTTAAGTGTACACATCTTATGCTCATTAACAAAATAAAATTAAGAGAATGAGACATACAAGGATTATTCTTAGTTGCTTGGAAATTAACAATACTGTATGGTCCATACTGCAGTAAGAGAAATGTATTTTTCCTCCTTTTCTTCCCACTAATTTACTGGATGTTACTAATTACTTACAATACATTTTCCAGTACCATCTTGACATCTATTTGAATTTCCATTGCAGTTGCAGGGCACACAGCGTCCAGCAAATATTCCTTTATTCTCACGATAAAACCCAATGCTGCACTCCTGGACATCAAGAAGAAAGAAAAAAAAATGGTGAGCATTGATAGGAAGTTTTATATGTTACGGGAAGTGTATTTTGAAAATGTTTTCCATTTCCAAGGAGTAGTGAAGGCATGAATTTCCTTTCAAGCTCTCCTAACTCATACAATTGCTTAAACTTTTTAATGCAGTAAATAGCAATTAATGGAGATAAAGTTTCATCTGAACCCTGTGCTTTAGACAGTTTGGCAGTGATGATTTAATCATTTTGACTCTAACCGTGGAGAAAAAGGCATTTCCTGTGGCTATGTACAAAGCTGTAGAATATGATTTCTAAAGACAGAAAAACATACAAGCACACTGTAGTGTGAATCTAAAGAAGAGCACCTGGAAATCTCACATACTAATTAGTGGTTATATCTTGATAATAATTTCACTACAGTGTATTCTTTGGAAACAATTCTGGATACGTTTTATATACATTCATCACAACTTCCACAGTTTAGTCTACCAGGAGCTAAAGCCACACCTAGACATAGCTAGGTGATGTAACAAAACACAGTGGTCTAGTTTCTAAGTACAGGCTTGCCCTGGAGACTGGGGAAGCACGAGAAGAATGTTCCAACTATCGAGGGCACAGGAGCAGGAGCACAGCCTGTCAGATCACAGTTGGATTTAAACAGGGAGCTGAACCTCAGGGAAACTCTGAATGAAGGAAGAGACATCAAGCTTGTTTGCCTACAGCAGGGAGGCAGTAACCAATGTGTTAAAACCAGGCTCTTGCTTGGCACGGGCAGGGAAATCACAAGGAATTCCTCATGGAAATGAAGTCCTTCTGCATACAGATCAAAAATTCACACCCATCTTCTCCTGGAATACTCTGGGCACACCAACCACAATAAAAATTACAGGGCATCAGTCTGTCCTTCACATTCTGTAGCTCTTTTCCCCTGGGAAGTAAGCTGGTGTGGTGCAAGCAGGATCAGAGGCTTACGGAAGCAGGGAGAAAGCTATGCTCCCCACGAAGCCAGCACCTCCCAGGTTCCTGCCTGCAGCAATGTTCTTGTGAGCTGCACCTATGCCTTGCCTCTGCCTCACGGGCAGGGGCTGGCCCCAGCAACACGCAGAAAACAAGTGACAGCTGAACTCTAAAGCCATAAATCTCTCCTCATAGTAACTGCACCACCAAGACTGATGGAACCAACCTGAAGAGCAAAGGGTCTGCGGGATTGTGTCACAAATCATATTCCAGTGGCTGGAGGCATAAGTATTTATGCAGAAGCAGGATTAACCAGAGAATTTTTCAATGATAGAACTACCACAGGGGAAAAAAAAAAAAGACTCATCTCTTACAAAGCAGATCCCAAAAGAAATATTGAATTACTGCTGTTAAAAACAGCGATCACTACTGGTATCTCTGCCTTTTCTACATGTAGGATAATTGTGGGGAAAAAAAAGAAGTATGCAGAATACTAACACCATCAACAGCTTTGAATACTGACTTCAGTGTGAGCAAGGACTAAATTTAGAATAGACAGTTGAAGTTTTTCAGACACATTTTTTAAAGGATGAATATTTTCCCTGAACAACAGGGAGCTAATATACACAGCTTCAGAAGAAACCAGAGCCTGAAATACATTAAGCAGCATGACTAAGTAAAATACATGCTCTAATCCATATCTATTTTATTTACTTAAAGTCTCTTTTTGGAGAGAAAAATAAATCAGACATTAAAAAAATACATCTAATTGCATTTGGGGGAAAAAAAAAATCTGTACAGACTTTTGTTTTTCTATTTATGCTGTCTTTAAAATGACACATTTGGAGTATGTGGGCACTTTGTTTTTGAAGCAGCATTTGTGATTCCACACAAATGATAAACTGATTCCACATAAAGATAAAGCTCCAGGCACTTTCAAGTGCTTTTCAGGATCATTGTCTTCAGTTAAACAGCAATTTTAAACAAACCTCTTGTACACAATTTTGTTAGTAAAGTACTTTGAAACAAAAGGTTAATTTTCTCATTACTTCTATATTAAGTAATGTAGAAGTTGTTACCAAATCAGTTCACTTAAAAACAAAGTGAAAGAAGGAAGGAAGCGAGGAAGAAAAAATGAGCAAATTACCTCTCTTGGATAAAAGTCCATTTGAACTTGTTGCCACTGACTCCTCTCCTGAAGCTGGGGATAGGAGAGCCTCTGCTGTATATCTTGTGCTAGACAGTGCCCAAGGGACACTAAAGTGACAACCAGCCATCCTGCATTTCTTGGCCTCTGTGCTTGGGCCATCACTTCACTTTGGCTCCCCTGAGAACATTCGCTGCTCTCCTTTCAGTGCTCACTGTTCTTTCCCTTATTATGCCCCCTTCTCCTCCAGCTTCTGACTCAGATTAATGAGGTTCTGGGCCGGGATGGGCCCCACCTTTAAACTTTATCCGTGAGTCAAGTCGCTCAGCACACAGCACCACTCCTGAGGTTAACAAGTAACTCCGCAGTTCCTGTAGCTCAATATATACCTAAGTCAGGGTGTGGCAGGCATCACCTCCTCCCCACCTAAGGCAGCCAGACAGAGCTTGGTGATTAGAGCAGTAAATCACTGCCTGAGTAATGCTGAATAAATATAAAGGGCTTACAAACTTCCCTGTGAGTGCCTTGATCATTTCCTTTGGCTATGTATTTTCACCAGGTTACATTAAAAAACCCCAACGGCTTCATTTAACCAAGGCAGTATGTTGAAAGCAATGGGATGGCAGTAGAATTGTCAGTCAAGGCTCATCGATTTGTGTGTGGCACAGAGCAACCAAAGTGTGAAAAAATCAAAAATATTTCCAAAATTGTTATTCTGCAGATGATGAATTAGCTGTCCTGAGCAGTGGATGCACACATGAAATGTAAGCCAGCCATACATGGTTTTTTCAGTCTCTCTGCAGCTGCTCCAGCCTAGATATTATTCATTCATTCTCAATTCAAAAAGCTTCTGCAAGGTTAGTACAGCAATTGCTACTTTATGGTAATGCTCAACCATTTTCTGAGAGTAATTCCTCACATTTTGTGCACTTTGTACACTGCTTATCTCTCTGGTGCTTTATTCTGCTACATTGGGTGCTTACACACAGCAACAGCCAAGCTCTAAGCTAAGCAAAGTGACAAGCAAAAGAATTGCAGCTACAGGAACTGCATCAGGGACAGGATATACAGCTGTAGCACCAGTCTTTAGCTAATAATATTATTTTGCAAAGCCTACACTATCTTTCATAAACATATCTCCAAATATTTTTTGCAAATGCGTTAATTTCAGATTTCACATGTTTTTCTACACAAATAGTATCCTGAATTGTTTGGATTCAGGCTACTTCCCTTGGACCCTGCTAAAATAAGAAACACCAGGAATCTTTGCTGTGTATGGTCTCATAGACTTTGATTAAGTAAATTCTGACCTTCTCTCCAGTAAAGTAAGATTATTCAGCCTCTTGGAGGGCATCATAGAAGAGTCCCTCATTATAGTGCCTTACATACGCAAAATTACATTTGCAGCTCCATAAAAGCAATCACAAGTAGAACAACCCCACAGTGCTTCTCAGATGGCAAAAGCACTCGAGCAAGTGCACAGGCTTACAGGAAGCACAATTAATTACTTTAACAACCATCCAGCTGCTCTAACTAACCCAGTACGTATAGCTGCAGGCAAAAGACAGAAGGTAACGGCACAGTACGGAGGCGAATGCTTCCCACCTGGCAGGAGTCACCGGCGTACTCCGGCGGGCAGGCGCACGTCTCCACGCTGAGCGCGACGCTGCCGCTGCCCTCGCTGGTGGCCTCCTCCAGCCCGACCTCCCCAAGCGTCAGGCGCTGAGTCTCCGTGAAGTACAGTGCCCGGATGTGCAAGCCATCCAGCCTGGACAGGATGGTCAGCAGCTCTTCCCGGGATACCGGCTCGGCGCTGCTGGCGTGCCTGAAGCTGCCCTGCACATCAAGGGGTACAAAATGAGCACAGCTGCTTGAAAGAGTAGCTTCAAAGAAGACCAGAGGACAGAAAAAGGGACAAAACACCCATGGAACAGACTTGTCTAGTGCCACCATAGTGTCCAGGAGGGTAGACACACAATGGGTGCAAAAAACAAAAATAAGCATAAAGAAACGGATGTAGCTGTGACCATGCAAGGGAAGTATGGCTTCAAGGTATTCAAAAGTGAAGAAGCCTGTAGCTTCTTTAGTCATCCAAATTTCTTTGAGATATCACCCATCAAACCATAAAAAATGGTTTTATTTTTATTTTTAAGAGTAAGTGAAGTTCTAGAAACTGAATCCTTTCTTTTCTGCTTTAATAAACACAGCATTGTTGAAAACGGAATTTGGCTTGAAGAAACATCTTCTTTGCCTGCATATGAAATAAATTATCCAGTTCAACCTTCTGAGCACAGGTTTAAGGTAGGAATAATCCCTGGTGAATTCACCTATCTGAATGTTGGACAGCCCATTCTAAACTAGTACCTAGACACCAAGGAAAACAGATAACAATTCATTCCATCCCTATTAAGTACAGTCTGTGGCTGCAATGAATCACCTTCTATTGAGGACTGATTCAGCATTACTCCGTTGCCCTGGAGGGAATGCTAAGGGCTACATTGTACCAGATGCCCAACCCAGGTGCTAAAACTAGGTGTCATGAACCAGAACCCAGGTTCAATGTGGCAGTAAAGAGAGAAAAAATATTCTTTATATTTAAGGTCTACAGGATTTGAGTTTATATTCCTCACCATTACCAGGTATTTGGTATTTCTGCACATATTCTGCATATATGTGTGTATTTTTATGCGACTCTAGAAGGAAAAGAGAAGGCTATTCCTTTTTCAGTTCTTACCTCTACCAGCTGCACTCGGCCATAATTCTGACGATCAGGCAGTGGGTTGTTAGGATCCATATAAACAACTTCCATTTGTTGGCCCTATGTGAGAATGAGGATATAACATTGCTGTTTCACTACTTGTTATGGGAAAGGGTTCAGATGCAGTAAAATTTGGTGAAGCACATTAATCCTGTCGTTTGAGTAACACTAGGAAAACCATGTCTTTCTCAGGAAAGTGGTTTAGTGAGCACTGTGCTCTGGTGCCAGCAAGGTTTTCTCTGCTTTTGCCTACTAACAACCTTGTTTTCGAGTAAAACATCAAGAGAATCAAATTAATGCTGATCAACTTTCAGAGGAACTAGTTATTGCCTTAGAATAAAAATGGTTTTGCATTTTGAAACACTCTTCTTTGCATCCTGGTGCACCAGCAACTATGGGTATTATGGTAGCAGTTTATGATGTACATTTCCCAATAAGAATCCTAGAGCATTCAATTGGTATTTCTGATGGTGTGAAGAAACAAAACACCCTCTTGAGAATCTCAACAAACAGTTAAAGATTTCAATTTTGGCTCTAAAGTGGTTAAATTAAAAAACTGCCAACTAAATTGTATTTTTGTTTCAGTCCCTTGAAGTCTTATAATTATGCTTAGTTTTATGCTGAAAAAAATCTTACAGAAAATGAGATTAATTACTCATGAAATCCAGAGCATCTTTTGCAGAGATAAGGCCATACTTGTTGACAAGTGTGCAATGGATTGATTTTTTTTTTCCCCACAGGCATATTCTACAGAGAAAATCCTGGTTTATCTTTTGACTTGGTCTGCAAATCAGTTCTGCTTAATAAAATGTTACTTTGGCAACAGAGACATGTGTTGGTGGCTTTGAGCAAAACACAATAAAATCACTTTTATAGAAATAGTTAATGGTTTTAATTATTAAGTTAATGTTTTAATAGTTAAGTACACTATAAGAGTAAAATTTGCCATAGTTGTTAAGTAAGATAAAAATCATGGTATTTGTATAGCTCATAAGAAAACAATAGTATTTCAAAGCTTACTGTTAGTCGTATATCAGGTTTCTTATCCAGAAGAACCATGCCCTCGCTAGGTAAGCCAAAAGATTTCACTTGGTAACTTAGGAAGCCACCATATGAAGAAAGCTGTAACAAAATGCACAAGACATGGTTTTAATTATTAAGTTAATGTTTTAATAGTTAAGTACACTATAAGAGTAAAATTTGCCACAGTTAAGTAAGATAAAAATCATGGTATTTGTATAGCTCATAAGAAAACAATAGTATTTCAAAGCTTACTGTTAGTCGTATATCAGGTTTCTTATCCAGAAGAACCATGCCCTCGCTAGGTAAGCCAAAAGATTTCACTTGGTAACTTAGGAAGCCACCATATGAAGAAAGCTGTAACAAAATGCACAAGACCAGATATACTTTACTGCACTATTGCTTGATTATTAATGTAAATTTTTATTCCAGTTTATCTCATCATCCAGCACTATAAATAACACATTTACTCTTTGTTCTTTAGAAAAAATATGAAAATATTGCCTTGTTTGGAAGAAGTTACTTTATTTTGTTTACTGTGTGTATCTGACATATGAGCAGGTACTGTTTTCTGAAAGTCACCTGCATCATAGTTGGTTTGGTTTTTTTCATACTTGGGTTCACACCATCCATGTCATGGAGAAATCCCATGGTTATGTGAATATTGTTCTTCCCCTGACTGCACAGAGCAGATTTGGTGCATCAAGAACAGACATCAGACTGACAATGAAAGTGGTGGTAAGCCTCTTGAATAGCCATGGATGAAAAGAAGGCAGACCATGCCAAGCATGCTTAAAGCCAGCATTTTCTAAACTTACTGCAAACATGAACCCAATCAGGATTCCTTCGCTCTACTTTCAGGACAGGATTTCTGCTGGAATCAGCTCTGTTGTAAGCAGACTGTGCCTGTAGGCTGATTGAAACCAGCTACAGGTGACCAGAGGTGGCCTCAAACCCAACTCAACACAGGGCTGCTGCCCAGAACAGACACAGAAGTGTGGGTGAAGCACCCAACAAACACAGCACACCCTTGGGTGCTGGGTGAGGGACTCAGTGAAAAACACCCTGGGAGCAAAGGAAGCTCCAGGCACAGCCTAGACAGCTTTTGTTCCAAGATGAGCCTCAAAGGAAGGTTTGTGGGCACCAGATGAAATCAGGCATATTACCATGGAAGTCCTACTTTGGTTTGCACCTTTCTCATTTGCCCTTCTATCTTGTCCTTGATTATGTCATGGAAGAGGTTCTGCTCTTCTAGAGGGAAGCACTAGCCTTTAATTTACCCCTCTATATATGTCTGATTAAACAAAACACTGACATCTCAATACTAAATTTGTTCTGTGGATCACAGGTCCATAATTAATGCTATTCTCCTTACCCAACTGCATTTTCAAAAGCATCATTTGGAACATTGGCTTTGGTCTGCCAACACAATAAAATCATCCTCTACAAATGAATTCTTTAAAAAAATAAGAAAATTCTAATTTGAGTTTATTTCCTATTTAACATGTTTCAGAACTGCACCATTTAAAAGGCTGTTAAATTACTTTTTCAATTGTTTTTTTATAGGACAATATTGATGTTATAAACTAACTTCTGTATTCTGTAGTACAGTATTTATTTTCTAATGTCAAAAGTGGTTTCTTTAACAGAATGTTAACACATGAAAGAAAATGGGGACAACATGATCCAAATTTCTCAATTACTCTTAGTTTCTGCACTGCTACACATCTTATTTGATTCCCTTTTAACTTCATAAACAAAAGACAGAGAGAGAGAGGAAAGAAAATATACTCTGTTAAATATAAATGTTCCAATGGAACCAGTTTAAAGGTTTCAGATAATGAAAAGCAGTATTTATACCCTCGTCATAAAGAAAAATAGCTCAAGTGATCTTGTTCACATTTTTTCCAAAAGAGATGCTATCACTGGAAGCACACCAAGCCCTGACATTTTTGAAACACGATAACATGAATAACTGGTAAATTTATGAACTTGCAAACTCACCACTAGATAGCATTTTGGAGGACTTTCATTACTGCAGTATTGCCTGTGCTAAAATATACACTCATACACAGTGTACAGATTAGAACTATTTTACTTGCAGTGCTGTCATTGTAAATAACAGCATGTACGTAGAGCAAAAACAGAACCCAAATTAGAACTATTTTACTTGCAGTGCTGTCATTGTAAATAACAGCATGTATTGGCAGGCCTAGGACTTAGGTAGATACTGTGACATGCAACATAAGTCAGCACTGATCTTAATAGCTGTGTTTAAAAAGGGTTATTGCCTGCTTTGTACCTTGTTATGGAACAACAAAAGTACTTTTGGTTTAACACTGTAGGTGATAACATATGCTTTAACATGAAATTACTTTCAAAAATAATTTGTGGGCACTGAAACAAGAACCTTTATAACATCAACAAAAAGTACCCTAACTAAACACATGCTGTTTCCCTGAGATATATACACACACATCTTTGACACAGGGGAGCAGGAGGAAAAATAATGCTCTAGTCTTGAAAATGAGGACTAGGAGAAACTTCAAAAATTGAACAATCTTTCATGTCTTGGTGTCTACACCATTTCTTTTCTCTCATGTGTCAGTAGGATTGCTTTCTTTCCAGTTTATAATCTGAAATGTGAACCACTGAGTAATAAAGCCTGTATGTCCTGCAACGGGCTGGTAACTATTGGCACTGCCAGAGCTCCAAAGAGGGGGGCTCTGGGCCTGGATGTCACCATTAGCAAAGTGACATCCAGGGGCCCCTGGCTGGTGTGACCCTCAGGCTGAGAGGCTGAGGGCACTAACCATGAGCAGAAGGCTGCTCCTATGCATGGGTCAACAGAGCAGCAAGCAGCCCCAAGAACACAAAGAAAACCAGTTGATGCTCTTCCCAAGCAATATATCCAAAGCAAAAGGCTGGGGGCTTTTGTGTGCCACTGAGCACATAATCAGCTTTTATTCTTTTGGAAATCTGCCCAGGACATACTCTAGAGAATCTAAAGAATTGACAAGCCCTATGTGTTCTGGGTTTCAGAGCAGCCACACTGGCAAGTTCTACCCGTTTTGGGCTTCAGAAAAGCAGCTGAAGGTGCCAGCTGCTTGAGCCATTGAAGCCATTGAGCTCTTGATCATGCGGTTCACATTAACACCTGTCTGGCACCAAGCAATGTCATTAATTGTGTTATCAGTTAATTTCAAAGCCATACTCAGGAGTAAAATGTTGTGATTCCTGGCATAACAGGTAAGAGAGACAAGTGAAGAGAGAAACTTATCTAAGGAAAACAATGAGACTCATTATCAACGATGCTGGTAAAAAATGATTACATGTTACTAAACCAGAAGAGTTAGGTGGCATTTACCTTCTCTCCCAGGTAGGATGGTGGTGCTTTCCAGTACAAATTATGCACAGAAGCTGGCAATTCTTGAACATCAGCCACCACACTGTTACTGACTGGATTGAAAGTGACTGGAATGTCCATATTTTCATCTACTGCCTCCAGGCGCCAGTTCCTCATATCCACAAACTAATGAAAAACAAAGGAAAGCAAAAGTTTGCCTCAGCCCTTATTAAAACTTTACCAGCACCAAGTAATGAGAAGAAGTTGTTTAGCCTCTGTAATTTCCTAAGCATGAGATCCAACCCCTTCAGAGACAGCCTAAAGTGTTTGAGCAATGGATATTCCATAGACCTCAAAAGAGAATGAAAATGTGAAGATGTGTCAAAGCTATTTGGGATGCAGGCATTTGGTTTGTCACCTGAAAACTAAATTTTGTCTTCAGCCACAGAAAGACATAGCCTTCTGGGGGTGACTAGAAATTGTGCACACAAAGCCAAGAATATAATTTGGAGATGCTTTTTAAAGTTCATTACAAAACCAAATCTTTGTCTCTCAAAGACAGAGTTTGGAACAGGTTAACTGTGAGGGATGGGACATGGCACGACATTTTAGAGAGGTAGGCCATGTAGCCTAATATTCTGCCTCTTTAATGCACATTTTATGGCTGTTGTTTCATGGTTTTTTTATCATTATGCTGGAGGAAAGACAGCATAATATGTATGACATACCAGAACAGTTCTGGGTTCTGGTGGATTGCCCTTGACTAGCCAGAGCAAAAAACCAAAAACATAGACATGTTTTCATAAACAGTTTTTGGTGAGGACAAGTAATGACCCGAGGAAATTTTTTACTGATGTCACTTAGGCCACATTTTCACCTTTTGCTTTTAAACAGTAAAGGGTACAATCTGGATTGCATCTAGTCTATGTCCAAACGTTAACTAAACTCCTCATCCACCATTCTAGCTCTCGTCTCTTTTTTTCTCTTGCCTTTTTTCAAGCAGCTGTTGCCTTTTTTTCCAGTCTTCAGCCATTTTACTGTTCATTTATGCTACTAAAATCTTTATCACACTTGATGTCATGTCTTTCAGGGAGGGAAAAAACACAATTTTCACAATCTCTGTAGATTCTGTCACACAATCCTTAAAAACGCATCTAAAATGTAGCCATGTAAAATGATGTGTGCTTATTAAAGATCCTGAAGGAGATCATTGACTTCAATGGTGACAGTTCAAAGATAAAGCAAGCAAGATAAAGGCCAGCTCAACTTCAGTCCAACTATTGACTTGTAAACAAACAGGTGAAAAGGACCATTTCTGCTGAACAGCACTTTCAGACTACTCCTAATCTTAAGAAGGCTGCACTAAATCCTCACTTGGTGAATTGTTCAGAGAATTCTGGAAGAAATCTGGAATTTCCTTAATGGAACAAGCGCAAGTTCATGATAGAAAAGAAAAAAGATCTTTGGTACACCTTGGTTCTACGACGATCCGTGCTGCGACAGCTGCTGGTTGCCCCAAAACAAAAGCAAGGTGTGCATCCCCTGGGGTTAGAAGGGTTCAGATAAAAGGATCCTGGTCTGCAAGTGTCACATGCTGCACCTTCAACATTCTCCTGTTAAGGCATAGGTTCAAAGAAATTTCAGTGTTTTTTTCTTTGCTGAGAGCCCCAAAATTTCCTGCATAGGAAACAAATCTCCTGAAAGAATATATACTTAAATGTATAGAAACAAATGAATGAAAATACGTGGTTGTCTGGATAGGCTATATTACAAATGCAAATAAAACTGTCTTGGAGGTTCTCATAAGCTTTCTTTCCAGTTTATAATCTGAAATGTGAACCACTGAGTAATAAATATTAGTCAGAGACAGCTGGTAACTTCCTTGCCAAAACCCTCCTGCTGGCTTTTGCAAACCCACAATATAAAAGGTCACTTGCGAAAGTTCACATTTATCACATTTAATTATGCAGATCAGAACAAAAGAAGATTTCCTAGCTATAATGATGTGGTAAAATGTCAACTGACATAATATGGCTAAAAATAGCATGGGACTTGGTTAACATCCAAAAGGCAAGATGCAGATGGATAAAGTGGATCTGTGCAGGGTACAGGCTGCTCCAGTGATTCAATGGGCATCTACTCTGCAGCTCTCTAACATCCAGCAAAAACTAAGACCACCTATACAACTGACAAATATTGAAGCCATTATAAAATGGTATTTAATGTTACCATGATAATCTGTGCACATACTGGGAAGTATGATGGCTTTATACAGCTTCATTTAATTTTTACTGGAAGTTTAATGATAAACTCACTTCATTCACCCCATTATATATGAAATAGTCACTGGCATGCAAATGATGCTTATGAGTGCAGAAGTAATTTGATGTATCTGACCTTGCAAAGACAAATTCCTGTCTGGGGATCACAAACATCTGGCTCTGTTCCATCTCTGTTACAGCTACATGGCACACAGTTAGGGAAACCATAAGTTCCAGGAGCACACTGATCACACCGACGTCCTTTTATTCCTGGTTTGCACCTTTATCAACAAACACAGAGGAGACAGTCAACAAGGGAGGTAGGAATGGAGCAGGGAAGGGAAAATAAAACAACAGGTAGGTGGATATCCAAAGAGATTGCATGGCTATTACACGACTTTGAGTTCCACAGAGAAAAAGCAGCAGGTTAGAATTGTTCTCAAATTTTCAATACTGTGATGTTTTAAATGGCCACAGAACTAAGTAGAAATGGATTTGACTTTAAAGGATAAAAATGCTCACAATAGAATTAGACTTCTGCAGCTAATCAGGGCTCGCAGTGCAGAACTATTCACTCTGTACACCAAAGACTAAAACATAGATGCTGAATATAGGTAAGCAGAGCTGGAAGAAGATTCATAGCTGGAAAATGTGCCTGGGCATTACTCAAGGCACGCACCTAGTAACAGAAAAATGGGGAATTGCAAGTATATGAATAATTATAGGGACCACAATCAAAGTTTGGGTTAGTTTACAACTGTTCACAGTGGATAAAAGCCATTTTAGTCACTGAAGAGTGAATAACTTAAATTTTCCATAACCTCTCCAAACACCTGAAAAGCAAACCATTCATACACTGTTTTTAACACACATAACCCAAACTTACTTGCATTGTCCACTGGTTTTGTCACATTCCGGGCTTGCCACATCAACAATTCCTTTTTCTGAGCAGTTGCAGCTCTTGCAGCCAACAAGGGGATGATAGCTGAAGTAATATTTCTCACACACTTCACATTTTGGCTTCACAGTTCGTGGAGGGCAAATGCATTTACCAGTCACGTCATCACAAAGACGCTGCCCACAGTTGCACACTAGATCAAAGAAATTGTTCTACAAATCAATCGCATCTCATAACAATCAACTCTAACTGAATATGCAACAAATACACACAACTGTTATGTATAGAAAACATGACTTTTCTGTCACTAGTTTAAAGTTCAGGGTCATAGAAACCAACTATGTGACTGTTTCAAAGAGCAGGTTTAGTGCTTGGCTCTTTTCCACAGATTGGTTGCTTCACTTCACCACAGACATTGTACCACTTGCCAAAACTGCCAAGGATTAGTTTTGGTCTCAAGGGCCCCACTTTTATAAAGAAAGGTTTATAAACATCAAGTATAGTATCTATGAAAGCAGCTGAGGACTGTTAGTGTAATCTATAGATCTGTTGCTATTATTAACATCAGAGTATGAGGAATTTGGAATGCTGTGTCTCTGATTATCTATGGAAAAGCTTGAAAGTGTAAAATGGGATTAAACATTAACAGCTTGGAAATGAATCAGCAGTCAGCGCAGAAAAAAATCCATTTCACTGAAATAGTGGCAATATGGATTTTAACCAGGTCAGCTGTAAGCCTACTACACTGATCAGACAACACACGCAAAGGCTCACTTCACCATGAGCTAGGTGTGCTTTAGGGGAATGGGATTTCCTCTGCCTTAAACTGGAAACTACGCTATGGTGAAGCTAAAACAGCCTGACCAGCCTCTCACAGGATCAGGCTCTACACAAAGAAAAGCCAGGCTGTGGTACATCTGCAGTAAATTCAGAGGAGTAAGCAGGTGGTCAGGTCTGGAGTGCAAGCACATACTTACACTTGCAAAACGGGAATCCGTAGTAGCCGGTTTGGCACCGGCTGCACTGGCGGCCGATGACATTGGGTCTGCAAGCACACTGCCCTCCCAGGGGGCTGCACCTGGGGCTAGTGGCACCTGCGCTGTGGCAATCACACGGCAGGGCCCCGTTGTTGTAGAAAGCCACCAGTGACCTCACAGAGTCCTTACAGAAGGCCGATGATTGCTTTGGGCTATTTAAATTGAAATATAAATAATGTAAGTGCTGGCACTCAGGATTGGTATGAGAGTGCTTTGCAGTGGTTCAGAAAATTAGGGTTCTGTCTTTCAAACAGTTTGACATAAGGATGGCATCAGCACACATGCAAGGATATACTTTAATTACATGGGGGTGAATATCTTTGAACATGCAGGCAAGAGGTTTTATCATAGCAAGTGTGTATTAGTTGTATCAGTTCAGACATGCCAAGCAGAATACCAAATACCAAAGATGGAAATACCAAAGACAGGAAGCTGACATAGATTTTCCCTTTTGTACTGTGAGCAATAAAGCTCTACCTTTATATTGCATTTGCAATAGAAAGTCATGGAAAAATGACTCATGGAAATTCAATGGGCTAGCATAAGCCATGAAAAGCATTTTAATGTAGCACAATGATAGGGATTTAAGACAGCTCTTTAACACAGAGTAAAAGTAATATTATTCCCAGTTTGTTGTCAATGGTCAGTTTTTTAGAAAGTGATGCTTACTCAATATAAAAACTGTTTCCTCCACATTGGCTGATAAAATCAAATGACTTGTCCACTGTCTTTTTGTCAAGAATTGTGTAACTGTAGGTGTCTGCTGGAACAACTAAGATATTTTCCTTAAAACAATAAGAAAGCTAAATTGTACATTTCAGAGAAAAACAAAAACATATAAGCTAAGGCATTTACATATTTAAATGTTGCTTCATTTAACATTCTGGATTTTTTCAAAACCTTTAAGATTTTAACCAAAAATAAGAAAATAAGCTTTGCATACTGCCCTCAAAGTTGTGATGCTACTAGCAGTGTACAACAAAAACAGTGCAGAGTATCTTAAAAATTTAAAATAAAACCAAAGGCAGTGCAAAAGTGCACTAAAAAATCTGAAACACAACATTAAGAAATTTATTCTTTTTGGCTTTTATCTTTGCATCTATCTCTAAATGAATGGTGAAACTGAGAATAACATTTTCAAGTACATTTACATAATACACATACCAAAACCAGTGTTTTCCCATTGGGTATCATCACTGTAACAGAGACCATGGCTTCAGAAATGTCAAGTTCAATTTGGTTTGCTGCAACCACCTGAACCCGACAACCAGAAGTATGAGGGCAGAATGAAGCATTGAAAGTACCTGAAAGAAAAAATATATTGGGTTTATGTGAGAAGGTTTTGGTTGCAAGCAGGCTACTGGGGTGGGTTCTATGAAAAGCTGTAAGAAGATTCTTCCACGTCCCACAGAGCCAATCCCAGGTCGGCTCCAAGACAGACCCAACACTGGCCAAGGCTGCATCTGACTATGACAGCGCCTCTGGAATAATCTATTTAAGAAACGGGAAAAACCCCAGCTCAACAGCAGGTGCAGCCAGAGAGAAGAGTGAACATGCAAGAGAAACAACTCTGCAGTCACCAAGGCCAGTGAATTCCAGGTGCTGGACCTCTGTAAGAAGATTCTTCCATGTCCCACAGAGCCAATCCCAGGTGGCTCCAAGACAGACCCAACACCGGCCAAGGCTGCATCTGACTGACAGCGCCTCTGGAATAACCTATTTAAGAAACAGGAAAAACCCCAGCTCAACAGCAGGTGCAGCCAGAGAGAAGAGTGAACATGCAAGAGAAACAACTCTGCAGTCACCAAGGCCAGTGAATTCCAGGTGCTGGACCAGAGATCCACCTGCAGCCCATGGAGGAGACCCCCTCAAGAGCAGGTGGATGCACAAATAGGGTCTGTGAATTTCTGGGAGTTCCACACTGCAGCAGTCTCCTAGCATGCCTTGTGACCCCATGGAAGGCACCCACACTGGAGAAGTTCGTGAAGAATTGTCAGCCCAGGAGAATGACTCATGTTGGAAAAGAGGGTGGAGGATTGTCTCCCATGTGAGGGATCCCACACCAAAGCATGGGAAGAGTGTGAGCAGTCCCTTACTGAGGAGGAAGGAACAGAGGCAACCTGTGATGAACTGAGTACAGCCCACATTCTCTGTACCCGTGTGCCACTCAGTGGGAGGAGCTGGAGAAATTTGGGAGTAAAGCTGAGCCAGGAAAAAGCGAAAATTGGAAGGAAAGTGTTTGAAGATTTGGGCACCTGGTGTCCATCCAGGACACAGCTCCATATCCCAAAATGCTAAGAAAGGAAAGGGGCTAGGTCAAATTCAGATGCCTACCTGACCACATACGTCCTGCATTCACATGGACTTGTACAGAGAACACCGGGTGTGCCGGCTGATAAAAATGTACCACAAATACATATCTGCCCAAGTGGGGCACTCTGCCACTCAAGGTGATCTGGTTCTGGAGAAACAAGAACAGCTCTGGTATTAAATCACAGAATCACAAAAGAGATTTGTTTTGTGGAACATTCTCGGGCCTATCAGCTGTGCTCAGTGCCCCCTACCTGCAGTGAAAGAGAGGGGACTTAGCATCTCTCAGCAAGTTCAATGCTTAAAACTGCAGGCTCTGTTTGCCTGCCAAGCACATTTAACATTCTTCAACAGTCTATGAGACTGTTGTGTAGTTCAGAAAGAAGCTGGTGTTTGGGGCTTTCCCCCTCCCCCCATTCCTAATATTGTCTCTGTGGCTTACTCAGTTTGAAACATTTTCATCATATCACATCAACTAGTTTTGATTATCTTACAGAATTTCATCCATTTAACTTCACTAAGAACATACCTTGTGACTTGCAAAACAAAGTTTTCAAAATATGAGGTACCTGTAATGGTGTGAAGGTGACTCCATGAACTGAACCAGCAGGTAAAGTGGCACTCAATGGATCATAGAGTATATTCTCCTGTACTTCAGAAATTGTCCCATCTTTGAATGCATCCAGAACCAAAGCTCCTGGTGAAGTCTCAAAAACTGAGGGAATGCATGCTGCACTAAACACAGAACCACAGTAATCATCCTTGGGGTCAGGAGAAAGTTTTAATCATAACAGGAAAGGCTGCTTACTTTAAAAAGTCATTGTAGTAGACTGCATTGTAATTGATAATGCAATAATAACTCCTGTACCTATTGGGATTCTTTGTGAATGATCAGAAAGTAAATGAAAACAAGAGGTATGGATTTAACTTCCACAAGAAGGGGAAAGTGTGTACACTTTTAACATATTAATGGATTTTATTCACACAAAATCTCCATAACTAAATTTCAGTGGAAAGAATTTGCTAAGGAAGAGGAAACTTAAGGGAATCAGAAGCACTAAAAATTAAATACATTTTAGTTAATCCAGTTAGTTACATTCACCAGAATCTGTACTAATATTGAATTCTCAGTTCTACAAATATTTATGTAGGTGTATCCTTTAAACATGCAAGTTTTCCCACTGAAGTCAATGGGACTACTTAAGTATTTAGAAGTTAAGTATATACTCAAATATTTGTAGAACTAGAGCCAAAATAAATAACAGTACTCCTTGAAAGCACCCTTATTCATTCACTGCTGTGTTTAACTATTTCTTCTTTGGCATATTTAATCCTGGGATTGAGAAGAATTTTCCAAGACTGCAGGATAAAATATTTTTGGGGGTTTCCTGGTTGTATTTGTTCACTTCTAGTAAGTACTCAACAGACAATGATTAATCTTTGCTCAAGACAGGCCCAGAACTGGAATAGCAAGTATGTTTCAGGGCCAGAACTGAGATGTATTTGCCAGGCCTGTGTGAGAAATCATGCAGCATCCACTTACAATACTGTCAAACTGAGCCAAACCTCCGCATCTTTCAACTTGATGAACTTAAACACTTTCAGGAAAGCAAAAATGCTACCAGATAACAATAAAAGCAAAACAAAAGCCTACAGCAAACAATGCAAATGTAACAAGAGTTTAAAAAAATACCCAACACAAAACCAAATAAAATATGTACGTTTCTACATAGGTTTTATTTTTAATCATATTTTTCACCCATCCTCTTTCCCTTTTTTACTCAAAATATAAATGCCTGTATTTGCAAAGTAACTTTGGTGCAAGGACAAGTATTTTCAGTCTTAGAAAGCTGCTCTCAGTGGTAACACTGAGCAGGAGAATTAAAGCTGTGATTCAATGCTATGCATGCTTGGAAACCAAGCACAGTCACATGTTTTTATCCAATTTACTATCCAGATTTTTCTGCTTTCTGTTTTAATTCAAGCATTCTATTAGAAGCTACCATTTGGAAAACTATTAGAGCAAATCACCAACTCTTTTTGCCTCTTAAGTCCTGCAAATGACATTTACTTTTATTTTGAGAACCTTCCCACTGCTAGATCAGTAGGAAGAAAGCTTTAGGAGTAGGCATCACGAGGCACATCCTGGGGAGTGCAGCAGGCACTGAAATGTGGAGGTCCCTAATTTGGAAGCTGCAGTGACAGTTCCTCTCTGTCCCAAAGAACAAAAGATGGGGAGGGGAAAGCTTCAACAGGACAGAAGAGATGCTCTGCAGAACCCTGACCACTGGGGAAGGCAAGGTTCAGGTTCAGATCATCACAGCAAGACAAGAGCTACCAGCCTGGATAAACCAAGCAGTATGAGTCCCCTAATTACTGGTCCTATAAAGTATGATGGAGAAGAAGGATCAGCTGGCATTACTGTGTGAGGTAAACGATGAGGGCACACGTACCCTAAGGCCCCACAATGCCAGGGAACAGGGAATGGCTTGTTTGGGAAGCAGGGGTTTACATGTTGAGTAATTTGAGTGACGAGGGCACACGTACCCTAAGGGCCCCACAATGCCACAGAACAGGGAATGGCTTGTTTGGGAAGCAGGGGTTTACACGTTGAGTAATTTGAGGCTGCCAAGTTGTGCCTCAAAGGGCAGTCACATCCCACACCTAGTGACAAACTAAAGCCATTTTGGGACAGCTGAAGCAGTAACATGAAGAAGAAAACTCCAATGGAACAGTAAGCATTTCAGGCCACTAAGGTAGGACTGATTTTCCAGCTTGGACACCTGTCATACTGGATGGTGTGTGAAAGATGCATGTTTTCTCACACATCAGCACTAGGAAGTTCAGATGGGCCAGGAAAAGGCTGTTAACAAAATTCTGTGCAAGTACAGTCCAGATTAACACTAACATTTCAGATTCTTTACAAAGACTACTTTACAGAAGTGGCCTACAAATCACCTGTGAGTCACTGAGTAAAGCTTCACTCAAAAAAATCAAAACACCATTTACTCTACCTTTCAAGAATGCCCCCAGATAAGAAGGATAAAACCAAGCAAGTTACCTTCCATCACTCCTGTAAGCAGCTATGCACTGTACTTTAGGATCCACGTACTCTGGAGAAAATTCTTCAGCTGATATAATACAGACCTTGTGCTGAAAGATAAGCACAAGGCACAATTAATATCATAAATAACAAGGCCAGGCCTGAACAGGAAGGATGAAGCCTAATTTTAGCACAGGGAGATATGAGCCCAAAGCCATGTTCTGTCATGGACCTCCCACAAGATTTTGGATCCCTTTACCTCCCTGCACACCTCAGTGCCTCAGGGTTAAATAGCATTTTTCTGTCAAGGGAGTATTGGCTGTTCAGGAGGGAAATAACTAAAAGATAAGCATATATATGTGCTCAGTGCCTCAGGGCTAAATAGCATTTTTCTGTCAAGGGAATATTGGCTGTTCAGGAGGGAAATAACTAAAAGATAAGCACATGTATCTGTGGTAAAGGGAAAGACCAGCTCAAAGGCTGAGAAGCAAGGCAAGGAATGTATATATATGTGGTAAAGGAAAAGACAGAAGACCAGCTCAAAGGCTGAGAAGCAAGGCAAGGAATGTAGAGAGGTAGGAGGGAAAAGCCCTTAGGGACTTTTGGACCTTGGGGGAACTCCCAGACTTTCTCAAATAAAGGCACAAACACTTGCTTGTGCAAAGTCCATGGGAGTGAGTTGCAGTGACACCAGGACTTCTCTGCCAGAATCCAGAACTCATTTCAAAATAAGCAAGCTCTCATATGGGATATTTTTATTTTAACTAAAAGTAGACATGGACAAACAAATCTGTGGTAGTCCTGCTGTACCAATGGTGGCAAGGACATAAGGGAAAGCACTGGAGGTGGCTACCATTTGCCTCTACTCTGCATGAAGGGAACACACAAGTGTCTTTAACCCCAAAACTGCTGCCACTGACTTCATGATCAGTGTCTACATACCAGAAGCACTTCTTTTCCCCTTTCCCATCTTTTGCTAAGTGCAGACTTTACAATTTAAGATTGTGAAGGTCGGATCTTGTTAGCACAGCAGTTGCTGCAGGAAGCTAACAGAAAATGTAAAAGGTATTAGTTTACACTGACTCATGAAGTGAAGAAAGCATGTATCAGCTGTTAGTCCTAATAATTGTTACTAGTTGGGTTGAAGCTCAAGATTTTAAAAACTCTTGTGTTTGTAAAATAGAAAGCAGATAAAATTCACTCTCCAGAAAAGTATATTCCTGATGTGGCCAAAAGAGGTCAGTGAAGGCTTTTTATTTAAAATACCTAAAAGCTATATGATTAATGAATGCATTTATTACCTGAACTTTGTAAGAAATACAGGAAACTCCTACATGGGTTTTGAGGATTTAGAAAAAATGAAAGATTAAAAAAAGACAATAAAAGATCATGTATAAAAGCTACCAGAATATGTTTCCTCTGAAATTTACTCATAGAAGAGAAAGGGGAACTGAAATAAAGCACCAGAAAGCTGGAAAAAACCTTGCCAATAAAGGCAAACTTCTGTTTGTCTTTGAAACTGACAAGTGTGCCTCAGCATTCTGAGGTGTATATGAAGTATATTTAGTCAAGCATCTAACATACATAATTTCACATTACCTTATAGAATGTGAACATGGGGAAACAAATATCTTTGTTTACCCCAACAAGAAACAAGTATTACAAAGGGAAAAGGAAATGACAACTTACCAGAAGAAAATTACTTGCTGATGCCTTCAGACGTATCTTTGTGTCTGCTAGAAGGTCATAGGCTGCGACACGATTCCTGTCATCAACTACAACGCTGCGACAGAGGAAACTGAGACAAAGCAGGATTAAGGATGAGCCTGCTGGCATTGCCACGTTGTGTAGGCTGTCACCTAGCTTCACTGCCTGGCTGTTGGCTAGCCACAGCACCTGGCCCTCCTGCTGGACCATAACTAAGCTGCCCGTGGCCACTGCGGAACATGCACTGTCCTCGCCAGTGAGACAGGATCTACCATGTATAAAACACTGCTTGTCCCGGGTGGGTTAGAGCTGAAGCCTCCAGATCTCAGCTCAGACACCCACTTGAGCTCCTGGCTTAAGTAGGATGTGGACAGACAGCCACACATAGGTGCCACCTACAGACATTTTCACACTGTGTAACGTGTGTAACTAATATTCTCCTGCCTGGGCCGTGCTCCTTGGGGTGTCAGCACACACCAGTTGTCCCTTTCCACCACTGCCATGTGCCTCTGAGGATGTGAATCAGCAACTCTTGCACACACACTGGGCAAGGCCTGACTTCGGAAGCTATTCTGTTCACTGAGATACTCCTCAATGCAAGTGGAAAAAAAAAAAGGTTTGCCTCCTCTACAAACCAAAAAATGTGGAAGTTTTGCTCTTGTTTAAAGCATAGATCAGAAAAAAATGTCCCTAGCTTAGGGCTAGGGACATGTAAAACTAGAGAAATATAGGTGCCTTACTCATGATTTGCTCAAAGCCTATGATGTTTTATTCTCTTACCATGTTTTATTCAGAACACTCAAGCTCACTGAGCTGTAAGAATGTCTGGCACAATATATTACAAATTCTACTAGTTACAGTTATCTACATGTACCTCACTATGCCATTGCTTGATTTATTTTTTATCAGAAGAGACTTGCACCTTCCTGTTTGGGAAAGATGACACAGCACCTCACTCACAATGTGACCTCTCAGTTCATGCAGAATGTCTGCAGAAGGGATTTGCTGCATTGCTACATTAAAGCAGCAAGGGCTTTCTTTGCGTTTCCATGAATACATTTCTAATGTATCCTATAAACAAGTATGTTCAAAATCAGCCCATAAAATGTGGGTGTTTGGGGAAAAAAAACAAAACCCCAGTAAAATGGAAGATTTATAGCAAGAAGTTTGGGGCTCAAAGTGTTATGTAACAGGCTAAAATAAGAGCTTTCCCCAGCAATAACCTGACAAGGTCACTGCTCCACATGGCTGTGCTCTGTATGACAAGCATGCTGATGAAAATGATTTTTTTTTTTACTGAATAATTTCATCCTGAATATCCCTAAGCCTCTATTCTGCCAAACAGTTGGCTCATGGGAGTAAAGGCTGCATGTCTGTAGTCCCCTGGCACTGGGTAGCTCTCCCAAGGGCTCAAAATAAGCTGAGATGCTCAAGTGTTAAAGACAATCTCACTCAGGACAGACAAAATCTCTTGTGCAGAAACATCTGCAGTAACCTCATCAGTCAGCAAAGATAAAGAAGCATTTGGCTGAAGACCTTGCCTGCAGCCTAACAGCCAGAGGATGGCTACAGGCAGAATTTCAGAGACCTTTATGCTTCTGCCTCAGCAAATCCTGTTGGAAATGGTGGGAATACTCTTGTAAAAGTGGCTGCTGCATTTTTTATAGCCAAAGCCCTTGGACACAACTTTAACTGAAGAAAATCAGTGCAGGCATCTGCAGCCAACAGCAATGCTCTTCCACTGGACTTGGAGATTAGTAGTTTATAAGGATTAAAAAACATATATCAAAAAGTAACCCTTTGAATAGGAAAACAATTCATTGGAGCAGTAGCAATATTTAATGAGCTTACTGCATGAAGAGAATTAAAAACCTCTACAAAATCCACAATTCTGCACTTGCTTTTAAATCACCCTAAAACTTGAACAATCTACATGGTAGAATGGATTCAAATACATAAAAAGTATAACTACATTCCAAATGCTTTTAGTGATTATTTCAGAAATTCTTACCTATATTTACAACTGTATATTCTTACTCTGCCTTCAGTGACAGGTCCAGGGCTATGCACTGTTACCTCTGCAGTGTTCATCTGATCCTCCTCATTGGCATATTCAAAAACCAGAACATAGCGACCCACTTGAGGAACATTTATGGTCATCTCTAAATTGACCTGGATCAAAAGAATTGAAAAACAAAAAAGGAGTTAAATCTGTCACTCCCATTTCTTGCAGGAAGCTCCCATTTCCTGCTCTTTTGGCTGCTCAGCATTAGCCCAGAGTCAGTCCTGCAGAGTCTCAACAGAAGACATCCATCAGAATGCAAGCAATGCTTATAAATATCACTTTGTCCTCTAACAAGAGTCAAACAAGTTCAAGAAGCAGCTGCCATTATAACAGCTCTAGGAAAGCTGTAAAATAACCCAGGGAAATTGCTATATTATTATTTCTCTTTAGCAGAAAGGGAAAAACTGTTATGATGCTAAAAAATTGTCACCATCATCTCTAAGCTATCCTTAACAACATACAAGAACTGAGTTTACTTCTACACTGAAAAAATATTTCCAGGAACACAAAATTCCTACTATAGCAATGCTGTATTTTGATTCCCTACTCCCTGAAGAGTGAAAGCATCTTCTCCAGCAAACAATAACACTTTGAAGCATCAAGTTTTTCTTTTAGGTTTCTTACACAAAATAGTTAACACAAAAGTTGATGCAAAATATTTCTAAGTAGTTAAGTGCTGTGGTTATAAAGGTTTTGCTTCAGTTGACTACATAATTATTTTCAAATTTTTCTCAGTATTTCCTTAGGCTACAAACACTTAAACATGTAAATAATTCTGTCAACAGCCCTCTTGACTTCACTGCAATTATTCATACCAGTAAATTTTGCACATGCATCAGTGATGAAGCACCAGAGCCTGTGGCATGTGAGTGTTCTCACTGTACTTGATATTTTTAAAAGAACTATCAAAGCACAGCAATAGAGGCCATAACCACTTTACATTATTATCACCTACTACAATACCTTACTTTTTGCCAAACACACTTCTACTAGATCTTCTCATTTCACAAAACATGTTTTGCTTTCAAAGGACCTACAACAGTGGCATAATTGCTTCTGCTTGTTTTTCAGTAAAGCAAAAATTTTACCTAAGTGTAGCTATTTAAGAAAAAATATTAATTTAGAGTGATGTACATATGCCATTTCTGCTGACAAGTCATTATGTCATTTCTTCTGAACAATCCCAGTATGCCTAAAGGAGAAGGATTTTTATTTAATGAAATGCTTTTAGCAGAGTGGAATGTCCACTCCAGTCACAGTTATAAATCTGCCTACACTGATACTTGCACATAGTTTTGTGTAAAATGCAGAGCTTGGTGCCAAGTCAGTTTTAGGGATGTGTTAAGATCTGAAAATCCTGAGCTGTAAATCTGCAACCATTTTAGTCTGGTAGGTTTATAGTCAGAGGGGCACAGATGGGACTGCAATTAGCAGGCAGGAACCTGACCTCTCTTCCACTGATGTGGGCCATCACAGGCTGACTGGGAGCTGGCTGTCGCACAGGTATTCCTCTGGACTCTCCCCCGTGTCTGAAATGCACTGCCTCCAAACCAAGGACACAGGAAAATCTGCCCAGGGGCAAATGCTGATAGAGCAAGCAGCTTATACAAAAAAAAAAAAGACAAGACACCAAACAAAACACAGGATTATTATTGTTTTCAAGTGCAGCAGGATGATAACAAAATAATCCAAGGCACTGGTTTAGGCTGTATCATATCTACTGACTGTTCTGCTGAAGCAGGCCCGGGATGCGCACAAGGCTCCGTAACGCGGATCTGCAACAGCGATGCCTCGTAGTAATCGCTAGGTAACAGCACCAGATAATCCTAAGAACAAAGAATACAACAAATGCTAAAGCATTCAAACAACGATAAAAAGAACATCTCCAGGCTTTCAGAACGTAACAATGAATGAAAACAATCACATAAACAATTTGTACAGAGGGTATCTGCAAGATGTAGGCTGTCCTTTTTCTGTTACTACTTGGGCCAATAACATCAGAATGTGATTCCCTAACCCTGTAATCTCAGAAAGTTGGCATGAAGGCAGCTGTCTGTGATCAGGGAAACTCTGAAGCTCCTTTTCCCTGATGTGCTGTACAAGGCAGTGCACTGAAGGGAGCTTCCCTGCAGCTCAGTAACACACAGCCAGACCCCCGCAATTTTTCATCCATGAGTGCAATCCACAAACACATCTCAACTCTGGGTAAGTTTTCATTCTGCCTTACTTACTTAAATTAATACATTAGAGTTTAAGTATAACAACTGTTAATGTGAGAACATGATGGACTAAGATTATCAATATATACCTTTTGGAAGGTATTAGTGAAAAAACCCAGCACAATAACACTGTCACTTTCAGCAAGAAATATATTTGCAAGCTCTTTACTAACATTTCATGTGGCATTCCATAAATTTAACACAGCCCCAGGCTTAATGACTAGAGGCACCGCTTTTTAATCCCTGTACAAAATACGTAAGAATTTCAGTATGCTGTCTTTGTGATCATACCTATTTAAGGTTTTTCATAAATGATCATCTCAAACAATTCCTCTTCCTTTAGCAATTTCTTAGAACCGCTACTAGAAAATTTTTCAGTTTTTCAGTGAATGAAAGCAGAGAAAAGACAGGAGGATAAAAGCAGTCAGAAACTGACCTTAATGCAGCCTGTCTTACAATACTCTTATGAAGATTTTTTTTTTGTCAAGAAACTAAGGTCTTGTCTGAGCTAAGCTCTAGACACAAAATCTGATGTTACTAATTTTTATGAGCAGTTATGCTTTGTGCTATATATTAATAATACCTTATCATCTGAAGGTATGCATTCCAGACAGACCTAAAGTCTGTAAGGAGAAGAAAGATTAGAGCAGGAGAAAAAAAAATAAAGAGGCAGAAGAGTAAATTTTTGTAATTGTATTCTGTTCCTTGCACTAGTACTGAATTTCACCTCCTTGCAGGGTTGAAGAACACAACTCCAGAGCAGTAACTTCATGACAACCTTCAAGCCGTTTTTTACCTCAATTGTTTTCTTACCAAGAGGACTTCCTCTGCAATTATATTGACAGTCCACATGCCTGGAGCCAGTGAGAAAGGCTCTGTGGAGCTTTTTCCTGGGATTGTGATAAAAGCTGGCTCCTTGCTGGGTGGGAAGACAAACTCTTTGCTCTGAGCAGCCCCTGCCAGAAAAAAAAAAAAAAATTAAGCAAAAAGCATACGTGACTGTAAAATGTCCCTACTTGCTTAGTGGGCTGGACTGATAATTTGATCCATTAAACTTTGTTTGACGGGAGTTGTTCAATGATTTTCAGTCAACACGCATTAGCAATGCACTTGACCAGACATAGAGCTATGCAGCGGTTGCTGTTTTCATTCTTATTACTCTTGAGCAAATTGGTACAGAAAAACAGAGCTCTTCCCCTGCAATGGCCAATTTTGCAATATCTGAAATGGTCACTTTTTCAGTTTCCCCTTCCATAATTTTCCATTCAACCTCTCTCTGCACTGACTCTCAATATATTCAACTGACATTTCATATTCTCATGTGACTAAGTCAAATACTTCAGGTGTTGGAGGTTCTCAGCACCATCTAAAATGTTTATTACAGACAAATAACTTCTAGGCAGAGATGATGGGCCAGTTGTGGATGCCTCATCCCTGGCAGTGTTGAAGGCCAAGCTGGATGGGGCTCTGAGCAGCCTGGTCTAGTGGAAGGTGTCCCTGCCCATTGTAGGGGGCTGGAACTGGATGATTTTTAAAAGCCCCCTTTTACCCAGGCAATTCTGTGACTCTGTGTACTACAGAAATAAAGCTGTGGTATGCTTTGTCAAATAGAAGTCATGAGGATCGACTGTTATGGATATTAAAGGTCTCCTCTTTGGAGATCCCGGACACAGACAAAATCTGGTTCTCTGCCTCCCAGCCATTAGAAGCCAGTGATGACCATAAATTTCTGCCACTCTGCTGAATGGTGTCTGTGAAGTCTTCAGTTTTGTCTTACTTGAATTTCTAAAAGGATCTATAACTTTATTCCTCTCAATAAGGCAGGAATAGCAAGACATAATTCTGCACATAGGCCTGGTATACCCCTACCATTCAAAGGATATGGAGTAACTACTTTTATCAGGGCCTGAAAGGCATCACATGTCTTTGAGGTCTGTAATCAGAACTAACTTGATAGACTGGATTCATCATTTTAAACAAACCCTAATCATTGAATGAAGGCAAAAGCCACATTTAAAACTTTAATATTAAAGGCAAGTAAAACAAATAGTATTGCTGTTTGTAACAAAGGTGTTGTTATCTCTTCTTTAAAAGCTTCATAAAACCCACAGTTCAGAGCTTCCAAGTACAGGACTGAAAGTACGAAGTGTGGCAAGCATTTGAAGAAACAAATGCTGATTCCTACTGCAAGCAGGAGTTTCATGCAAACACAGCCACATCAATTACACAGCAAAAATGTACGAGGAGAAGCCCAAAAGCACTGACACTGTTAAAAGTGATGCCTTTTAAGCAACATTAAAGACTTGACTTGGGTGCATCTTGGAAAGCCTTCTCTCATCTAGCATTGACCTGAGCTGTTGCACTGCTGAGTTAGACCTACCTGCTCCAGGCTGAGACTGCCAAGCAGATATGCGAGCAGATAATGTTCCCCCTCCAGGGTTAATATACCTCAGGATAATGCGATATAAGTAGAGGTTTGATTTTTCCACATTCAAAGTTATCCTCACTTCACTCTGAAAAATGGAAGTTAATAAACAAAAACAGCCATAAAGTGCTGAATGGAGGAACAGTCAGAAGCCATGCAAGCACCAGACTAAAGTCCTACAGGAAAGAGGCACATGCAGAAAATATAATGGCATGGCAATGCTGGTGTATGACAGAGGAAGACAGGGAAGCCTAGTGAGAAAATTAATTCACTTACAAGTATAATTAGTGCCAATATGTTTTCCCTCAGCAACTGAGATCTTCCCTTTAGAGCTTTTTGAGCCCAGGCTGACATAGTGGAGGACTAGGTGGAAGAGCTTAGGGGAAGCCACAGTGATAGGCATAACCACCTCTGGCTGGGAAAAATAAAAAAGAAAGGGAGAAAGGAGGAATGGAAAGTACATTACTTGTTACTATCACCCACAGAAAGAAAAACCACTTGGCAAAGACAAAAAGGCATGGGCAGCTTACAAAAGAGCATAGAACAAAATCTCCTGTGAAATAAAACTCTGGTTGAATATCAGCTGATCCAGAAGGACACGGAATGGCTCAACTAACATCTGTGTTAGTGTGAAACAACAATAGTATTTTACTGTTATTTTCCCCACTCGTGCCATAAAGGAGGCATATGGCTGTTGATATTCCTGCCTTTCCAAGGAACAGGCCACAATCAGTGATCCTAGTCTGAGATCCCACAGCATGCAGGCACCTCAGACTGCCACTGAAACTGCTGATCCTCTACTGGATCCTACAGTTGCTTAGAGCTGCAATACCAGGAATGCTGTCCTTGTCCTGGGGCTGAACTGACACCTCTCAAACCCACAGAATTCTCTGCATTTGCACAGCCCCATTATTTAGTTTTCAGTAAAACTAAAAGACATGTTAAGAGTCAGTGGTGGATTAGGAAAAAACAGGATTGCACCAATCTCATGGGGTGTTTTTTTTTATTTCCATCCAAAATCCTAAAGCTCCTCTCACTATCCAGTTCCCACCAGTTCACCCATCACAACCCACCTGCTGTCCCTTTCCAAGCTACTTGGGGTACAGTGACCTCCCCACCACTGTGGTCCACTCTGCTTCCCCAAATGCAAATGCTTTTTCTGTTTCCCACATCTGAGAACAGAATGCCCATGGAAAAGAAATGCAAAAAGCAGGTGAATTAGAAAGCAGGCATTAAGAAATCACAGATACCAAAGAGTTGCCTTCATTTACAAATGTGGAATAATACTGAAAATTCAGAAATTATCTAGGATTAAAAACCCCAAGACCAAAACAACAAAAGAAGAAAGACTGCAAAATGAAAAACAAAGGAAATCATTGTGCAATGGTTATGTGCTTTTGTCCCATGCTATAGTGATTCATTAGTCCCTGGACTAATGCTGGACTATACCAAAGACCTACTTTCAAGATGACTGAACAAATCCCATTTACTGCTCAAATTTACTGTTTTAAAATTCTGCTTATTTTGATCAGCAGTTCAATCCAAAATCAGAAGGGCCCACCTCAGAGAAATTATGGTGACTTTCTACCTGTGGTTTACTTATTCCCTCAGCTGTTGTTTAGTTTATTCATAGTCTGTCATGAAACTAAAATAAATGTTGCCAATATGCCCCTGCTCCCAGTTTCTTTACTGAACCACACATTTTCCTGTTTGCTGTATTGTGAAGGTATCATTCATAATAAAAGCTGGCACCTCTCTCTTCTCTACCCAATGTAGAGTTCAAGTGTAAGAGGACTTCAGTGACAGCACTTGGAATTCTCCTGAAAATCTCGTGGATACAGATTGTCATGGACCTGTGCAATTCAAATTATTTAGCCAAGCATTAATCTTCTACTGTTCCCACTGTTCTTGGCATGACATGAGTTTCTGCACTTAGTGTTATATACTTTAAAGCCATAAATTCCCTCTTTACAGCTGTCTCACAAAAAAAAAAAAACAACCTCAAAGAACATTTCTGAAGAAGGTGTATTTGCACAAGCAACAGGCAAATGACCTGACAAAAATACCAACATTCACTAATCCAAACAGCAAGATAGTGCCAAAGGGTTTGGATTAGTCAGACCCTGTTCTTTTTTGTCTTTTTTCCATGGCCTTCCACACACATACTAGTATTACAAAGACATGTGCAATGCACTTTTGTTTTCATTTCCACCCCAAAGTCTTGAGTGAAATACCAGCTTACTTGTATAGAGGACATCTGCACATATCCTCTCCAACTGAAGCTAGGAAATTCCTGAGGATCATAGCCAAACTGAATTTTCTCTCCTTGGACAGTAGTACCATCTTCAATCTCAAACTTCATGTGGTGCAGATCAGGAAAAAAATAGTTTTCTTCAGGCCTTTCAAGAAGGGAAAAAACCCACAACAAATCAGCAAAGAATTGCCAGTCATTTATGACCTACATCTAAGGGCAAAAAGCAGTGGGAGGGAGGTGATCTACTGATGACTGAGGAATTCTGACACCAGCTCATAGATTCAAGACAGCTGGTTAGAGGGATGCAATGAGAATTTTCTTTCCAGAAGCTTTTTCAGCTTTCATACATTTTCCTATACAACTCTTGATAGATAACTGGTATAGGTTAGATAACTGCAAAACTGGTATTGGATATTTAAGGAGACAAGTCAGAAAATCTTATCAAAACATAAGAAGCAAACTTCCCAGGAAAAAATTAATATCAATAACCAGTGCAATTTACCAAGTTAATCATCAACAAACCCAGAATGTCACACAAAAGCCTAACAAGGGGCTGTGCTGAAGCTGTGCCAGGAGCCCAGCTGGACTCACTCCTCACAGGTGGTGCCCACGACGTGTGCCCTGCACTGGCAGCTGCCCCAGGGCTGGGAGCAGGCTGGGCTCAGGGATCCTCCAACATCACACCGGCAGCCTGGCACGCCAAGAGCAGAAGCCAACCAGGAAAAGAGAGATGAAAGTGATCAGCAAACACACCGTGGCTTCACCTAATTAAACAACATTAATGACTGGCTTCCTCCTCCCAGAGCCCTTTAGACTCTTTCAAACACAACTTAATACACGTGCATAAGCAGCAATTACTTTGAGCTTCCCGTGTTTGTGCCTGTTTCCTTTTTAATTTCTCCTTAGAATGTGAAAAAAGCCACTTAAAAAAAAACCACCTCAAATAATACACCCTGCCACATTGCTAAATGCAGGGCTGCAGTTCTGCAGCCCTATTTTCTATTCAAATGTTTTTCTAGCAAGTCAATTTCTGCAGCAATATCACAAAGAATAATTATGTTCAAAAAAAACCACTAACAACAAAATCTAAAACCTAGCTTACAAAAATTACAAGATGTTAATTTTTTGAAGCGTGGTACCCCAATATTTAATCTGACAAAATTGCAATGTATGTGTTCATATAATATACAGATTTCCAACTGACACTGGACAACAATATTGAATGACTTCCTACAGGAGACAGGACTTGTGGCACAAAGTAAAGGACACCTCTAGTAATGAGGTATAAAATGCTGCACTAAGGAACAAGTATATCAAGGCTAAAACTTTCAAGCTGGATTGAAAGGGTAAGTGCTCCTAAACAAGATTTATGCCATAGTCTAAAAGCACCCTGTTTTCTAAGACATGCACAAAATGACTGGGAAGCACAGTGGTAACATCTGCCTTGTTCTTTCTCCTGCTGAAAGTCAAAAGAAGAGTCACAAGCAATGTTACAGCACCAGCACCAGTGTAAAATGCTGTGCATATGAGTAATTGAAACATCCTCTGTCTAAAAGTACAGCCTAGGGAATTCTAAAGACTTCAGTGCTAAGTGCAAATGTTCCACTATAGATGTCCTTTAGTCTTTTTACCTTGGCAGCCAAAATAATTCTTTTTTTCAAGAGCATAATAACCAGCTTCACAAGTGTCACAGGAATCTCCACAGACATTAGATTTGCAGTAGCATTGCCCATTTTCCTGTGAAGAAAATAAATTTCATCAAAGATGTTTCAGAATCTTTCCAGAACTTCAATCTCCCAATAATTTGAATTCCCTCTAATTCTAAAGAGGAAAAAATTTCTAATCTCAAAAAACAAAAAACAAACAAAAACAAAAAAAAATCCAAAAAACCCCCAAAAAAACCAAAAAAAATCAACCAAACAAAACAAAAAACCCCAAACACAAACCCCCAAAACATTATCTGGACATTATCTGTCATTTATTATCTTCATAAATAGACTAGAAAATACATAAACTCAAGAATAAAAAAAAATTTAAACTTTATACATCCCTAGGATGCATAAGATTGATCCTTTGATGTATAAAACTAGGTATTTTATCTTCAAAAGCAATAAAACAGTGCTGGGATTTCTACCTTAGCAAATGGTACAATAACTTAACAATAACCAATTGAATGAATATCTTTTAGTTTCTCTTTACCTGCTGACATTCTGCAACTCCACTTAGTGTTCCACTCACATCACACTGACATGCTGCACAGACGAAAAAAACAAGACACCTGCATTTCATCTTTCCATGATACCTTACAGGGAAAACCCCCACCACCCAGAATCTGCAATTTTGAGTCAATGTGCCACAAGGTGAATTTTCAGAACTGATATGAGGTGAGAAGAAAAAGAGAAGGAGAAAGAATGAGGACTTCTAAGTATGTGTGGTTTACTGCTACGTTTTAAAGTGATTTAACTTGTATTTGACAAAAAACAGGAATGAGTTTGAATTTACAATTGTTTTCTTTCTCAGAAACATTCAAACAATTTATACAAAACAGTGTCTTCCAGCCTGACTGGCACCTTCTATTCTGCAATGCTACTCTGGGACCAAATCAACTTTCCATATGAAATAGAAATGGAGAAAATAGTGCAGGGAGGAATTATGATGAGCCAAAGTTTGGACAAACCCAGGATCAACTCTGTGACTGAAAGCAGAGAATTACATGGACAGTGCAGTACTTAATATTTGAGTTGTTTAGTATTTAGAGATCTAAAGTAAAAAATGTAATGATACTATTATCAGGTCTAAAGCTACTCATCCCAAGTGGCTGTTGTGGTGGAATCTGTTCCAAAGGAAACAGCTGGAGAGAACTTTAAAGATTTTTTTTTATCTTTACCCTTTTTAATCTTCATTAATTATCATCTGCCTTAAAAACACACACTCCCTGTTGGAAAACATTGACAATCACAGTTATTACACAGATATAAACCATAACAGATCTGTCACACCCTGAGGCCACAAAAAGGCTTTACACTCCAAGCTACAAAATAACAAAATAGAAAAGCTCTTTTATTCTCAAAACAATGAGCCAAATTCTGATTTCAGGGTTTACAGGTAAAAATGTCTTGCCCCAGTAGATCTGCCATAGGGCCGTATCAAGTGGGCATCACTGGAACTTCAGATTACACCCTGGTTCAGCACCAGGCAAACACCCATGGAATTATGGCCCGGCTTGTGAAAGTAACTGCTGGTATCATGGGTAATTTGGTGTTACAATTAAGCTGCACGAGAAACATGCTGTTAACAAGAGTTGTGTCACAAAGAGCACCACAGACAATGTCAGAGAGTAGAGATGACTACATTTCATAAGCCAAAGAAATATGCCACAAAGCCATACCTGTACATCCCTCAGGGTTTTCTTTGGCCAGGTTCCAGTACAAGGGTTTGCATTTACTGCAGGTAGGACCTTCAACATGCTGGAGACATTGACAATATCCCTAAGAACAGAAAGGAGCTAATACGGGTTCACCTGCATCTGCCATAGGGCTGTATGAAGTGGGCATCACTGGAACTTCAGATTACACCCTGGTTCAGCACCAGGCAAACACCCATGGAATTATGGCCCGGCTTGTGAAAGTAACTGCTGGTATCATGGGTAATTTGGTGTTACAATTAAGCTGCACGAGAAACATGCTGTTAACAAGAGTTGGAAAAGTCACAAAGAGCACCACAGACAGTCAGAGAATAGAGATGACTACATTTCATAAGCCAAAGAAATATGCCACAAAGCCATACCTGTACATCCCTCAGGGTTTTCTTTGGCCAGGTTCCAGTACAAGGGTTTGCATTTACTGCAGGTAGGACCTTCAACATGCTGGAGACATTGACAATATCCCTAAGAACAGAAAGGAGCTAATATGAGTTCACCTGCTTCATAAAAAACTTACTGATCTTTATTACTAAGAAAAGCCTAGTATTGTTAAGAGCTCATGCAGTTCACTGACTTTTACAGATACATGGACCTCAGGCTGGGTCAGACATCTTTGTTTTTTCTGTCTCATACTATCAGCACAGGATTGTTCCACCCAGCATATTTTTTATGTATCTAATTTATTCTAAGGGTCCTAAAGGATATACTTTCCAATTCTTTTATAGCTTTATTATAACTGTTCTAAAGCATTAACTGGTTTGTACAAAGAATAAAGCCCCATATTTCCTTAAAATAGTAATTCATTTTTATATTTAATATTTTCTTTATTGGTGGAAGACACACAGAGCTCTATACAGAAACCTACATAGGTACCCTTCCACCCATCAGACTCACCCTCTCGGTGGTCTTTGCCACACATTTAACAATGCCTGTGATTTCTGGTAATATGCAATTACTAATGACCATCATTGTATTAACAACAACAATAGTGGAACAGCAACAAAGATGTAATGATTTTTCAAGAATAATTTGATCCTGAAAGGCCTGTTGCAACCCAGATGGTCTTTGAGATGTGCACAGACTTATATCTTCGTGCATATGTTATGTTAGTGTTAAGAGTATACCAAAAAGGCATAAACAGATTGCATATTCTATATACAAAATATAACCCCCCCATCCTTGACAAGGTTTTGCACTGGTATGATCAAAGAGCAAAACACAACGTTTATTTCTACTCCTGCTCTTCAAACAAGCTCCTGCAATTCTTTTAGAGCCTAAGAGCAGGCTTCAGGGCTTGAGCAACAAGCTGGATGTGTTCAGCAAAGACACATGAATGATTAACATGCACTGTTAGCTGCAGTGGCAGAATACTTACAAAGTGAGAACCAACGCTACCGGCGGGGTCACACTCGCTGCTGACACCTTTATAAAACAAACACATTGAAAGATCTTTTGAAAACAGAGGCTGTGGAATGTAGTAGTGCAGAAGCACAATGTAGCCGGTGCGAGCTTGAAAGGGCTTTTTAATACAGCTACCTTGGAGAGACTCAAATACTTTAAACTCCAAGACAGCAGAAACTTTTAATAATGATTTTTTAAATGTGTATTTAGCTTGATTTATAGTATTTGGGTTTGTATGCAAAGCAGTCACTTGGAAAAACAGAGCCCTAACCTATGGAACTGACAGATATTTTCTTAAAGTTCCTGTGCCATCAAAATGTAAATCTTTTAAATGGAAATATATTTGAGAAGATTTATTTTCTTCTGTGTTGCAGAAATAGGAAGGAAAACCCCAGTAAAAGTAGGGGAGGCTTTTACTCACGCAAGCAGTCGGGGTAGCTGTAATATCCTGGAGCACACTGGTCACATCTCAGCCCAGCATAGTTACCACGGCACAGACACTGCCCTCCAGGACCACAGGTATTCCCCAAAGAGCCAACACCATCACAATTGCATGCTGCACAGAGGAAAAAAAAAAGATACACATCTAAATCTAGAATCTGCCAAAAAACTTATATTTTAATGTAAATCATTTATGTTCAGAAAAACCAGACAAAGCATAATTTCACCAGCAAAAATAAATATCCTAAAACAGATGGTTATTTGTGTCCTCAACCACTGATAATCTTGGGTCTTGCAGTTTTGTAACTCACAGCTGAGAGATTTGGTTTGATGCCTTGCAATATACATGTAAGGGACATAAATCCATCTTACATTTGGGAAGAATGTCACATGAGAGAAATACTTTAAAAAATCTTTTAAAAATATATTCAATGCATATTGTCAACTGTAACAGCAAACTTCTCATGGAGTTACCACTATTTTGGGCTAACAGCTAAAGACAAGACCTCCTATTTTCTTGAGTGAATGCTAGAATGTTCCACAGGGTCACACTTCAAAGGTACAGGAATGGGACCCCATCTGAGCATCCCAGCTGTCCCAGGTACTAGATGAAGTGCTACAGTTTGCCACTTGGATGTTATAACTGCCAGAAGTGGCTGACTGACAGAAATACAAAGCAAACATTGTCTTCCTGTTACATGTTCATGTTTCTGGTTCCCCCTTTTGGTTCCTCTTTCTGCTGCAGTCAAAGACATCTGACTTGGCTGTGTTTACTTTAAAGATGCTTGGAAAGACACAGGGCTTGCTAGGAAGCTAGTGTAAGAGAAATACAAACACTGAAGCTTCCAAGGACAATACCTACACTAGAGTCCTCCATCATGTGACTATCATATTGCATTCTCTCCTAATTGTAAGTATTAGTGTTTTGTTTAAAGGCTTTGTTTTGATATCACTTTATTTGAATAAAGCTTCTATTGAGTTCAACAAGTCACAACCAGAAAGATTAATTCTAGTCACAGCAGCCCAAAAGATATAGATTTGTCTCTTTTGAAGATAGCAATTCCTTACAGGAATAGCAGGCTGGGTGGCTCACTTTCCCCCACAGCTTGCAGCATGCTGTGTTAATTTATGTTTAAACCCATGGCAGCTCATTTTAACTGAACAAACTGTGAACTACAGCAGTTCTGAGTAATCCCACTGACTGTGTTTTCAACTATTTTTATCCGTCTTTTACAATTTGTTTTTGCATGCTCTTTTAAGCTTTTATGTCTCTTTTCAGCTTTTGGTGTTCAAAGATCAAACACATGCAATATGGGTTTGATTTGCTTTAAGATCGCTACTTGATTTTGCCCTAGGAAAATAAAAAAGGTTATTTTAAAACCACTGAACAGTGTGTACCAATGCAGAATCCTGATTTTATGTTTTTCATTAAAAATGTTCATCTACTCCAAACCATAAAACCCACAGTCATGTGGTGTTTCTTTATTCCACCCATTGTGTTTGGTAACAACACAACACAGCCCATCTTTGCAAGGTGCCACAGTTTAACTCCAGCTGGCAAATAGGCACAGCCACTCACACCCACCCATGGGATGGGGAGAAAAATTGGGAAAAAAGGTAAAACATAGCACTGTACACAGCACTAGGCGTAAAATTAACTCTATCCCAGCTGAAGCCAGGGCATGAGGACATAAATAATTCTGCTGTCCCTCTATAGGAGATAAACAACTGTGTAAGCCCAAAGGAAGAAGACTGACATAGTCAACAGCCAAAATTACAAGAGAGAAGAAAGCAAATCATAATTTTATACATAAATCTTATTAATCAGCATAGGCAAGCCCATACCAGAACTCTGCAATATTCTATATTCCTTCTCAATGGAAAAATCACTAAGGATTAAGGGCCCCCTCTCTCATTCACTTTAAAGACAGACAAAACCTAGGGCCAAGTAGGACTTGATGGGAGTCCTTATACACACACAAGACCATTATGATACTCAAAAGTTATACTCCATTCATTTCCTTGCCTTGTAAAAAAGCAGGCTAGTCCTTGGTGGGAAACTCCATAGACATTTTTCATATTTCATGCCTACACAGACACAGGTTGGGTTAGCGCCTGTCACATGATCTTAAAATGAGTGAGAAACCACCATGAAGGGCAAAATGAGAGCTTCAGATTTTCAGATTTACAGAACACACCTTTTACAAGGTACTAAACCTTGATGCCAAAACAAGGTCCCAAAGACTCTCTGCAAAAGCAGACCAGGGCTTCACAGTTCCGCTATGCTGGTTCCTCAGCAGTCAAGTGTGCCCTGTTGCTGTGGGCCTCCATGTGAGAGCAGCTCTCAAATGCTTTGATTATTAGTAAGAAGCTGTGCTGACTGAGGGTACACCAAACAGTCTGACTACAAGGGGAAAAAAAAAAGTCTGAAATTGGAAAATTAAAATGTAGGAGGATTTCACTGTAGAGTGCAAGAGGGAGTTGCCCATTTGCTGCTGAGAACGCTGCTCTGGCTGCTGTCCTGGGAAGCACTGCTGTCTGCCTTTCAGGGCCCTGCCCATGCAATCAGCAGCCTTACCTTGACAGGCAGGGAATGAGTGGTGGCCAGGCTGGCAGCTGTCACACTGATGTCCAGTGACCCCTGAGCGACAAAGACACCTCCCAAGAAAATCACAGACTTCGGGCTGGGTACCCATCAAGTTACATTCACACACTGCCGATGAGAAAAGATATTTCAGAGGCAGCCTCTGCACAGGCTCTTTTATATTTCTTGAAATAAAAATACATTTGAAAAAAAACAGCAGTAAAAGCAACTCCCTGCTCCCTGATGCTCAACAGGATGACAATTTTCCCATCAGATTTATATGGATTCATAACAGCTTTTATTGACTGCTCACATGTGTAACAATTCAGGAACAAGGAAAACATTAATGAAAGACCAAGGAAGGGGGCTCAAAGTTCAATTATCAGTGTCAAAGCACTACACACTTAGACTGGCCCCACTGAGAGTCTGATTTATCAATTCCAAGTGCCTGAGCGACAAAGACACCTCCCAAGAAAATCACAGACTTCGGGCTGGGTACCCATCAAGTTACATTCACACACTGCCGATGAGAAAAGATATTTCAGAGGCAGCCTCTGCACAGGCTCTCCTTTTATATTTCTTGAAATAAAAATACATTTGAAAAAAAACAGCAGTAAAAGCAACTCCCTGCTCCCTGATGCTCAACAGGATGACAATTTTCCCATCAGATTTATATGGATTCATAAACAGCTTTTATTGACTGCTCACATCTGTAACAACTCAGGAACAAGGAAAACATTAATGAAAGAGCAAGGAAGGTGGCTCAAAGTTCAATTATCGGTGTCAAAGCACTACACTTGGACTGGCCCCACTGAGAGTCTGATTTATCAATTCCAAGTGATTTGCCAACTATTGAGAGTAATTCCATCACTTCTGGGACTGAAGCAAAACAATTCATGGTTTAGATTTACAATCTTGGGTGGGAGTGGTCAATAAATGGTCTAAAAAGACAGTACAGAGACAGCTATTAAAGTTCTGAACCCAGTCAGTTTTATAGTATTGATTAGATAGGGTAGCTTTGTGCATCAAAGTGAGGTTGCAAACTCATATTAAGTACACACATTTTTTAAAAAAAACCTCCAAGGATAAGTAACAGAAATACTTCCAAATTTATTCTAACTTTAATCAATGTTACTAAATCCAAACACAAACTAGAGTCTAGCAGCTGCATCAACCAGCAGACAGCAACCAAGGAAACAGGGGAATTTTTAGATTAAAATCTCCCCTCATCACATTATTCTTCTTGGACTTTTATGAGTTTTGGAAGAGCCTGTAATGAATACGTCTCCATGGCAAAATAACTTCATCCTTCAATATAAAACATGGTGTTTTGGATCTGCTTGCCAAAAGGGAATGTTTGGCTTACCCTGGCAGAAGGGGTACTGAAAATAGCCAGCTGCACAGGTATCACAGGACAAACCCCCAAATCCAGTCCGACATCTGCACTGCCCAGTACTTCCATCACAGTCACCGCCCAGCACTCCTGCACCGTGGCACTGGCATGCTGAAGAACACATTTGTAAAGAAAACATTTGCAGTATTATGATCTTAAAGTTCTTATTTCCCTTGGAAGCCAAAGGCTGGCATTTATCCTGGAGTACTCCAGGCTCCAAGTGTCAAAGAAACTATGCCACTTACACAGACACTGGGGGCCAAAATACCCTGGTTTGCAGCCTTCTTCTATTTAAAACAGGAAAGGAAAAAAAAAAGTGAGTGCATATAATCCCAGAATTCCTTGTCATTTTCCAGAGAAAAATAAATCAGTACTTAGTAAATATTACTGTTGAACAAAAATACCCTATTTATATGAGTCTTACATGCAAAATCTCATTCAAAACCCCCACAATCTGTAATTGTGCTTAGTCTGACAGCAAAAATTTACAACTTCTACTAAAACTTCCACTTAGAGGCAGCTGCCTTTCCTATGCCTTAAAATTCAGATGCTGCTCATTGAAAGGGTAAAGAGCTCAAGATCTGCTTTCTCCTGTTATATTTATTCACTTCCCTTTGGAGTTTTTTTCTTCCTTTTAAAAATTTGTGAGAGAAGGGGATGTGCAACAGAGAATACCCAGAGGCCTACCAGGGCAATTATTTTGGATGTTGTACCAAGGCAAAGTGCATTATATGTGTGCAAGTGATCTAGTGCTAGCTGTAATGAGGTCTTGTTGTGCAGAATGATAATATAGGCTAAAAAATATAAGCCCACCAAGAGAATCATACTATGGATTTCAGGCAGCTTTGTAGGGCTAACAACAAATATGAAGCTTTCTTAGAAATCAAAGTCCTTCACTGCCACTGTACCAAGGTAAAGTGCATTATATGTGTGCAAGTGATTTAGTGCTAGCTGTGATGATGTCTCTGTTGTGCAGAATGATAATACAGGCTAAAAAATATAAGCCCACCAAGAGAATCATACTATGAATTTCAGGCAGCTTTGTAGGGCTAACAAGAAATATGAACCTTTCTTAGAAATCAAAGTCCTTCACTGCCAAGGGCAACATACAATTTGCCAGGTGAGAGAGGACAGTCCACAGGCAGAAGCCAGTTAGCCTCAAGAAAGAGATTTACACCACAAAACAGTGGTTGTCATGTTAGAAAGTTGTACATTTCAGAAAGTCTTGATGGATGTATTCTTAAGTGCACCAAACAAGGTGGTCAGCTCCTCCCGCAGATGTTTGCCAGAGGCTCACCAAAGTTATTTTGATCCATAACTCCTTCTGGAGCCAACCTGTTTGGTATAAACATGACAGGATGATGAACTTCTGGCAAGAACAAAAGTTCTCTTGATGGATAAATACCAACAGAACCAAAACCGCTGCCTAAACCCCAACCTATTGATTCTATTATTCCACAAAAGAGCAGGCAGCACTGAAACAGTGAAAAATAGCAACATGGGGAAAAACAGTGAAATGGGGAAAAACCACCAAGAACTTGCCTATGATGTCACCAGCCACAGCATCACTTGGAATTGAAGAAGTAGAAGGATATACAGGAGTATCTTTAAAACAAAAGAAACAACAAGGATCATTGGAAACAAACACATTATATTCATTAAAAACCATAACAAACAATGAAGTTATCTACCATCAATACAGAGAGCATGATATTCATACGACTCTAGTAACCAACTTCAGCTTGGTTTTCTTAGAAAAGAGGTAAAAGACATTGCAATTTGATTCCCATTCCAGATAAAAGCTTCCCTTCTCAAAAAAGCAGTATGAAAGGCCAGACTATTTGGAAATGCCACTGAGTTGCTTTCCTGCTCCTTATCCTTTTGTGCAATCTTTGTTACACTAGACAGCGTTGTGAAAATTATCTAAAGATGTTCATATTTATTTCACATTTCCTGCTTCTAGCTGAAGGTCCATCTCCTTCTAGGTGGCATTACCACCTGCTACACAAACTGCCATAACTTACGACATGTACGTCTTAAGAGCTTTTATTTGAGAGTCCTCCAGACTGTCTTTCCCATTCTTAAATTTTCTTGCATTGAGATGGGATCCAAAGTAAATGAGCTACACACATCAGTGGGACTCGGATCAATGTCTACCTGAGCTGAAGTAATTTAAAAATGTCAGATTTCAATCAAGAAGATGTATGAGATGTGATAATCTAGAATGCAGTGTACAGAGAGGGTTCTATCACAGCCATTGAATTCAAACAACAGTCAGTTTTCATAGGGTTTTTTTTTCCCTTTGTTTTGTATTGTTTTCCCTCTCCTTGTGCTTCTCTTTTGGTACTTCTCTTCTAGTCAGACCTCAGAACTATGAGAATATAGCACAATCTCTGTTTTTCAAGTCACTATCACTTTGTTAAATAACCCTACTCTGTTTATGGACTATTTTCTATCTTTCTGCTGTTCTCAACATGCTCATATGACACAAATATTGAGAAGAATATAATTTAAAAGGTTTAAAGCAACACAAATTCATTTGCAGCTCTTCTCCAACATCTTTTGCCCACTCTTTCATTTTTTCCTCCCTAAAAGACGCATCCTATGCCTTGATTACAGCCCAAACCCCTCAAGCCAGCAGGAGAAGACACTCCACAGAGAAGGACTCACGTATGCAACCATCAGGAGCTCTCACTGGAACACCATAAGGACGATAGTAACCTTTTGCACACTTCTCACAGTTAATGCCAGCTGTGTTATGCTGTGCAAAACAAAACAAAAGGATAGTGCAAGATAAAGAGAGGAACTTAGAAGAATTAAGAAACCATAACTTCCTTTATACTGTTTCTACATACAACTACGAACGGGAAGAAATTGAGTATGACTGCAACAAAGAATCAATCATCATGTAGTGTTCTTTAACCACCTGTTCTCTACAGGGCTCTGGATCATGGTATTCTCACATACAGCAGCTGAATTTTTTATTTAAAGCAATATAAATTCCTCCTCCCACTAAAAAAAAACCTTTGAAAAAACATCTCTTTATATCATAAAATATCTCTTTTTAGGCTACTTTCTTATCACCATATATATATTGTTCAAGAAACTGCAACATAAATTTTTTTATCATACTACTATTAATTTTCTGAATATCTTGTGTCAAAGATCAGCAATAGCAGAAGAAATCAAAAACTGAACAGTCCAGCCAGCACAAAATAAATTTTCCCCTAGAAAAGTATATGTCTCTATAAATATATGGTTTAGGCACACCATTAAAAAATCCTAAGTAATTTGAACTAGAGCAGTGATGGCAAGTAGAAGTTGACTAAATCACGGTCACGAGGCACACTGATGAGCTCACAGACATAAAAGCCAGGGAAACAGAGCAGGAAGCTCTGCCCTGGAGCAACCAAAACATTGCCCCCAGCTCCCCTCCCTGTTTAGTTCCTCCTTAGGGGGTGTTGTAATTCAGGGCTGAGCAGGGATACAGCATTTCCTGGATGGACTGGTGAGCAGTTCATGAGCAGGGCACCCAGGACTCTGCATGCTCTTCAGTGGCTACTGGAACTCACTCCAGTGGCATATCAGTGGCCCCACCCCAGAGAGAGCTTTGGGAAGATGCCAGAAGGACAATGCAGCAGGGTGCAAGTAATCCAGAAATTATTTTGAGCATATGAAAGTATGAAAGAAAGACAAACAAGACAGCAGAATTACAGTTCTGGGCTTCTGAAAAGCAGATTCGTCCTTGCTCAGAGAGCTGCTTGACAAGATCCTCTGTGAAAGTGTCCTGGGTGGGAAAGGGGACCAAGAGAGTAGATTCTCATGGACAGCCTCCTTAGAACTAGAACAGTTCTTTCCAACATGCAAGCATGGCAGAAGGTCAGCACAGAGTTCCTGACTGATCTCAAACTCAAAAAGAAAGTGCATGGAAGGTAGAAGCAGGGCAGGCTACTTGGTGGCAATACAAGGACATTGCCCAAATATGTAATAATGGAGTTCAGAAAGCCAAAGCTTAGCAGGGTTAAAACTAGCAAGGAAGGTGAAGTGCAAAAAGAAAGACTCTAAGAGTAGAGGAACAGCAAAAAAAAAACTAATGAGTGTACAGGCCCATTGCTCAGAGGGGGAAGGAGATCCAGTGAAAAAATTTAGAACACACAAAGGACAGGAAGGTGATGTGACATCCAGCATAGTTTACACAGGGCAAAATATTCCCAAATCAACCTCATGGACCTCTGTGATACAACAGGTGCTGTGGGCAGGCCCAGATAGATGGTGAGAGACTGAAGCACATGACATCCAAGAAGATGGCTGGGCTTCTTCAGCATTAAGAAGAGAAGGGTGAATTTATTGCTACCTACTACTACTGGACCAGAGAATACAGAGGGGATGGACCCAGACTGCTATCAGAGGTGTGCAGAAAAAGGATGAGGGGCAACAGGCACAGACTGGAACATGGAAAATTCAATTAGATTTTAGGGACAAAATATGTCATGCAGGCAGTCAAACACTGAAACAGTTTGCCACATGTAGCTGTGGCATTCCAATCTCAAGAGGTCTTCAGAGCTTGGAGGAATGAGTTTCTGAGCAACCTAAGATAATTAGACCTACTCTGAGTAGGATTGTGGGGTTTCCAGAGCTCCTTTGTCATCATACTCTAAAGAAACTGATTCTATCTTTGTATGCAACACTTTTTTTATCACTTCTTCGTTCAGGCATCCATTCCTAAAACTTTTCTTTCCCCTGACACAAACAGAAAAAGTAAACTAAAATTTATGCCCTTTATCAATGAAAACAAAAAAAAAGCTATAATTGGATTTAAACTCATTTAATCCAACTTCCACAAAATTAATGACAAATAATTCATATCAGTCATATAACAAGGATTTGTAGAATTAGACTAATTTTCCTATTTTCTATCTTTGAAGCAGTATTAAAAGAAATGTTCTTTCATGAACAAAGAGCTAATAGAAAAGACCAACATGGTAAATCTTACTAGACTGTATGAACAAAGTTCTGCACAGAAATGTCGATGGGAAGACAAAGAACATTTCTTCTACTCATGTTAGTAAAAATAATTCTAATCTTCTGACTGCCTTTTGGACAACATCTGATTGTATTGTGGCAAGAATATGGAAAACAATCTACACTGGATATTTCCTTTTTTGTTGCTTGAATACAGCTATATTTTAAAATGCACAACACGGTAATACATAAATCATGATGCATGGATTTCACAGGAACATAGAACTGATGATAAATTTCCTGCAATGCAAAATTCTGATCAGCTGCTTGTCATACATCAGATGACTTGACAACAAAAGGAAGACAGACTTCCATGTAAGTCTGGATTTATTTAACCACGAGATCACTGAACCAATGAATGACTCAGGTTGTAAGGGACCTCATGAGGTCAAGTAGTTCAGTCCTGCAGAGACAAGGCCAAGATTAGATCTTGATCAGAGTCTTACTTGATCTTTCCTTATAGTCATTGCCAGAGTAGAACAAAATCAGAATGAAAGAAATTCTTGTTCTTTCCAAGAATGTGTTATCTATTTGTGACAGACACAGTATAAAGTCTCTGATTCCAAATTTACAACTTTTGATTCAATCCAATGGAGCCTCTAAGATAGTTATGGACTCATCCCCTCAGTATTCAGGGGATACTGAGGGAATGACTTTGGCTGGCACAGAGGGGGAAGGTGCCTAATGCAGTTTTCCTCTACACAAAAGACAGAGCCAACTCTTCTCATGTAAGCACAGCACAAGCCCAAAAGCCAACTATCACAAGCTGCAATTGGGGAAATTCCTGCTGAACAGGAGTGTGATTAAGTGCTGTTAAAGATTACCCAGAGTGTGTGTAAAGTACATCCTCAGAAATTTGCAGAATTCAACTGTGTGTTTCTCAGTGCAGCTGGATATAATTTTGCATCCAGCCTTGGTTTGAGCTGAGCACCAGTCCAAAAGGATTCCAGAGGGCTTTTCTAGGATTCTGTGATTTCCCAATATCTATAACTTTCCACCTTGGTATAGTCTAGATCCTCCTTTATTTCTGCTGATGAGAGAGAGTCCTCTGCATTTTGCTGCAGTAAGGAACCAGCTGGCTTGAGCTGGCATTTTATTTGGTTAATTTTACTTCCTTCTGTTAAGGAGGGAAATGACAGACTTTGTAACAACAGGAAAGAGAATTTTTATAGCTGATCAAATTGTTTGCTTTGATTGTGTGTTTTTATTTTGATCACACAGGAATGAGCATAAAATAAATTTTATGTGTCTTTTACACATTACCAAGCAATGCTGAACAAGGTAAATCACTTCCACACACCTTTTTCCACACTTTGATACAAGTAGTAACACCATCAGACAAATGGGCCTATGTGGACTGGTCAGACCCAAAACTACTGGTGTGAACATATTTTTTTAAACTGATCAAAATGACCTTTTTACCTGGCAGTTAATGCAGACTCCTCCACCTTCATAATGCCCATGGATGTTTAAGCTTGCTTGACGCTGATCAACATCAGCATCATAGTAGCAATCAGTGGCATGTCCATGGCAATTGCAGGCTGAAAAAGTAATGTTCCAAGTTAGCTTTCTTTGTAATGTTGGAATGTAGCAATCTCCAGCATTTACCTCCAGCAGAGGTGTAAAAGCATATTAGATTTTTTTTTTAATGTGTACATACACTCAGGACTGCTGGAGTACACTCAAATGTGCATACTTGCCTATAAACAACCGGATTTTCATACCAGAAACACAGTACAATAATAAGGACATGAAGAAACTGTGCAGCTAGTCTTCCCAGAGAAGACAACAGTTGTACCATCTCAAAACTATATTGTAATGCATAAATGCAGAACTAGGAAGCTCTAGAAGAATGGCCACAGCAGTTTTTTTTAATTATCAAAAACATACTCAAATGTTTATTTTGCCATGTCTCAAAAATACATCTGGACTGATGCTATGTGCACTAAACCTTTATTTAAAATTAACAATTATAGGTAAGATACACATTTAAATAAAAAAAGACACCCACCAAAGAACTCTCATATTCAGCTGTAGCTAAAGATACACCAGCAAACTTGCGTCTAATATAATTCTGAGTAGAAACTAACCATAACAACAAACAAATAGAATAAACCAAAGGACCATAAATTCATTCAATGTCCTCTTTTTTTTTTTCTGATTTGATCTTCCTTCTTTGCTGGAGAGGCAAATGGGAATAATTCTGAAAGAATGCAGGTAGCAAATCAGGCTTCCCCAAGCAACTGGGTGCTAGCTGATCTTTTAATTTCAGGAAATTACCTTCCCAGGAAACTCCTGAAGTAATGACCTGATAAAGCTATTACTTCATGTTTAGGGAAACTCTCCCTTCATCTGGACCAGGGGATACAATACTCTGGAAAATGAGTTACAGAAGCTAAGGGCTCCGCCCCTTCTTCAGGATGAGGGAAGCATATGGGAGGCAATCCTTCCAAACTCTATTCCAAGTTCCTGGCACAACTGGGAGCATAGCTCAGGGATTTTCCAGGTCTTGCTACATAATCATACAGACAAGAAAAGTGAAACTGGATCATTCTCTGCATTCTCCCTATGCCTTTTTATCAGAAGAGTTGTGGAGAAGGAAGGCTTTTCCCAGAAATTACCCACCAGACAGCTGAGGAGGTGCCCTGCCATCAGGCTCCCTTATGGTCTGTTGACAAGAACTGGACAAGGTTCAAGATGGGTTCCCTAGCCAGGATGTAACAGCCTATGAAGATCTTTGAGTTTTCTTACCCATCAAAGTCTTCAAGAAAATAAAACACTACACAAATTAGATGCTGGCTCAAGATATTAAGTCAGAAAAGGAAAAAAAGGATAATAATATATAAATATGTATAAATACAATGTAAATAAAACTTCCCTTGCCTCCAGGGTCAAACCACCTGTGAGCTACAGCTCAGCTATGTCTTCTAACAGCAATGGGAAATTATTTGCTCTGATTACAGTAGCAGCACTTTGACTTACAGGGGAATAGAAACCCCTTCTACCTCATCAAACACCTTTTCACCACTTTGGGCCATTTGCTGATCCATACGTACTGCAAAGCTCACAGCAAAATGTTGGGCTGATCCCTACAAGCTCCCACCAACCTCTTTCAATCTGTTTCTCTCAAGGAACCTCAGGCCTCTGGAAAGTTGAATAAGGTTGTTTTAATTCCTTCACTTCTGGCTGGCAGCTGAAGAGGCCTGCACCTGGCAAATGCTCTCAACAAATCACCTCAAACTGCTAGGAGCAATCCACACCAAAAAGGATTTTTTTTCAGAGATAGTTAGAAATGAAGTGGTTTTGGCTCAGAATCTTGTAGGAGATCTTCTAGACACTCATTCTTCAAAAACCATGACATTATTTATGCTCTTTGTCTCTTTTCTGGCAAAAAAGTTTTCCTTTTAAAGAAGGGGACTTGAATGAGGTTTCAAATATTGTTCAAAAACTGTGTCCCAACATGCCTACCTCCTATCAAGCATTTTAATCACACAAAACCTCCTTCCCCCCTCCCAAGTCTTAGTACTGCAGTTTTAATTAAACAAGTCATTTCTTTATTCCTCAGAGTAATTATATAGGTACATCTCTGGCTTTCAAATAAGGTTCTCCTGTTAAAGAGTTTGTACCCACTGGCTATGCTGCTCTCAGGAAAGGCAGATGAGAAAAATAGATCAGGCCAGACACAAAAGAAAATGGTTGTGCACAGAGATTGCAATGCTCTGCACCATCCCACCTGGCTTCTACCCAGGGGATGCAAAACACCTGTGTGTGACAGTACAAACCCATCACCAAAAGAGTGTCCCTGCTGTCACTTCCTTTAAGAATGAAACACAGGGAAAGTGGGGAAAAGGGCAAATGAATGGGCTCCTCCTGCTTGACTACTCAGTCTGTAGGGCTAACATCCTTCAAACACAAGGATGGGAAGAGGTACAATTGTGGAATTATGAGGATCCCCCACCACAAACACCTTTGTGCCACTGGGACACAGCCAGTGAGGGGCAGCTCTCACCCTGAGAAGGGAGGGCAGTTCAAGCACCCATAAGCAGTGGCAGCCTCAAGCAACCTCTCTGCAATCCCAACACCAAGAGGCCAGGTGAGGGAAAGGAACATTTTGGAGCTGTACAAGGTGCCTACAGTCTCTGCTCTGCTTGGAGACTCAGAGTCTGTCAGCAGACAGTTATGACTGGGGAGAAATGTTCACTCAATGCTCAACAAAAAGTCTTGTACTTTTCTCATGTCATATTCTCACACAAATTATTACTTTCACTGTTTAATAAGAAAGAAGAACATAAATAATATTCACTGCATTTTTGATTCTTTATTCCTGTGTGGAAAGCATTTTCTCTATACAAATAAAAAGTGTTAAAGCATGCTGATTGTGTTCCATGAACATGTGTGCTACAGCTAATTCCCCCCCTCTTGTCAGTATCTCTTTTAACCCACCATCTTTTTGGCTACTCACGTTCACATATGTTTGTGCTCCCAGCTGTTGCAGGTTGCCACTGTTTCTGATTATATCCAGGGCAGCAGTGATCACAGGTTTCCCCACAAGTATTATGCTGACATTCACACTGAAACCTACAGAAATAAAAGCCTCTTCATGAAGCTGGGCTTAAAATGTATCTCTTAAGTTTCTAAATAAAAAAATAATTGTTTTTTTCTTTATTTTACTATAGTCCAAGACTTACATATAGGATGAAAAAATGGGACATAAACCTCACATGTAGAGAAGTCAATCAGTAAGACTAGAACGCTTTGGAACTTTCCTAAAATTCTTCAAGATTGATTACTTTAATCATGTGATTAGGAGTTTATTAGAACCCATTACTTATAGAAAATGTTTATAATTGGATTCCATAAGCTCAGTTATGAAACTATTGTAGAATATTAAATCAAGTTGATACACAGTAGTTTAGGATGTATCTTGTTTTAACTTCGTTCCAAGGCTCAACTTGTGGGCCTACAGTAATCAAAATATTTATCACCTTTAAATGCATGCCTAGATAATTCTTCCATTATGCTTTGTTTACAATAATAAATATAATAATAAAGACCTGATAATAATCAGGTCTTTTCATAAACCAAGACCATAACTTGATCTTGCTATTTTTAAGACAGTACACACTATTCACCAACAAAACATAAGAAAGTTTTTTATTTATTTAGCTGTTATTTAATAGTCTATTTAATGGGCAGGGTCTAATTATGAACTAGGTCTTACCATCCTGCATAGTAACTGAATACCAGGAGGAACAAAGGCCTTAGGATTCAAGAGGCCTTTTACAACATTCTTCTCTTATGTATGTAGTCTAATAACACAAGGGCAAAAAAACTTCCCAGTATAACCACCCTATTTGCATAGATTTCTCACTTTCTTTACTTGTTTTTCTATAGCACAGACACATGGATTTCCATTATGCTTTGTTTACAATAATATTACCAGGTCTTTTCATAAACCAAGATCATAACTTGATCTTGCTATTTTTAAGACACTACACACTATTCACCAACAAAATATAAGAAGGTTTTTGATTTATTTAGCTGAATAGTCTATTTAATGGGCAGGGTCTAATTATGAACTAGGTCTTACCATCCTGCATAGTAACTGAATACCAGGAGGAACAAAGGCCTTGGGATTCAAGAGGCCTTTTACAACATTCTTATGTATGTAGTCTAATAACACAAGGGCAAAAAAACTTCCCAGTATAACCACCCTATTTGCATAGATTTCTCACTTTCTTTACTTGTTTTTCTATAGCACAGACACATGGAATGGAAGAACCCATCACCCCTACTTATTCTTCATTAAAACATAACTGAAAATATTGCATCATCCTGATAAAAGCTTGTTTTAATACCATCATGGATAAGAGCAACAGCTGGTTTAAAGCAGGTTTTTAAAATATGTTTGAGACAGGCTGATTATTTATAGCTATTTCCCTGCAGCAGACAAGCCAAGAAGCCTGATCTAACTCCTTGTGAAATCAACACAGAGGTCACAAACTTGACAGGGAAAGGGAATACCCCATTCCGTTTGTTTTCATAGTAATGATCTAAAGCCACTGGATCTTGCACGAGCTCAGTTGTAGTGCCCCAATATCTCCATAAAGCCAACTGATCTTGTGCTGCTATTTTATCATAAAACTTCCATACCTTCTCGGTGAGTTCTCAGGGGCAGCTCCTTGCAGCACTGACTCCTTCCTCTTCACAACACAGCCAACAAATGCCAAACCTCTCACCCACCTGACCCACCCTTTTATAGCACTCATCCTGATTGGACACAGCTGTGGCCAATTAAGGGCAGGCCTGCTCCTAATCTTTGGTAATTAGCACAGCTGCAACTCATCAGGGGTGAGATTGCCTTCTGCTCTATCTCTGTTCTCTTACATTCTATCCCCCCACAATTTTGTTCCTGAGTTAACTTCTAATTCCTGATGTAAAAAGGTGCTATCAATTCATGTCTGATGATATCATCATCAGAAGGTGAGGTTCAACTCAAAGAACTATGGGTTTCTAAGAAATTATTCAATCTGCCAAACTTGTATTTAAATTAAAATGAAAAACCTAACCTAAAAAAAAAACCCCTAAAATTTTCTATTGTCTTTCACATACAATCACTCTTGACATGTTTTCTTGCCAACCATCAGCAGGTTCTATTTTTTTTTTAATAGAAAGAAAAAAATCCCTGTAAAACTATGTGATTCTATAATAAGAAAAGGTCATTTGAAAGCACTCATGTATTGTTTTTCTCAGATAAATGTCAGGCTCCATTTACTTACTGGTATTGGTTTTCAGCACTCTTTGGATTACATACTTCAGCATGGCCATGGCAAACACATCGACCACCAATACTGATGTCCTTTATACTGTAGTAATACTGTGGAACAAACACAAGAAGTATGTAGAGATCTTTCCTTGCTTATATTGTGTCAGAAATATCAACATCAGCATTGCTAGATTTGGAAGGTCTCTACAACAATAATTTGCACTCTCCTTTAGGAATTTAATAAAATTCTTGAGATTTCATTCATCTATCCTACAGCCCATGGCCAGGATAATACCAGAAGTTCCTCACACTAAAGCTGTGCTGCTTGCCAAGTAAACTGCATTCTGCATTCACCTCTGCCTATGAGCAACATCTTAAAATTTACTTAAGGCAGCAAGGGTGCTTGATGGGAGTGCTGTCAAATAACTGGAATTGTTTTATGGTTTTTAGTGCAGGCATTTGTGTGGTGCCTCACCCCAGGGTTTCCTCCAATTGTTACCGAATCTTCATTTTAAATGAAAAGGTTAAAAATAGCAATACAATATGAAGTCTGAAATCTCTGTGAGTATATGAATTTCTGTGTGGTGTTCCCTGTATTTCCTTATACTTACCCACTGAATGGGAGTGGAACTCTGGCCTTCAAGCTCTTGGATAGCCCAAAATTCACTGAAAACACCTAGGCATCTCAAATGATTTGTGGAAAGAGAGCAACTTTCAAGTACAGCCTTTGATTTCTATTCCTTCATAAACTCAGGTACTATTTTCTGAAAACCTTTTGTGAATAAATATCAGAAAGTAGTGCCAAATAAAGTTGAAGAGATTTAGTTCCTCAGTTCTGCATAAGATAGTTTAGAATAATTTCGCTTTGGCTTTTTATAGCTCCCATGATGCACTCAGCTTCCTTCCCTATTGGAAAGCAGGGAATGAAAATGGTCTGTTACAAAATCATTAATCATTACTGCCCCTCCATACGTCCATGATGGCCCAGTTACCTTCTTGTATCAAACAAACCTGGAGAAAAATATGGGGATTTCAAGGTGGATCAATGCAAATCTCATTGTCTGGATGTTGCAAACTTAAAACATTCAGACCATTTTTTGGTCCCTAGCACGCTGTGTATGATGGGTATTTACACCTCAGTGACAACAGTACTTACTCTTCGAGTTACAGTGGGGTCCCGCTGAGCTTTGGATATCAAGTGTCCAAGAAGAGTATTAGTTCTGAGAAAACGCAGGCGGATGTTTGTTGCCTTTGTGAATTCTTGAAGACCAGGGGAATAAGTAAAGTTTTTTGCTCCTGGGCGGCCATTTACCAAAGATACTACAATCTAAAAAAGAAGTAAGCACACTCTTGTTAAAATGTATCAACTCCAAGTGCCAATAGCAGCATAAAGAAAAATTAATAAAAGAATCCAAAAATTTATTATTGTTTCTGAACATATTTGCAGTAACAATTATGCACTTTATACAGAAGTCAGGATATTGGGAAAAATAGTGTTGTTAGCATGAGGGACTCCTGTATTCTTATTATCCATATAATAATAAATCAGAAAAAAATTGCCTCTATCTGTTTTGAAAACAGCAGGTATAGCATGCAAAAAGTACATTTTAATAGGAAAAAACAATAGGAGTAGTTGTAAGTAGTTGTTTGAACAGTTGACAGTGTCAATGGAAGTTTACCCTGATTAAAAACATCAGATTTTGGCTCTTTCCCAAAGCACATTTATTTTTGGGTCAAGGCATAAACATTCCTGGAAAATATTATTGTTAACAGGTCCAGTGCCTGCGAGTATATTAATGGTCTTCTGGAAGAAAGTACACAGTGTTGCTTTAGAAAATCCCCTCACACATGAAAGCAGGTTTCTCTGACTTCCAAAACAAGGGATCCAATACTTTTTTATTTTTTAAAGAAACAGCTGCCAGCAGCTCAGCAATCATGAATCTCTACTGAATGAAAAAGCTGGTCTGTATGTACAGGGCTCAGTAAAAGACTTTAATTTATTTATAACCATCCAGATAACAGATTTCTATTTTCAAATGGCTCCGATATTCTGAAGCACATAACAAGGGTGTGATGATTGTTCCAATTGCAGCACAATTCCTTCAGGAAAAATCATAGAGCATGTAATAGGGAATGGTACCAGCAGTGTTCTTATGTGGAAATTATTCTTTCCAATATCTGATTAGGAAAATTTTACAGATACATTAACAAATAAGTTCTATTTTAATAGGAAACTCTAGATCCATCTGCTCAAAACTCTGAATAACTCTTGAGAAGTTCAGATCTTGATTCTAAGGACATTAGGTATAAGAGCAGAATGCCAGGAGGAGCCATCAGCACATCCAGGAGTTTAACATTCATTCAAGTAATACAAGAATACAAGTCACAGTTCTGCCTAGCAAGAAACAATGGCTAAAATCAAAGCAATGTTTTCCAAATACTTTTACTATATTATAAACATGTAGCTTTGTATCATAAAAATTTATTTTTAAATGTGGTTGGGTTTTTTTGGGTTTTTTTTTTACAAACTACTATTTCTTGAATGGTAAGTATCTGTTTCTACAGCCTTTACTCACATGAGCAATTCTGCTGTACCAAGTTTGGCCATGCACATTGGAAGAACCCAGAAAATGCAGCCAACACCTTCAAACGCACATAGTGAGGTACACAAATTATGATAAATATCAACACAGGTTTCCCAGAGCAGCCCCTAACCCCATAGGGAATGGTGAAAATTAGGAGGAGTCAGGTCATGCTCCCAAAATCTCACTGAGGTTTAGGTTATGGACTTACTAATGGAGATTCAAGTAGCCATAGCTAAAAATTTGCTTCCAACTGAAGCACTACAAGCTTCTGAAACCAAGAATGTTTGCTTCCAGCATCACACATGCTTTCCTGAAAGCACCTACCTCGCCATTTTCAAGAGGCAGAATGCGAGAGTACTCAGTGGTGCACAGGACATCGCTGTCCCTCCTCACGGGAAGATTTGCTTCCTTTCCAAAGCGCTCCAAGCAATCTGCTCTCGAGTCTAATCAAGCAAGAACAAAATTAATTTTATATAAAACATTTGTTGTAATGTTGCCCTATTGTTGTAATTTAAATTAGCAGACAGGAGTTCCCTGTGCTTTCAGGTAAATTCTCCCAATAATAGAGGAATAACAGTGATTGTATCACTCAGCACAGACTAACAGACATTCCTCAAAAAAATAATCTCTCTTCCTAAGCAATTCAGTGGTGCTTGACAAGACATGGCACAGTATTTCTCATATCATCACTAGAAACAAAAAGCTATATAGCTTCTCCAAGATTTTACATTTGTATTTCACTTTGATTTTTGCAAGAAACCCCGGGGTCCCAAGGGATGAAGGGCACTGAAGTTCTGACATTCCCAAAAATCAAGAGAAACAATACAAATCAGAAATTTATAAGAAAGTGAAAGATATTCATGCACTGAGATACACTTGCAAAATACCATACTCATACACTAATTTATTGTGACTAAATAAAAAAAAGATAAACGTATTTAACATTCACTGTCTTCTGTGCAGGGCAGCAAGCCCCATGGTTTGATGCGCTGCTACTGAGGAAATGATTAAAGAAACCTGTCCCCAAAAGACCAGTGACACAAAGATTGCTACTTACAAGCAAAAAATTGCCAGGGAGTGTAAGTTTTTCCAAAGTCCACCGATCTTTCCAAGACCCAGAGATCTGGACGAGGAGAATTCGCAAACTTGATAAGGATATAGGCAACATGGAAGAGCTGGTAACAGAATATACATAGATCTTGTTAGGACCTTTTTTTGAACTCTATAAAAGCACAGCAATAATAAAACTAATGCAAATAAAACTTCTCCTGTAGTGCACAGGGAAAAGGTTATTCTCTGCAGTTTCATTCCCACTAAAATCAGAGGCCAGATTCTCAGCTGGCTACTTCACCTGGCAATGTGCTCAAGAACATCAAGACATCTGCAAAAGGACTATGTTAAATGCCACCTCCCACATTTCAGAACAGGTGACTGACTGCCTGGGTAATGCAAATAAAACTTCTGTAGTGCACAGGGAAAAGGTTATTCTCTGCAGTTTCATTCCCACTAAAATCAGAGGCCAGATTCTCAGCTGGCTACTTCACCTGGCAATGTGCTCAAGAACATCAAGACATCTGCAAAAGGACTATGTTAAATGCCACCTCCCACATTTCAGAACAGGTGACTGACTGCCTGGGTGTGTTAAGGGTACAGCACTCAACCTGGAAAAGTTATATCACTCAACTAAGCTGCTTTTGCAGCACCCTGGTATATTGGTGATGCATTCCAAGCACGTAGCTAAGGTATATAAAAAATAATGGAAAACAAAATGCAAATACCCTTTACACTGAGACTCTTATGGTTGATAATAATCCCAGCCACCCACTCCCTCATGTTAAGATTATTTCCAGATGAATTTGCTACTTGACAGACCTTCCAAGTAATGGAAGCAAGCCACCCCAGAGTTTGTGGGGATCAAATAGCACAGGAGAGATTGTTGTAACTGGTAGCTCATTCAGTGTCTGAAACAGCTCAAAGAGCTCCATCAGCTCAAGGTTCCCTAGGCCAAGAGTTCCACCTGGCTTCTTTAGGTGCTCATTGTGTATCACACAGAGGGTTCCCAAACGCTAGAGAAGAAATGGGTCTTACAAGACAGGAAGTCTTACTGTAAGCATCTTGGGATAGTCCACAGTCTATCTAAAAACCAGAACATCAATAAAAATTACCTTTACACAAAAAGCTAAACACAGATTGATTCTAAAGGCCATTTAAAAATTAAACCATGACATTGACGGAGCTGTCAATAAAAGCAAACCAATACTGAGGTACACTAAATATTAAAGTGGAACTGCACTGGAATTTCCCCCTCAACAACCTCAACTGAGAATCAACTGCTGGCAGGAGATTCTCACTTTGATGGGGGAGACTGCAGTCAGCAGTTTGTCATGTAACTGCTGCCAGAGCCCCCACATCAAATACACCCAAGCAGTTTATCTTTGCTCATACCTCATAAATGTCATAACCCTGAAGCTAATACTTTGCAAAGTTTATTAGACTCCAAACCACAAGTGCATACAAGCTCTCAGCCATGAACTGGAACAGCATCTTCTGGCATGCCTGGCCCATTCAGCTGTCAGCCAGGAGCAATTCAGTGGCTGTCACACCAACTGGGACCACCAAGAGGCAGATGCAAATGGCAAATAATGCAGTGAAACAGATACCTGGAAATACTTGTCCCTAACCAGCTCTGCACATGACAATCCCATGGCTACATGCAGCCTCCATCCTCACACATCTATTTCAGACATCAGCCTCTGAATACCTGTGTACTGTATTCACAGTAGAAAGTAAAATCTCAAGGAGAAATGGGAGGAATTCAGGCACTTCATGGAATATGTTCTCATGATAATAACTCACATTTCAGAAGAAAAAAAATTACTTTTTTTGTTGTGCATTCATTTATGTAGTATGTGCAAGTACTTTCCAGGGCAAACCCCTGTTCTACACAGACACCAGGCATCACTGCAGCAGGTATTGCACCTTGCAACCTATTTCAGAAATTTCTGCTTTGCTGAATGATGCTGACTTAGATCAGTGCAGAGAGAACCAGCAGGAAAATAACCCAACTTTTCTGTTAGTGCTGAAATTTAACCTGCTATTTAGCAAAGTGTGAAAAGCACCAGCTTTATCTCTGGAGATATTAAATTAGCAAACAGACATTATCTCCATGGGAAAAATTACTTATTAGACAACAACAGTGAGCACAGTCAACATTCTGTTGACAGAGCCATGGAAAAACCCAGACCTATGTTCTATGGCTGCACAGGTGGAGTAACGCCCTCAAAATGCTGATGGAAAGTCTGATTTTAGCCATTGTCAGAAACAGGTGAATACTCTAGGGACAGTGGCAAGATTTGCTCTTACTGAGTTTCTGATACTCTTTGTCTGAGTAACTCCTGCTACTTCACAGTCAAGTTTCAGAGTAGAGATATCGGCCATACAGACATTACATGTCATCTGGTATGACCACTCAGTGCAAAGATTAGTATCCTTCTAGGGAAGCACAATAGTTCTGAAACTCCTAAAAAAAAAAGTGCTTCATGTTCTCACTTTTGGTCAGCTGAATCTCCCAAGGGTCATTTACCTGTTCAAACCAGGTTTGCACTGGCAGGCAACATTAATACATTGTCTTTCGTCCTCTATGTCTTAAGATCCCTGGAAGTCCCATCTTGACATGCATGTTAGCAAGTGCTGGTAACACTCCGTTGTTGACTGATACAGATTTAACCAAGACAAGTGGTTTAGAAAGCTCAAGAGGAAATAAAGGAAGCATATAGACAATGTCCTGCCTTTTCCAGGGCTCCACTGCTAGTGGTCACATTGTAGAGCGATTACAACAATGACCTTACACCTACTCTTCAAAATGTGTGTTATATCAGGAACCCTGCGAGTCAGCCAATGCTTAAAGAACTGCCACCCAGCACCACTCCTTGCACATATCCATGCAAATTTAAAAATGGAAGAAAAAAGAGAGGTATGGCAACTTCACAGTGCTGCTGTATATGAAAACCTCGTATTCACATGATGCTCTCCCTACATCTCTCAGCTGGAAACACTGCTCAGGTCTGTACAGGCACATTCAGAAAGGGAAAAGGGACAGGTCTGATAAAAAATAAATTAGTGTCAGTGAATGACAACATAGCACCAAAACATAGTCACCACACCTATCATCTGTCCTGCTTCTGACTTCACATGAGTGTCTGTGATCTGGTTTTGGCCTGGATCAAGGATGTAGAATGGCACTTGAAGATCTAAACTTCCACTAAGCTTAAATACTGACCCAGCTGATGAATAGTCTGTCTCCAGATCTGATGAGAGAACAACAGAAGAAAAATAATCCTTGGCTTGGCAAATAAACCCCATCTGAAGATAAAAGAGTAACCTTGCAGATATAAGACCTAGAAAAGCAACCATTAGAGCCAATTTTAATCACATATTCTAAGCCAGCATTTCAATACTTTAAATCTTGATCCTGACCTAACATCTACCCTGAAAAAAAGGCAAACTAAAAGTTTTCTTTCAGCCATTTAGTTCTGAGAAAAAAAAATAAAGTGCCTTAATTTTTGAAAAAAATGTTTATTTGGTTGCTTTTAAGCCAAATTTACTTCATAAACAACAACAACCTCTCAAAAGGAATGTTAAAACTGTATGTCAATGTTTTGGTATAATTGTATAATAGTAAAAAATTTTCACAAAAATTCCCAGAAATATGACAATCAAAATTCTGACAATTTTCTTATATAAATAAAGAACTGAATTTAAAAGTGGAAACAGCATTTTATTTCCAGTAATGGAAACAATGCACTCTGGAAAGGCATGCTCAAAAGAGGATGTATTACTGTAAGAGTCCAACATATCCTGCTGTAATCCAGCACCATAGGTCAAACCTGATGGATTATCAACAGCTGGAATTTAATCAATTCCACACTGATGTGACCTTTTTCCTGTTCACTCAGGTTTGTTCAGGTTTAAAATGTTCTAGCAGCCAGTGGCCTTAAAGAATCACGACAACCCAGAAAAAGTTTCTTAAAACCATCAAGTAGAATGAACAAAATGCCCTCCTCATCTGAGAATGAAAATTAAAATTCAGTATTATGCATTAACAATATTATATTATAAAGAGAGAGATTTCTATAAAAGCTCTTTCAAGTGAAATTAAGATGATATTAAAAGAGACCATTTAAATTGATTGAGAGCTACATTGTACCATTATTGTTAATGATACAATATTCATGATCTCTAACAGCATGCACACTTCTTATTTTAAACCAACTGAAAGAAAACTTCCTGTTACCCACTGCATTCTCAGGAGAACACTAAAATTCTCAATAATATTAGTTTAAAATGTTTTCTCTATTTTCTCCTTAGAAGTTTAAACAACTCTTTACACAGAGTAATTTCCAAGATTTTTTTGAATTCTAGAAAGCATTAAAAATGGATAAAAGCTAGATATGCATATATAAAGGTATAGCACATTTTCCTCCATTCCTGACACCATAAACTCAAACCAGAATACTAAAACACTGAAATGACTTGTTAGATGAGTGCTGGACATAAACCAGCACAAAAGAAGAAAATACACTATGTTCCAAACAATCATGATGTTGTGTGTGTTGCTTCCGTAGGAAAAGATTGTTCTTCCTTTTTGGCTCATAAAGAATAAAACGTCCTGGAATGTGGCAGTAGCAAGAATCCAACTAAATCCAGGTAGATCATCTATCTCAGGCACTGTGTAGATCTTTAGATGCATTCAAGAAGATACCACAGCAATCTTTCTTCATGTAATCTATTTGAATCTATTTCCAGCAGGGTGAAATTTCCTCAGACTATTATTGGCAGATAGCAGCACCAAAACTTTCCTCAGCTTGGTATGGTTGTCGTTGTAGGTTTCTTTCATTATCTTGAATAATGTGGTGGGTGTTGCAGACAGCTCAGAAGAGACAGAAATCCAATATGACTCAGTACAAAAATTAAACTTTTCAAAGGGAGACTGATGCAGCAGAGGGATTCAAGGGGTGTGAACTGTGCTCAGCAGCTGCTCCAGAGCACACCTTAGTGCCACTGACTGCACAGGGCTGGCGTGTGCATGCCCACTGGTTTCCTGGTGTAATGAAGCCAAAAGGTCTGAGCTTTGTTTCCTCTCACAGACCAAGCCACAAAAGCATCAATCTGTTCAAGTGAAATAAAAATCCTGCAAGCTCTGGCTAAAATTAAAGGCTTTGATTTCTTGATGCTGCAAAGAGGGAAACAGTCCTTTCATTCAAACATCTCAGTAGGACCTGAGGCACCCTGGCAGATCCAGGTACAGATCCAGGTACTCCTGGCAGTAGCAGTAAGCAGTAGCAAAAGCACTCCTGACAGTCAGTATTCATGCATTCCCAACCATGTATTTCATAAGTTCCTTGATACTGCAAAGAGGGAAGCAGTCCTTTCATTCAAACATCTCAGTTAGACCTGAGGCACCCTGGCAGATCCAGGTACAGATCCAGGTACTCCTGGCAGTAGCAGTAAGCAGTGTATAAAGCACTCCTGACAGTCAGTATTCATGCATTCCCAACCATGTATTTCATAACACAGATGGTAATACAAAAAAATGCCAACTAGAGAGAGGTGAGCCAGCACTTCTGGAGTTGTCAGCTACTCTTCTGGGTATGTAGAAAAATAGCTGTGGCAGAGGTGCAGAGAAAATCGTGTGTGGGTAGTACCTGAGAGGCATCAGACCTCCTGAGTGTGTTCCATGCAGTCTAACTGAGTGCACATAGACACAGCAATGACTGCACTGCACAAACAGTGACAGTGGCTGCAGAGGCTCCCAGTGTGCAGCATGCTGAAGTCATTCCTTGTGTTCCAGCTTCCTAGTCTGGGGTGCAGAAGCCAGGAATAAGCACAGGATTTCCAATATTGTTCACTTATCCCTGGCCATGCTGCATTCACATCATGCTTTCCTTTAACCAGCCACTGATGCTGAAAAATGTCTTTAGTTAGGTGAGTCAGTGCCTCTGAAAAGGCCTCATAGACACATCTGGAGTTCTTTGTCCTGACCCAGTTGATGGCAGGACCAGAAGGGAGAAGCTCTCCCTAAATAGCATGGGCTCTAGAAGGAAGAACTGCATCCAGAGACAAAAGGATAGTCCTTTCTCCACATTCAACCAGTCTTTGGTCTTTTTGCCAAGGCTGCAGGCTTCTACATCAATGAGTCTCGGTTATTTTCCTGACATTTTTCATGCAGCCACTTTTCCATTAGGATTTGGACAAAGACCAACTCAATGCTTATAATTATTTCTTACATATGGCCTATTTCTTCACAGAACACTGAAGCTATTGATATGGGAAAGGATTTGTACGATTCAGCCCTCAGTTGTCCAGAAGAAAAATGTCTCCTTATGAGGGCTGCAGTCCAAAGTAGAAGGAACACAGTACAAATGTCAACACTGGGAAGAAACCCAGGGAAGTGCAAAGGATTAGAGGCAACCAGCAGAGGTTCTGCTTTTACTACACTGGGTTAAAACTGAGGTATTTAGAACAACATATCACAAAATTCAAGTTACATGTAGGAATGAGCATGGAAAGGAAGATGGAGGAAGTAGAAGTACAGACATGAAGGGAGGGAAGTGAGATCAATGAGTGGAAACCAAGACCTTCCTAAAGGGATGCTGAAGAAGAGCCAAAGGAAGACAGAGTCAGAAAAGGACAGAAGAACAAGACTCTTGAGGTTTTCTCCTGTATATTTTCAGAATAATATCAAATTAGTATCAGAAATGCATTTTAAAACCAACGATGTGCAACTAATGCAAATATAAGAAAAAAATGCTGAACCATTGAAAAGGTCTTTAATTAAAGCTTTAAAAAAAAACCACAACACTTTAACTACAACTTAAAGAAAAACATATGAGCAAGAAGGAATGTATTTTAAGGTATTTCCCTTATTATGGCTGGTAGCTCAACTCTGAATGAGTCGCTTGTAGTGTGACCTAGGAATAAATGAAACATGTATTACGTGATCCAACTTTATGATGATTCTATCAGACAGATGAAACTTCATCAGATGAAGTTGTGTTACGCTAGAGCTCACAACTAGATGCACCTTCCTGTGGTATGAGCCAAAAATCACAACCAACTTCAAAGCATACTGTTCTGCAGCACGATCCCAAATCAGCTTCCTGCACAAACTGAAATACTCAGAAACAGAGTTCTCTAATACAAAGGAACACTTCTGTGCTGTTAGCATCCCCATTTTTGTGTACTGTAGGGATAGTATTGCACCTTCCCCAGGCTTAAGAGCCCCTTTTCTCCCTGGTGTGAATCCAAGTAGCAGAGGAGGGCTTGCTGCTGCTGTGGACTCAGAGCTGTGGAGGGGCTCCAGAGGAAGGGCTTTGTGTCACTGCAGGCACAGCTCTGTAGCACTGCAGAAGCCTCGTGCAGTGGTTCTCATGCCCTAATCTGTAGGACTTCCCGGTGTTATTATAGAGGTTATGCAACTTCAGGCTAGAGCTGGTCTGATTTCAGGGTCAGTGATAATACAAAGTATTCAAAAGCCAAGCACAATGAGTGCAATGACTATTTTTGGGAGCTCAGTTCAATGCAGTTTGTGATAAATCTCCCTACAGAAATAGTAAGTACAGGGCATTGTTTTACAGAATGACACTTAAATTAACTGAAACTTCAGAAACATTTTAAGTTACCATGTCAGTCTTTTGTAAGTTAAGAATAATTGGTTTTAGTTCTCAACAATTTAGCCAAAGCTGAATAATATTCCAAGCAACAAATACTGTTTGTAAATCAAAGGACTGCTACCAAATATAAAAGTTAGACTTCTACCATATAAAAGCAACTCAGAAGATTTGCCAAACTGTGAGGCTATTTACAAAATGTTTCTATGCTTTAACTGGTAGAAAACATAAAAGCATAAAGTCCCCCACAACTTAGCTCAAATTTATGGTTGAGTTGTCCTCCCTCCCTTATAAAAGTACTAATATGGACATTGCATTCCACTGTGTACTTTTAATTTACAACAGTGACTAACAGTATCACTACATAAAAACTATTCAACATAATAGTGCAGACTTGAATCTGAGTCTTTCAGCACTATATTATTACCAAAATGTACAGCAAAAATAAAAAAAATACACATACCTAAAAGCAACAATAAAATATATGGGCTATACTTCTTTGAACTACTTTTTGTAGTTGGACATTTCTTTTTCATCATACGTTATCATGCTATCCTGAACTTTCATTTCTTCTTAAGAGAGAGTTCAGAAAAATACCGGGGGCAGTGTTACAGTAATATCTGCAGAGCATTAAGAAAGCCAAAGATGAAGACACACCTGCTGAAATTAGGCAATCCAAAGAGTCAGGGGAAGGGCAATGAAATTCAGACCTACTGGATTCAGAAGTTTAAAAGCTGTTGAAAAGTACATTGGGAAAAACATAACCAATTAGAGGAAAAACTGAGACTTCATTTGATCCAAATATTTCAAACAAGTCAGGAATAGCCACAGTGTAAGCAGGTATGTTAACAGAATGGAGAGACTGCCTCAGGAGTCAACATTATAATTGTTATTTGGAAGGACTGTGATTGATTAGAAATGTAACTATAGTACAGAAAGTCAGAAAGGGAAATAAAGAAGGGGTTTTGCTTTCAGGTTTTTGCTTTTCTTCATATTACGAAGTACAGCAAAATGATCATTCTTCTTGCAAACAGATTTAACAGCCTGAAGGCATTTTGACTTTCAAAGTCACCCAAGCCCTTGTGAAACAGAAGCAGCACCAGGTGGGTGTTCTGTTCCAACTTCACTGTAGTGAGCACTAAAACTTCCATCACGGTGCAACTATTCAATTAAATAATGTCATGAGACCATGGCAGGAGGCTCCATTGGGACTCTACTCTCAATCATAAAGATATAATGGCAGGAATGCAGAAAATAAAGGCTTTTGACTTCGCACTATGTCCTGCTTCCTCTAATTGTGGATATTTGATGAGCAGCTCACACTCAGTCATCGCTTCTCTGCACGCATTTGTACCTTATGCTTTGTCATGTTCTGTGCAGCAAAACACTTTTCCATTTTTTTGTTTGCAGAAAAAAGTAACTTGTATTAAAAAGAAACAAAACAACAAAACAAAACAAACAAACAAACAAACAAAAAGGACAAATAATTAGTGAGGGAAAACTACATCCCTGTTATCTTTTCAATATTATAGTATGTGGTTCTGTATTTAGACACATATCTAACTTTAAGAATAATTTTTCCTTAAAACCTAAAGGCTTCATCTCAGCTCAGCTGAGGGGGAACTGCATTCTGAAAAATTGTCTCCATCACTTACTAAGAAAGTCTGCATTATTAAGACACACCAAGCTCTTATAATTTAGGACCAGGAAATAAGGTAAGGTGAATTGGGATCTCAGTGCTTACCTGTTCATTTAAGTAGACTTACTCTGTCACAGTACTTAATGTTCTTCATTATTAGTACTGTGTGCTACTGGATAAATTTGGGAGTGAAAATACTAAGCAAAATGTCAAAAGTGAATCTCAAGTTTAAACAAATCCTGAGGTTAAGGTTTAATGGGATGAAAGCAGTTAAATGATGAAAGTCTGTGAAGGGGGGAAAAAAAAATCATATGAATCTTACCAAACCCTCATCCATCCACCAGCTAAAATGATTTATTCCTGATCACAGAACATGGAGTAATTTTCACCTTTGCCTCTGGTTACCTTCATTTCCAAGAAAGGGGATTCAGAGTCATCTTTCCAAGTAGTACAAGAGTAATCAGAAACATGTAACCTCACTAATAATCCTTTAACAACTACAGAAATCTTAGCACAAAGCTGCTGGTATCTAAGGAGTCCCATGAAAAGAGGACACTTAGGTCATATCCCTCCTCTCAAGGAAAGAGGTTTCTCAGAACTGTATTCAGCACATAAAAAGTAAAGTGTCTGTCAGTGGGTCCTCCAAGGAAGGTAAAAAGCACACAGCAGGAAAATAAGATTAGTATGGCCTTTCTGCACTGCATCTCTATTGGATACAGAAACACTGACTAAGGATAGTCTCAAAATGAGAACCATTCCACCCATGGGAGGAACAAGAATATTAGAACACCACGTAAGACAGGATGTAAAATAAGTTGCACCTGAACCCCCAGCAAAATGGCAGCTAAGTCTCACAGATAAATACTTTCTTAGTTATCCCCCACTTATTCAGCATGTAAAAAGTAAGGTGTCTGTCAGTGGGTCCTCCAGAAAAGGTAAAAAGGGCAGAGCAGGAAAATAAGCTTAGTATGGCCTTTGTGCACTGCAGCTCTACTGGATACAGAAACACTGACTGAGGATAGCCTCAAATTGAGAACCATTCCACCCATGGGAGGAACACAAGAGTCTTAGAACACCATGTAAGACAAGATGTAAAATAAGTTGTACCTGAACCCCCAGCAAAATGGCAGCTAAGTCTCACAGATAAATACTTTCTTAGTTATCCCCACCTCGCTGTCAACTAAACTGAAAGTCTACTCAAAAAATCCTGTCCTATATAATCAGTCAATAAACAATTACTGCAGTCCAACATACATATGCACGTGGATACATATATTTTGCAGGCTCACACATATATTTATAAATATGTGTTTTCACATTGTGTGAACTTGCAAAGTGTAACTAACTTCACTGGATCAGCATCCAGTCATGGCAGCTGAGAATCCATCCCTGTGGCTTAAAAAACAGATACAGAGGCTTCACTCTTAGCTACTTGCCTATTGCTTGCAGGGGAAATATGGGTGTTCCTGTTAATGCCTCATTACTAATTCATATTACACTGGTTTTGCTGTCCCTTCCCTTTTAGACCACGTTATCGGTATTTTTCTGTCTATCTTGAAGATCTTGCTGGATGACAGAAAAACCAGAAGGACCCCTGAGGCAAAAGCAGACTCCAAACATTATTCTCAAAATGTGTACATGCACAGAGATCATGAAGCCTCTCTCTCTCTGAGCTCATGGAAAAGGGAAATATTAAACAGAAGGCAGAGCTTGAGTTTCAACTAAGAGATCCCCCCCTGCCACTTCAAATTAATGAGTTACAGTGTCTGTGCAAGAAAGTACACCATCATTTCATCTGTATGATCCCAGTGGCAAGCACCTCCATCATCAAAATTCCTAAAGGAAAACAATCACTTTATACAGTATACAGTCAACTTGGTATAACAATACAGAACATAAACCAGACAAAAAAGCTGGAAGTGACATCAGGAAGCAAAAATCAACAGCTCAAACATCTCTCCCAACTGCAAAGCATATACACAAATGAAAGAAATGATCACACGTCACCCCATGGCTCAGGCACTCACCTGCCCCAGATCTAAGGTGACATTGACTTCGTTGTACTTCAAGCCCATGGAAAGAGGGGGACTTTGCCACCAGCTCTCAGTGCCATCAATGGCATTGGTTATGGGGTGAGCTTTGCTGGGATCAGCAGCATTGCAGTAATCACAGAACTGGCCCTGAAACACAATCAATCAAAAACATGGTCTCAGACAACACTTTACACATTGATAACACGTGGTTGTTAATGGAGATTCTGAACTAGGGTGTTGACTAAAAATGTGGGTAAATTTTGTTCCTTTATACACCGTAACTTTTAATGTACAAATTATTCCTTTGGTAATTAAATTACACACTGAAACACACTAGCTTTTATGTTACAAAACAAAACTTCAGAAATCTCAATAAGGTAAATCTTTATTAACTTATTGACATTTTGATGAAATTACCTATATTACTTTTACAGTGGTGTCTGCAGGAAATCTGCAGAAAATTAGTGAAATAAAAAGTCTTAGAACTGGATTAGGAACAACAAACAAATTATCTTCAATTCTTCTAAAACAACATGAAATATCCACATATGCACATAGCCTGGTATAAATGAAACCATAACAAAAAAAGCTCTGTTACTTGGCTGTAAGTTGGGTATTAGAATTTTATAACACTGTTTTCATTTTTTTCGTGCCATTAAAATACATTCTGAACCCGAGTTTTCTAAACAATATGTACTGGTGGAAAAGGAATCAGACTGTTCCCTTTAAGCTTCCCTTTAAAGAATGGCATTGTACCTTGATTGCAAGAAGTTACTGCCCAATTTCCAGTCCACAACTAAAGCCACTATCCAGAGGTGCCCTTTGAGAGTCTCTTAAGCTCTTTGTACAATAATGATGAATCAACTTCAGGAAAATTAATTGTCTTTTGATTTCATATCGGCTTGCCCCACAAGCTATTTTTATCTCCAAGAAAATACATTTTACAGTCTACTAAGATTAGTGCTGAACCGCTGAAATTAGTTATTAAGGGATCTTTTCAGCATCCCATTCACTTCTTATTCCAACACTAGGTGGAGATAATCAGTGAAAATGCTAAACTGTGCCAGCTACAAATCTCTGTAGAAAAATAACATTTTCATTCAATGGCAGTACACCCCCATGGCTACTGCAGTAGGACTGTTGCTTAATCCATCAGTCTGTGAGTTGCTGACACTGTGCTCGACTCCTGTTTAAAATAAAGGGAATGGGGCAAATGTTACCTTGTCAACTAAGCACATGTTACCATCAAAAGCATGTGACAAATCTTTTGCTGTTTCCACAATCTGCACTGCTGGGCATGAAGCACATTCCTAACTTTTAAGAATTAACAGACTCCTATATAAGTGCCATTGTTTTGTTTGTCACTCCTGTCAGACTAAGCAATGCAAAGCAACTGGAGCAATCATACTTGTCCACTTTTTGCAGGGAAGTAACAGAAGAGCTCTCACACTCTTGCTGGGTGCAGCCTTGCAAGCTTGGTGAGTTTTAAGATGTTTAGCAGAATTTATTTAACACCTACCACAGTAACTAACGGATTGGAAAATATTTAATCAGTCTCATGTGATATGAATAGACCATCCTGTGTCGCTGAATAGAAAATTGATGTTTGAAACTGAAATAGAAGTTCACTGAATTGAGTATTTCTGCATCAACAGCAGTGATTTCAGCATCTGCATCTAGCAGTACTTCCATCCTCATCCTGCCCTTCCAGAAAGCCCAGAATATGATGCAGTTTCCAGAAGACATTAGCTGTTCTGATTTAGCACAGCCAGGGCCAATCTGGCTGGGGGTTAACTCAATTCAAAGAGATGAAATACTCACACACACAAGTTGGTTAACTACAGCTGGGGTCATGTTATAACATGATTCTCCTCCAGCTCTGTTAGAGAAGATGGTTTGGCTGACTTTAATACAAACTACAATAGGCCAGGACTCAGTCTGATTCAGGTGGTTTGCTGCAGCAGATACACATCAGCCCGTGTTAGCTACAGGCAACGCTGCCAGTTTCTGCAGCGATGACAAAGAACATCATGTCACTATCTGCAAAAATCCATACCCCGAGAAATCAATCTATGCACTGGCAACTGCAGGTACTACCACATCACAGCATCCTCCCTGACAAATGCATACCTGAGTTCTGACATATATGTTACAACAGGGCAAGCTTCCCTAAATAGCTTTATAATGGGCTTGAAACATAGTCTTTAGATCTAAATTACATTCACAATGATCAGGCTGGAAGTACACAGGAAACAGTTGCTGTTACAGCAGTTTCAGCTCTGATCTGGAAACAACCTCAAAGAAAGGTTGAATGAGAAGAAAACAATGGGGAGTATTAAACACAAGAGTTTAATTTACATGCACTTATGTGATTTCAGTATACCAGATCACTTGATCTGAACTCAAGATACCATCTTTCTCTTTTTGGGCACATAATTCAAAGAATTTCATTGCAACAGCTGGAGTTTCAGTTATTTAAATTACATTCCAGCAACCCTGCCAACTAGGCAGCAAAACAAAAATGAAAGAAAAAAAATTATTGGACAGAGCAGCCTTCCTTCCTTCTCTCTGGCAGTATCTCAGGCACATTGTGCTCAGCCTGGTTGTTACAGGACACGTCTCCATTCTAGAAGACTGGGCCTTGAAACTTGGTTTGATTTTGGCTGCAATTCATCAGACAGGCAGGTGTGCATTTGCTGGTGACCTTGTTACCCTCCTTTCCCCTGCTTCTCCTGAGCAAAAGAGAGACCTGGAACCGCATGAAAGAGTTTGCTGAAATATGCTAGTGTGGACCAGGGACACACAGGGATGAAAATGTCTTGCCTGTGAGTTATGGAAAGTGACAACAATGAAGGATTTGTTCACTTTTTCATACCCAGCAGCTCTGTGCCACTGGCAGGGCAGGACAGGTATGCAGTTAGACTTTAACTCACGCCCGCACACCACTGTGGACAGACCGGCAGGCAAAACCAGGCATGCCACTTATCTATCAGCTGCTGAAATATTTTATACTGTTGTGCATTTCTTCACTCAACACTGTTCTCATTAAGTCACTTCCTACATGCCAGTGTGGTACATTAGGGAAACACACCTCTTTCCACACTGTATGTCCAGCACTGCCTTAGAGCCTTGGTTGAGGTGCCCACAAAGGAACCAACCACCCCACTGACCACCTTTAAACATCCAAATGCTCTTTCTGGATTTGCTGGATATTACAGGCTTCTTTAAAAGACACATCACTAAATGACAAGCTGAATGAGAACAAGCAATGGCAGAGCAATAGAAATGATGCTGGGGCTGTTCTTCCTCTTTGCCTTATTTTCAGATAGCACTGGCAAAAGAGCTGTCTGCTCCCTTTGCCAGAATGAGGATCACATTCTGCACCTCCTTTCCAATTTCCCTATTCATAGAGCAACTCCTGCAATCCAGCATTGTAGAGAGTCTAAAAGAGAGTGACTCAAGTGTGTGGTATAACTTGAACTTGAACCAGCACAAGACCGTGGCTATTACACCTATCACTGTAAAAGCCACGTGACCTTCCCTCACGACTCTCAAGAAACGCCACGTGATTTTAAATTGCTGATTTTAAATCCTTCTATGTAAGCTCATGTTCTGTAAAAGTTTCATGCAATTCTCTCCAATTTTCCATGAAAGAAGAAATTCTCTTATTTACAGTGTGTTTGAATTTGAGAGGTGAAGTGGCTTGAGAATACACACATTGTGCATTTTCCATGTCTGGATTTGTCTGGATTCCCCATGCCTTTTGAAAGACTTTCCAGCACTTCTTGAACCACAACAACTACTGGTAAACCACAGAAGCACTCATGTTCTGTATCTCAATGGGGCTTTGTTAAAAGTGGAAAGAGATGCTGCAGTATCTGTCCTTACACAAACGCTCTGAGAGGCACAACACGCTTCCTCGTGCCAGGGCGGAGCTATCAGCACTCCTTCTGGGAACTGTAACCGGGCATGAACCATAACAGCCCTCTAACCTAGGACCTGCAAGTCAAATATTTAAGGGGAAGAAACCACCCCTTTCTAGACCCCTCTTCCTTTACACAGCAAACCCTCATTTCCAGTTGAGTGTTAGTATATAAAGGAAACAACTACAAAAACCATCAGAGGCAGCACGCAGGCTTCGTTCCACTTGCTTGACAAGTTTATCTGATGTTTGCTTTGGCTGATTTTTATTACCTTGTGATTTCTGATATTTCAAGGCATGTTGGTTTGAGATTTCATTGCAGCAGTGGGCTGGAGTGAGTTGCTGAGAGATTGCTGCGTTTACAATTTTACCTGGTGGCACGATTGTCTCAGGCAACTTTAAACATGGGTGTTGCATTCAGTATGGAAGGATGGGAGCCTAAACTTTAGAGATATGTTAGAAACAGCAAAACAAGCAGTTTCCTGATCATCACAACCTTTTTTTGTAACCTCAGTTTAAGCATGCAATACCTGTGTCCCAGTTTCCCTTCTACTAGAATTGTATACTACTCAGCCATCTCCAAAGTACTTTGAGCTTTTTTTATGACTGAAAGCACTACAGAGATTATAAGGTAATATAAAGAGAGAGAGAGATATAAGAAGATTTCATTGGGAAGCAGGGAGTTATGAAGCAGGGAAGTCCAGAGCAAAGCACACTGCTGTCTGTGGCTGCCCAATGAACTGTGAGGACAGGTTGCATGATGGTGCACGCTCCCTTCTGGCACATGGCAATACACATGCTGCACCTTCTTCATCCTCTCCCCCTCTCTTGAGTGCCTACTCTCATTAAAAAAATGAGAAGAACTCTGTTATCCATTGCAACCCCTTCTGAAACCATATCTTATGGGTTATTTCACTATAAAACATACATAAGACTTTGAAACACTAGCTCTTCTTCCAAGATGCTAAAAATTTACCTGTATGCTTTCTGTTTTGCCTAAAGTCAGACAGTGGACCTTTAAATTTTCCAAATCCCTTTCAAATTACAATTTCTTTCTGGTTCTCCTCCCACGGAGAGAGAACACAATTAAAATATCTTTGGATGGACTTTCCTGAGGCTTCAGGAAAGTCCCTTCTTTTAACACAGCTCTGATCAAACAGATATCAAGCATCCATCACAGTACAACAGTTTGGTGCATTTGTTACTCCTCCCTTATCCTCTAACGAATGTGGAAATACAAGTTTCTTCCAAAGGAAAGATACATTTCCATTAATCCTTTTTCAAAAGTTTTGCAGTTTATTGTTATCTTTCTTGTGACTGGCACAAAACGTGTGTAATAATCTTGAGCTACGCTAGGAAAGAACAGCACGATCCTTGCTGCCCTCTGCACTTATACTCCCTGTCGGAGTCCCAAGAAGTCTCTGGCTTCCTCCCACAAGCAATGCAAGGCGCAAACGATAAGCCTCACATTTAGTGCTTCTAAAACATCACAAACTACTCGACTAAAGCCAGGACTCTTTTCCCACCGCTCTCTGCAGAGAGATGCCCGCTGCCCGGTCAGCAGCTGCCAGTGAAGCCCCGTCCCATGCACCTCCCCTGGTTTACCCCCAGCACTATCTCGCTGCTCACCGCAGAGCCGGGCCACGAAACACCGCCCCGGGGCACTCCAGGTGCCCGAGCAGCTCACACTCGGCCGGCAGCAGCACTGCAGGTGCCCCGCGGCACCGAGGGCCGGCTGCGCTCCCGGCGGCCCGGGCGGGGTGCGGCCGTGCGGCTCCAGGAGGCGCCGGGACACCTGAGGGAGGGCAGGTGCGCGGGCGGAGGCGCCGCTGCCCGCTGCCATCCATCCATTCATCCATCCATCCATCCATCCATCCATCCATCCATCCATCCATGATTCCCGCCGGTCCACGCTGCCCTTCCTATGCCCGTGGCACACGCTCAGCCAGGAGCTGAGACAGCAGGGTCACATCAGACCCCCCCAAAAAAGCCACACACCCCCAGACACAGCCCGGGGATGGGGGGGTCCCGCCGCCCGGTTACCTGGATGGCGCGTCCCAGCGGGGCGGCGGCCGGGCCCCCCACCAGCTTGCAGAAGAGCTGCGGCCGCCCGCCGCCGCCCGCCGCCTCCCCGCAGGTGGCCGTGGCCCAGACGCGGGCGGCCGCCGCCAGGTTGAAGTAGGGCGGGTGGAGGCTGAGCCCCGGCTGAGCCCCGGCGGGGCCCGGCTGCGCGGCGCACAGGGCGAGCAGCGGCGGCAGCAGCGCCCGGAGCGCGGCGGAGCCCGGCGGGGCGGCCATCCTCTGCCCCGGGCTCTGCCCCGGGCTCTGCCGCGGCGCCGGGCGGGCGGCAGCGGGCAGGAGAAGGAACGGCGGCTGCGGAGGAGAAGGAGCGGGCTGGGGGCTGCCCGCGCCGCTCTCGCGTCCCGCCTGCGCTGCGCGCTGAGGGCTGGGGCGGGACGAGGCGCGGCCCCGGCCCCCGGGGCGTGAGGGTGCTCGGACGGGGCGGGACGGGACGGGACGGGGGAAGGGTCTCGGGGCTGCCCCAGGTGTGTGCCCGGCGCCCAGCGCCGCGGACATGCCCAGAGGTGCCGCCCCCGGCTGAGCTGGAGCTCTCTGAGCCTGCTCTTGCCCGGTGAGTGCGCGGGTCAGAGTTCGTGACAGACCGTGTGTCTGTCAGAGCATGCCGCCCTCATAATCTGCCCAGAACGCGTTAAATTGTGCATGCCCCGTTCCTGGTAGCGTTCAAGGACAGGCTGGATGAGGCTCTGACCATCCTGTCTAGTGGGAGGTGACCCTGCCCAGGGCAGGGGGGCTTGGAAACCTAGATGATCATTAGGTTCCTTCCAACCCAAACTATTCTGATCCGCTGATAACCCCTGACCTGCCATGTCACATACAGGGAGTAAGATTAAGGTGTCCAAGCTTCCCCAGGAGCAGGGACATCCCCACGCAAGGAGATGCCATCTCCACACAAGGTGTACCCTGCTGCTCTCTGCAGGTCCTCGGGAAGACCCTGTGTGACTGTCGTGGAAATCGCAGCTCCTCTTGCTGTTTCCAGTGCTCTGAGGCTGCTGGAAACTGTGCAGTCTGGGCCACCCTCTTGCAGTGCACAGTCAGTGCTCGCAGCTCCTTGTGAAATGGGTGTTCCTGCTCATCCGGGGCAGACAATGAGTCTCCTGTCTTTTTGAAGCTATTTGGCACCGACTTCGGATAACTCAGGAGCTGGGGGATTGAAGGGGAAGCTTGGGGAGGGAGAAGGAGGCCTAAAAACCATGTCATCTTCTTCAGGATTTGCACTGATTAATGGCATTGCTGTCCTAAGTTTCATACCTATTCACATTTCCAATCCCACACATGCTCACACAGCCAGTGTTCATTCGTCTTAAAATAATTTGAGGGATTCAGACAAAAGATATGGGTAGATACAAGTGCTTATAATAGTTTAAGAGTGATTCATGTGAGTTGCAAAGCATTTCATAACTTTCTGAAAGCTTTGCTACATACCACTCAGCAGTGGCAAGAGGGATCCCTGGTGTACTGTTTCAGGAAGCACCAGCCCCAAGCTATTGATTTTGCCTACAAGAAAATCTCACCACCCTTGTTTGTTTGGCCATGGCTTCAGCACACCATAGGAGACAATTTTTGTGTCCTACGTAATAAAAAATGACTTTCATAAATGTAGCACACTGACAATTCACATATTGAATTCACAGATTTCAAAAATGCTTTTCTCTTCTAGAACACCTTAAAATATTCCCCTTTTCCAACTGTGACATCTTATTGTATCATTTCACTCTATCAAATAGATTGCACTTCATAAGAAATATGAGAGGTTTGATTACAAACAAATGTTGCATTAACCAAAATGCCACCAGATAGGACAGCCACTGGTCATTTCAAACTATTGAAAAACAGTTAAATTCCAAATATATCCTGGAGTATATCACTTTTTACAAATGGAGATCTGGAAGTATCTAATGGAAGTCCAGAGCAAGCAAGCTCTTAGAAAGGCCTGCCCACTTTTTTGGGTGGTTCAGGTAAGGAACCTAGCTTCAGGAGATCCTTTGCAATCTCACTTTGAAGAGAGGATTCTTGTGAGCTGTTTGGTGGGTTGCTCACAAGAGATGTTCATTCTCAAACAGACACTTTTAATTTATTAGTAAGCATCACATGAAAACACACAACTTACACAAGCCAGAACCTAATCGTTTAATAAAATAATTACATGTTCTTGGATCGAGTTTCCTTAAAGTTAAAACCAGGAAACTTTGTAAACATTCACAAAATTAGTCTATCAGATAGAAAAAGAGAGGGAGAAATTTTCCTGGTTTATCCCTGATAAAGTTGTGTGCATTTCCTAGGTATTTCCTTAATGTATACCTAGATTTAAAAACATTTTCTTGGCCTTCTAGGTGATTTTTCTGTCCTTTTGTAAATCACTTACGCCAGACAAGGGTTAGATTTTGGGTTTTTTTAATTCAGTGTGTTTTCTAGAAATAGAAATCAATAAAGATATTGATCTCTAGAGATTTAGAGAGATTTCTAGAGATTTTAGATTTTCTTGAAAAATCTCTAGAGATCTCTCTAAATATGTGGGCAGGTAAGATAAAAAATGCAATGACAATTTTTGCCTTTGACACAAAGTGGTTGGAAAAAATGTTTATAGGGGAATTCCCAGCACAGGTACTTGATAATTTGATTCCTATAAAAAGTTCCTGCAGAATTATCCAAAAATTTTATGCTGAGACCCTGGAGCTATGCAAAGCCAGAGATAATAATTTGCATGAGGAAGCAGACAGAGCAGTAGTGTGGGTGTGTATATGGAGGCGATGATAACAGCATGGGCTGTCACTAGCGGTTGGAAAACAAGCTTTTCTGTGACTTCACTGTGTTTTGGCTCACCTTATCTAATATAGAACTTCATCCTCTAAAAAGGTCACTATCAATAATTAATGACATAATACTTCATCTTCCCCTCATGTCATCTTTTTTTGTAATTACAGGTTCCAGAAACGCAGATAAGAATTTAGTAGCTGGCAGCTCTCTGCAATCAGCATTTATGAGACAGTGCCCCTCTGCAGAAAACATTCTTCTCCAGCTATCTGCCCTTTTTTCTTCCCAGTAAAGCCTTTCCTCCTTTTTCCTTCAGCCTTTTTAAGGCTTTCCTTATTTCTTCCTGTCTGCAAGGAGTAAACTTTGTTAGTTGACTGATGTTGAGCACTTTCTGGAATAAATGTAGGCATCTGAAAATGTCACCGGCTCTGTACTGTTATAACATAAGCAGATACCATTGCATTTTCAGGCATTTACGATACTATGAAATATAGCTCATTCTTTTTATTTTAAAATATGTTCATTCAAAATTTCAAATCAAGAATGTTTGTTGAAAATGAGCCTTGCTGATGTAACTCCTGTTTCACTCTCTTATTGGTATGTGCAGCACAGCATATCTTGTCTCATATATGTTAAGTTATAAACGTCCAGTGAAAATGAAACCATCAGTAGAGAGTCCCAGTGAGTAATATTTTTTTATTGCTCACTGAGTAATTAATGGTAATATTTAGCTCCTACTTTACTATCTCACATTGCCACACGTGATGTTATGGGAGTTTGCTCTTTGTTTCTGTGATAATAATGAATCAATATCCTACCAGGTAGCCAGAAAGTCTCTCAGATTAGATAGTCCTGAGTCTCTGCTCATTATAGATTAAATATCATTATAGATTAAATTGTGCATCTTGTTACCTCATTAATGTTTCTAATCCAGCATTTATGTTTAAACTAGTCTTAATAATCTTGAGGAGAGACTCAACACTTTGCAGGAAGACTCTGCCACAGACTAAATCCTCACCAGGTAAGCAGGTCTCTAGCCTAGAGTGTAAATACCCAACCAGAAGCTTTCAAGCTCAGGTAATGATCCCAACTTTTATCATGGAAATAAGGCATTTATCACATCCTGTCATAAATTCTTATGTATGACTAATGTTCAGTGTGTGTCTATATGTAAACTTTCATTAGTTTTAATAACAGTCTTTTGCAGTAAACCTAGAGTAAAATAAGGTTACTTGCAGGCACTCTGGTTTAATAGGAAAATGGTGCAGTGTGCTGGCAAGGTGTCTTCACTGAATATCATTAAATAAGGTGCATTCTGTTTAAGATCATTTTGGTCTCCGATTTTCTGACAAAAGTAGCTTTTTCATCTTTCAGAAATTCCTTTAGTATTTGAGGACGCTACCATGTCACTTTGAAAAAGATAAATTATCCTCTTTGTAAATGGAATAGAGGCATACAGAGGCTAGGACTGAGGTCTAAAAGTCAATTCTAGTAGAAACAGTTTAGATGACTACATTACTTAGTGTAATCCCAAACTCAATTATTCAGAACTTCCCTTTTGTTCTGTCCTTTGGTTTGAGTTCATTTTTTCTTGTTTATTTTACCTGTTTCTTTCTGGATTTACACACTAGGATTACGCCATCCTCCTTAATAGACCATCTTTTTCTGCTGGGTCTTGTTTTCCATCCAGTTGGAGCCTCTCTTATTGTCTGTCCTAGCATCTCACATGATTCAGGTATTTCAGCTGGTGCTTTCTGAAATTCTTCATAATTAGACGGCTGCATAATGCTGCTGTACCCTGCAAATGTGCTTGTTGCATGGTAGTTTAGTTGCTACCATTTACTTAGCATAGTTCTACAGCCTAATACAGAGGTCTGTCTTTCCTTCTGTCAGACAGCAATCTCATATACTAAGATTTTACTGTACATTCTGCTTCCTAAGTTAACTTGACATAATCTTATAATAGAAAACCATTGTAAATACTTTCAGTTTATGAGGGCCCTCAAGTTAAATTGCAACATCTGAAGAGCATTCTCATCATAGCTCTTATATTTTTTCTTATCTTTTGTCTTTCTTTCCTATCTCCTGTCTTTTTTGAAATGTCCTGGCAACAAACAACTTACTAGTAAGCTCTCATATCTTGATGGGATTGTGGGCCAAGAAATTTTAAAATGGCATTGTGGCAGATTGGTATTTTATGCTCTTTTACTGCAGAGAAGTGCTAAGCCAAAAGAGGAGGGAGGTGAATATTTGCCACTTTACAACATTTTCCCCATTAGTGGGAAGATAAATTGCATTTTCCTGAGAAGGGGAATTACACTTTCAAGGCAAAAACATGACCTCTCATCCCTAGCCAGTGTGTAGAACAGTCCTTCCCAGTTTTGATCTTTTTATGTTTACTCAGTTAATATCCTGGAGCTAGAGCAACCCTGGAAGTGAGACACAACTTCTTTGCCAATGACTAAGTCCAGAGGCTGGGCTATGTAGCTAAAGGTATAGCTAAGACTCCTTAAGCAAACTATACTTAACCTTAACTCATGTTAACTACAGAGGCTGATTTGTCTTTTCTCTTTCCTTGAATAAACTTTCTAATGGACAACATTAAAATCCATCCACTTTATTGTTTTGTTTCTTAATGAATTTCCTTCTTATTCTCAGTTTCCTGTACTTCTTTATAGAGTTGCTCATGGACTTAAAAGTTCAAAAGGAAGCAAATAAGTCTGGTTCATAAAATGGCTGATTTTTTGTGAAGAAGCACATGCTCCCTTTGGTCAGTGCCTGATGACTTGTCAGTCAAACATCTGGGGAAAACTAAAATGTCAGCTCTTGTATTTTTCACATCCTGTTTTTCTGTTTGCTGACATTGGTACTATTATTGCTACTTTGGCCATCATAATAAGGGAAAACAGCACTCCACAGACTCCCTGCCACAGTACGCCAAGCAGCTACTTATGGAAACCACTTCTTTGTAGTCTGCTTTTCCTAAGAGGCTCTTTTAGCCATTGGTTAAATTAGATTGGCATTTGAATTTCATATTTTTCTCTGCCAGAATTGTCTTTGATCTGATCTCTAATAATAAGACAGTGTTTTTTTCTGGGATCTCTTTCCAGAAAGGTTTTAGGTAGTGTTGCTTTTACACATTGCCTCAGGTTTACTTCAATCTCAGCTCTAGCCTCACCATAGTCTCATCAAGTTCTTAATTTTTAAACAGAACCTTATGTTTAAATGTGATAGGAAGCCAGACTTTCAGCAGCATAAACTGAGGAGACTCCAGTGCTCTATCAGTTTATTCCAGCTGAGGATCAGGCAAAAAATGTAACTGCAAATTCAAACAGATATTGTTTAAGAATATTGATTTATTTATTTTCATTTTTGTAACTCAGAAAATATAGCAAATTTAAAACAAATCCCTCATGAAGTGCCAAAAATTAAGTGGACAATACTTTTGCTATGTTTTTTTGAGCACAATTACAGGTTTCTGTAGCACAGACATAATATGCTACAAACATTCTTCATGGGGGAGAATTTAAAATTAAAAGAGTTTCAGCTCTTAAAAATCACTTTTTTGGTTTGTTTTTTGGAGTTTTTTTGTTATTAATAATTAGTTTCAGTCATGTTAATTTTCAGGAGCTTAATTAGGACATGTGATAGTGCTTGGTAGCCTTCCTGTGGTATTATTTTGTCATTTGGGTATTTTATCATACAGTTGTATGTATGTGTTCTTTAGCCAAATCCTTTCTTTTCAATTAGTGGACTGATTTTCTGACCAGCAGAGCATAAGACAGAGAAATCAAACCGACTGTGCTGTAGCCAAGAACTCAATTTTTTTACCTGGCAAGGCAAGTAGTTTCTCTCTCAGATGCACAGAGTTGATTCCTATTGAACTTGTGCCATGTCATCCATTCCCTCAGCTCAAGGTCTCACTCCCTTCCTTTGAGGACCTCCACTCTCTGCAAGCAAAGGTGAAATTAATCCACCAGATCAGTTTTACTGGATGGGGTGAGCTCTGAGGTCTCAGGGAGGCATCTCAGACTCTGGACTCTGAAAGTCATGCTCCACAATAGCTTCTGTTGTCCTCAGACAAAGCTTTTGGGGCAGAAAAGAAACAGCCAAACACACACAGTTCAGCTGGTCATGTGAATGAGACAGTGAGAATCTGACACTTCCATGCTAAATACAGAGCAGTTCTGTGGTCCCTGTGCAGTGCTGGTGAGGTGTGACCCCTTTACAAATCTGTTTACTTAGGCTTAGGTGGATAACTAGAATTTGTCCTGATTTCTTACACTGTTTTTTTGGGTTTTTTTGTCTTAGTAAATGTACACAAATCTTCCACTTACAAGAAGTTAGTTATATTCTGTGGGGAAAAAAAACATAGCAAGGCCTGGATAATCTGCTGTTTTTCCTACCTGCACTAGCATATGGGATATATCAGGCATTGTTCTCACGCTCCTGTGACACGTATGTTTTCAGATCCACAACACTTCTCACAGTAAAGTTATATACAATAATATACAAACAATGACTGGGGAAAATGGATATGATATCATTTGATTTGGATATGCCTTTCTGTTTCATTAGCAGTGAAGTTTAGATTGTTCATGGACTCAGACAACCAGTTTCATTTATCTGCACCACTATCCATCAGCATTTAAGTGCCAGGCGTAGGGTTAGAAAGATTGTAAATTTGAACACAGGCTCACAGGCTTCTCTCTGGCTAAGCAGATGGAAAATAGGTAAACAATTCACTTCAGACTGAGTCATAAAATCAGCATATACAGAGGGTAAGCAGGGAAGGCAAAGGAAATGACAGATGAAGATAAGATACAGTCACAACCTGTAAACGCTGTCTAAAAGCAATATAACTCAAAGAGAGCAAAATTCCAAGACTGGGAGGAGAAAGATTTAAAAAAATTGAGTATGACATACAGATGCTAACATAGAGAAGTTTAAGTTAAGCTGTTTGAAGGTTGGAAGGCATTTGCCCCTAAGTGAAGATGGCATGCTGGTGCTTATACTGGACTAGAAATTGGTCTCACGTGGTAGTTGTTGTCCTTTCATTGATTTCCTTCACCTGTCCTTTCATATCTGTGACAGAAGTCATCAATTTTCTGTGAACAAATGGAAAAGAGGAAGGAAAAGAGCAAACTCATTGAAAAACTCAAGTGGCAATTTGTGGAATTTATTCTCTACTACTTATTCAAGTGCAATGCTAACTTCTCTCTGATTCCCTGGTCATTAGCCCAGGCATCAGTTCAAAGGTTCAAGTGAAGGAAGTTGATAACACTCTTGTTGTCCCCAGCAGCTGCATGTCCTTACACCAGCTTATACCAGCAAATTTGATAGAAAGTTGGATGTCATAGGAGGCCTCAGCAAAAAGGCTGTGTAGTAAAAAGAAAGATTCAAGGTAAGAGTTCCCAAGAAGGATGAATGAGTACAGTTGCCAACATGTTGGGTAAACTATTTCTATTAATATATAAACTTTTCCATTTTCAGGTCCAGTTTTATAAATTTCCCATTCTATTTTTGAAAGGTTTATGGGACACATAAATACTTAGTACAGTTTTCCTGATAAGTCTGCAAAATTTATTTTCAAAGTAACTTTTGCTGTTTCTAATATTATACCTATTCATTTCCAGGAGTACCTTCCAAAATAAAGAATAACTCAAAGTACTTTCTTCATACACTAGTAAGTAAAATAGACCTGTATTTTTTTAATATTATGGAAGTAAGGAACAGGCCATGTACTATTAATTCTACAGTTTAGCAAGGAAAGATTAATGGAAATGGTAGACCAGATGGAAAATCTTTTTGTTTATAGACTGTTTTATTAAAGTTATTGCTGATGATTTAAATGCATTTTCTTCAACATGAAGAATGTAAATTAAAAAAATAATGAAAAGTGCAATACACAACTTGAAGACTGTAATGATCCTGATAATTACAAAATTGAAGTCAATCTAGTAGCTTAGTTTTCCTTAAATTTTGCAATATTCCATCTTTAAATTAAAGTAGGTCCTGCAACAAAGAAATCAACAAAACCCAGTCACATTCCTTAAGGAATCACTCAAAAGTTCTTCCCAAATCCTGAAATTTTCACACAGGGTGAAAATGTACTGGAAAGGCATGACAGCATGAATTAACCTAATGTAGTCCTATGAAATAATCCTTGGAGTTGTCACTGTGTGGTAGGATTTACTGATTTCAGTGTCTCAAGTAGCAGATCTCTCCAGAACTATGCTACTGAAATCTTTGTCTATGGAGTGCCAGAAAGAGTAAGATTTTTGGCTTGAAATGAGCAGCATCTCTTTTGTTCATAACGATAAAAATTTAGGGGATTAGATACCACTTCAGCAGCAAGGCTGTGTGTCTTTCTGTGCACTTTCATAGTGCCACATTCATGGATCTGCTCTGGTGCTTTCCTGATTTAAAACTCCTTGTGCACACAAGGCAAGGCTGGAAGTAAAATACCAGTTTGCTGAATTAATTAGAAATGCCTCTTAGATCTGTCACTATTCCTCTTTTTAATCAAAAGACAGTTTGAATAGCAATAACACATTGCACTCAAATTATCCATCTCATAAAGTCCTAGCATTTTGTGTGCAAACTTTGGCTAAGCACATAATCAGTAATAAATCTGAGACATACCAGGAGGTTTTCTCCATGGCTGTTCAAGTGTTTCAACATGAGATGAGCAGTGCCACTCTCATTGACAGAAGCAAGCCCAGTTACTCAACTCTAAGTGCTGTGAAGGAGCCAAAGGGCATCAAACCAAGAAGCAGACAAGGATTCCTTTAGGAATGAATATTCCTAGGTGGTATAGCATGCTAGATTAGCAATGATTAATACTCCCAGGAAGGGGTTGGGCAAGCCCAGGCACTCTGGGGTGTATCACTCTTGTTGGGCATGTACAAGCTGATGACAAAGTAGATACAGCATGCTTAGAAAGTATCACATTTATTGTGTGTGTTATGTACCATGAATTTGCATTGTGCACCCTGAAAAAGGTCAGGTTCATCGTGTCCTTGAAATGGGTAGAGGAAGCACACATACATGAGCCCCACAGTAAACTGCAGTGGACAGGCATTGGATTTCCTGATGTTTTGTGGCCAGTTTGTAGGTGCTGCAGAACATCTGCAAGATTCAGACTTCCCAGATTCTCACTGGATGAGAGAACACACACAGGGCAAAGGGAAGGAGCCATGGCACAAGACTTTGGCTACTTTTCAGGCAGGCGAGGGGGGCCAACATGGCTGTTCCAGACATCTTATTATAAGGTGCTTTTTGTGTATCAAAGATTGCACTGTAGTTTAGAGACGTCTAAGCTAGCTGGGGTGGTAGTAGCACAACACAGGCTGTCTACATTTGCAAGTACTGCAGCCGGACAGGAGTGAATCTGTAGAGCAAACGGTGCTGAGGACCTAAAGTCTGCAGTGTACCTATTTCATGATGAGTTAGTTTTAATTCAGATTAGCTCTCTGTCAATCCCAGTTGGCAGCTACAGTCCACTCAGTCTGCTCCTGGAGGAGTCCTTTGAGGTTAGCTCAAAGATTCAGTTTGTACGGTACAGGATCTCTTCACAATAAGAAAAGAGCACCATAAGGGGAGACAATCAGGATGCACTTCTCATCCAGAGTAGAGCACTAAAGTAGGTGTCCCAGAGAGGTCAGCATGAACTGATTTAGCCAGCCAAGCAGTTGGATTTGCTGGTCTATGCAGATGTCCATGCTGGCACAGCAGAACTGCTAGTTTCTGAGCTTGCCAGCTGAGCTTGCCAGCTCAGTTCTCCCCACACAGTGCAGTGTGTGGATTTAGTCAAAATCAGTGCAGTGCACAGCACAGTGCAGGATTTAGTCAAGATCAAGAATTACTTTAGCAACATAAAGAGTCCAAAGACTGGGAAAGAGACAAAAGTTTTAGAACTGCTCTCTTACTGTGTGCCTGTATTGAATGTTGCTGACAAAAACTCTTGTGCAGAAACCTTAGGCTGATGGTTTCAAAAGTAATATTTGTTTTGGTGTCATCATTTTGAGTTACAAGGCAAAAGAACATAAGGAAGACAAACTGAGAAGGTATTTTTAAAGATTTTGGCACAAAAGGCTTGCCCAGGCCCAGACAAGAGGTCATAGGCAGAAACATACACAGTCGTCTAAGAGGCAATGATCCAGGATTTTGAAATCATGCAGAGAGAACTAGAGTAGTAAAGAGCATTTATACCTTTAGCAAAATAGAAATAGAATTTGCTATTCACAGTAGCCAGGCTTATTACTGTTGTTGTCTGGGTAAAATTAGACTTCAAAATTTGTAACTGAAACTGCTGAAGCTTTCTCCACTTTACATTTTAAATTTCCTCTTTTTTTTCATAGTTTGGGTAAAATAATTTATTTCTAGAAAAACACAGAAACCTATTTACATTTTAAAAATATTTAAATAACTAAATGTTAATGGAAGCAAATGTCCGAGGAGAGAAGACAATGCAGATACAGCTGAAATCAAAAACATTATGTTAAAATCTCCACCATTTGCAAAGCTTCAGAAAAAACAGTCACGATAAGCGAATAAATGTCATGGACCTTCATCAATGATTTTTGTACAGGTGATATTGAAAGCAAAAACATTGACATTATTGACATACAGCCATATGGGAAATGACAAAAGCTATTTCAGAAACATATTTGTCAATGCAGTATCTTCTGAGTTGCACAGATGCAGTTGTGTGGCACACCCTGCAGTAAAGAGCTCTGGAGTCTGGAAGATGGCAGGCAAATTTAACTACAGGTTTTTGAGATGGGGCAGAACCCCATGTCACAGTTCACTGAAGTTACAAAACACACATTAACCATCTTGTCTGCTGAAATGTATCTATCCATTTCCATACACAGCAGGCATACTTATATTGCTTCCTATTCACATTTCTAAATGGGTATTTGCTTATTTATTGCTGTTTTTTAAAGCAGATGGAAATTAATGTCATCTTTGCATAAAAAATTGTCGAGGTTTAGATTATAATCTCTGAAGGAATGTTTTTTTAACCCAGATTTTGTGCTATTTCTCTTAATCATCCATATATAGATGTGCTTGAACTGTTCTGGCTCAGGTAAAGTTTTTCTGTGACTTACACAGAAAGGTTGGATCAGCTTTTAAATGCAGTAACTTAATTTGTTCTTGCAATTCATCTTAGGTAGCCTTCAGATTTGAACAAAACAACATGACTCAGGATATTTGAAATAATCGCTGTGATGAAATACTAGGTGAGAGGAATGCAGCCTGCTGCCCTGCAGATGAATTCTGCCAAGCAGCTAACAAATCCCAACCAGTCCGAGTATCTTGCAATCTTAAATATTCTGCCAAGACTAAAGAATAGAGGAGATGTGTAGCCCTAAAACACAGTATTCCCATGATAGTAACAAGCATTGAGTTTGCAGGGCCTCAGGAACTGAGGCTTGCCAGGTTTGCTCTTTTTAAACTTTTCTTGACCTCCCTCAATTTTGTTTTACATGGCTTATCTCTAACAGCAACTTTTCAAATTGAAATGAGAATTAGTTTGGTTGTAATATAGAGATGCAGACCAGTGAAGAAAGAGTCAGAGGTAAAAGCATATTAGCAAATCTATAAAACTGAATCAGGCAGATCCTAGAGGGAAGAAGAAGAAGAAGCCATTAACATGAACATCATAGTCCCTGAAATTACCAATTCCAGGTGCTACAGCTCACCATAACATCAGAATGAAACCACCAACTCTGGGACCTAGCAGAGCAGGGGAAAGGTGAGGATAACATCCAGAAAAGGAGTAAAAACTAGGAAGTATATATAAGTTTTAACTGTAATGTTATTAATACTGATTTTTTGATATGTTTAGATACCTTTCTTCCTCTGCTATCATTACATCTGCTCTAGTAATGATTCTTATATTAGACTGTTAACATTCAGTTATAATAATTACAAATTCTTGGGTATATATATATATATATATATATATATAAGGTGCGTGTCCTCTGCCCATAAACAAGTGTAACAACAGGCAGACGTCTACATCAAAAAACATTGTTTCTACATGCTTTCTGGGATAAACTTTCAAGGAATCACTAAAAAGGAGCATAATTTTTATATGTATTTCTGTATTCAACTGTTCTGACAAATTATTGTACCTAAATATGAAAACAGAAAAGTCACAGAAGACCATGTGCAACTGAAAATATGTGCAATTTCAGGTTTTGGGGATATTAAGAAAGGCACTTTAAATTTTCCCCCCCGACACCCAAGATAAATACAGACCCAAAAAAACTATATTGCTTTCATCTCCTTTTTTGTTGTTCATCGAAAGGAATCTTTGGGGGTTTTTTGGTCATGAAATTTAATATTTGGGCTGATGAAAGTGAAAAGTTTGGCATGTTATTCACAAAAGATTGAATAAACATGGGGATTTTCCAAGGGTGAGGTAGGGAGTGTGTAGAGACCAGTAGTATTTTCCTCTTTCAGTGGACAATCATCACTGTGCAACTGGATTAGAGCAAGGATGACTCTCAGCTCTGCAATCTGCTGAATTTATTCAGCATTTTTAAGTTTAAGAGGAAAGCTGAGTGATCATCCAGGATCGTATGATCTCAGTAATTAAGGTTCACACCAGGCCATGCATTCTGAGATGAGCTGGTGCTATGAGCAGCTTTCATCTGCCTGCCTCCCGTTTGTTTCACTGTATGCACAGATGCACACTGCCTCAGGAAAAAGATCTGCAGAAACCCCTTCACTTGCAGATTTGTAGAATAAGCTATTTGGATCTCAGCACAAGTATTTTCTCTCAATGCACACGCATAATTTTCTCGTGAATGGGATTTATGTGTGCACATCAAAAGAGGAAAATCCCTAAGGGCTCAGTTTAAACCAACAATAGCAAAGAAATTCAGGAATCTCTCACCAGAGCATGCCCTGCTTTGCCTACTTTATATCACGAAGACTTTGAATGAAATCTGTGGCATCCAGGCAAAACAGGACATGAACTGGCTTTATGACTGTTCATTTTTAAAGGCATACAATTAAGCCCTTAAGAATTTACTGGCTTCCTAATGCGAGCAAATCATCTGTGGGAGATGGTGATAGCTGGATGCGGGCAAGGTGAAGGAACGCTGACCCCCATCACAGGTTTGGGTAACAGCACTGTGGCTGTACTCACAACAGTGAGCACTCTGAACAGGTTTTGCTTAGATATGAAGGGCAGAGGCGGAGAAATACAAAAGTGGTGCTGTGCAGGTGGCATTAGCACTGAGGATAGGGCTGGGGCGAGGGCGCTTGGAGTTTGGAACATTTCAGTGCTATTCCTGAGCTACAGAGGCCTGATCCATAGGTCTAAAACAGAGGCTGAGTAGTGTGGGTCCCCCACCCTGGGGGCTGGCTTCTCAGGACCCTGCTGGAGCAGGGGCCCACTTGAAACAATACTAATATAACACTTGTTACAAAAAGTTATAAAATTTGTTGTTATTATAACTAACAACAACAACAATAGAACAATAATAACTATGCAACCAAAATAGCAATAAAATGTAATTTTCTGCAATTGCATAAAATTGTATGCTGATATAATTAGTATGTGTTCGAGTATAACTGATTCTATTATAATCTGATAAATTGATTCTATTATAATCTAATATAATCTATTCTGCTAAATAATAATGAGAAGAAGAACAGCAACAACGATGTCAATAAAATAATAATAATGGTAATAATGATAATAATGATAATAATGATAATGATGATGATGATGATGATAATAATAATAATAATAATAATAATAATAATAATAATAATAATAATAATAAACAAATACTCTCTTCCAAAAAGACCCTTTACAGAGCAATAGTAGCCAGCACCCCGTGAGCACAAAGTGCCTCGGGAGGAGGGAGGGAGGCGCCGGCCCCGCGCCCCGCCCCGGCCCCGCGCAGCCCGGGCGCGGAGCGGTGCGGGCCGAGCTGCGCGGGCGGGCGCGGAGCGGAGCGGAGCGGGGCGGAGGCGGAGCGCTGCGATGTGCAGGATGTCGTTCAAGGTGAGCCGGGCGCCCCAAGGGGAGAGGGGCGGGGGGATGCGCGTTTGGGTTCCCGCTTGGCGCTTGTCGCGCCGGCAGCCCGCGGAGCGCTCTGTCGTATCCGTGCATTTGGGGGTTGATTTGTTTTATTTTTTTAGGAAAAACGAGGGTGGTGTAGGGAGGAAGGAGAGAAAGCAGTAACGTCCTTGCCGGGCTTTGGGGTGCCCCGCGAGTGCTGCGGTGGCAGCTGATGGAGCGGGCGCTTGTCACAGCTGACAGCCCCAAAAGGGTGCGTGCCTTGTGTTACATAAACTGCGAGCCTCCTGGAGCTTCACTCCGGCTCTGGGCTGGCTTTACTCTGTGCTCTGGGTTTTGGTGCAGTCAGGAGCCTCCTCCTCACTTTTGCGACCATCTCTGCTGGTGTGGTTGTGTAATAGTTAGGAGGCAGTCTTTATCCGTGCTCTTCCTTTCAGGCTGTGGTGGCCACCGAAGCCACACTGGTTGGTTCCCTTTGCCAGCTGTGATTCCCGTCACTTTTTGTACTTCTTCCATCCAAACCCACGCAAGAGCAGTCATTGCAAAAGATTGCCCTAAAGAAGTTTTTTTAATCTAAGGACAGGATTAATAAGGTTATTTGGCAAAGAGGGAAGCAAAGAGCAATTTACTAATGATGTTAACAGATAATATTTATGATGGATGTACATCTTCTCTGTTATGCACTTTCTGGATGCTGTGCTTGCCCTTCTCTTATTGATCAGCAGCTCAGTGCCAGTCCTTTGCCATATTGCTTGTGTTGCATTTTGTGATTTGATGGATTATTCCCTGTACTTGCCTCTCTCCCGTCAGGGTATCTCCCTCCCTGGAATGCTGGTGCTTTGTTGTCACCGTGTCAGTTCAGTGGTGGCGCAGCAGGTGGTTCCCACCTGCATTTAAAGCCCTCCCATGGAGGCAGCAGAGAACCTTTGCTCCAGGGGCACTTCAGTCTTACGCTTGGTGGTGAAATCATGGAATGCCTTGGGTTGGCAGGGACCTTAAAGATCATCATGTTCCAGCCCCCTGCCATAGGCAGGGACACTTTCTACTAGACCAGGTGGCTCAAAGCCCCTTCCAGCCTGACCATGGACACTTCTAGGGATGGGGCATCCACAGCTCCTCTGGGTAACCTGTTCCAGTGCTTACCACCTTCAGAGTAAAGAATGTTTTCCTAATATCCATTCTAAAACTACCCCCTTTCAGTTTAAAGCCACTTGTCTTTGTCCTATCCCCACATGCCCTTGTAAAAAAAGTCCCTCTCCTCTTGCAGGTCCATATAGCCACTGGAAGCCTGCTCTAAGGTCTCCTCAGAGCCTTCTCTTCTCCAGGCTGAACAACCTCAATTCCCTCAGCCTGTCTTCATAGGAAAGGTGCATCTTCATGGCCTTCTTCTGAATTTACTCCACCAGGTCCACATCCTTATGTTGGGGACCCCAGAGCTGAACACAGCACTCCAGGTGTGGTCTTACCAGAGCAGAATTGAGGGAGAATCACTTTCCTCATCCTGCTGGTCTTGATTCCTTTGATGTAACACAGGATACACTTGGCTTTCTGGACTGCAGTCTCTCTGTGGTCATCCGCTTTTTGGTCCTGCTTTGGTCTCATACCTCATTTCTTTTTTTTTCTTAGTTTTTCTGTCCCTTCATTCTGTCTGAGTTTTTTCCCACCTCCATTTCTCACAAGCATTCACTCTAACAGTCCCATGTTCCTGGTGATGCCAGCTTCTTTTTCTTTTTTATCATTTTTTGGCTTCCTTGTTTATTTAACTTGTTCTTCAGGTCTTAATTTCTGTTCTATTCCTATAAGATCCTTTTCTGTGCCCTATTTCTCACACTGTATTCCCTCAAGTTTTCCTGTTCAAAGTAGCTCACTGCTTTCCCTTCCCTCTGAAGAAGTGGAAACCATACTTCCCTCTCTCTGTTTTCTCTCCCTTTCCTGTGACATTTTGTTTGGCAATTTCTCTTTCAGATCATGAACTTAACTTGGATTCTTACTGTTTGCCACAGGCTGTTCACATTTTCCATCTTATTATCCTACTTACCCATGGCATAGCATTTATCTTTTTTTCTCACACAAATATCCTCTCTTCTGCCACTTTTTGCCTGACTAAACAACATTTATATATTGAATCACCTTTCCTTCTTATCAGGATCCTTCATGTAGGATATATTGCTATCTAATAGTGAACTCTGCTCCTAAGTTGCACTAGCCTTTTCCATCATGCTTGATCCTGGTTTCCAGTTCTTCTTCTTTAAACTTTTCACTCAATTCCTCCTTCCCATTAGGACTGGTTTGGAAACTAAGAAAGAAAAGGGAAATTTCTTGCATTTTGCCAGCACAAGGAACAAGCCAGTGGGTGGACTAGCATTCTCTTTCTCCTTTCTTTTCTTTCCCTTTGTCTATTGCCCCTTTTCTTTCCCTGTTTAAGAACTGCACTCTTCCTCCTCAGCAGTCACCCCACTGTCACCTGTGCTTTCTCTGCAAACAGCAAATCAAAGGTAGGGCAGGGAGCAGGAGCTGGTGGTCACAGCATTTAAATTATACTTTCCCCCTCAATATTCCTGAAATGACACAGATACCTTAGCACAATTCATTTTTTTTCTGTATCTCTGCAGAGAAATGGTTTTGTCAGATTTATAATAGATATTGTCCTCTAGACCATTTTTGAAAAAATGTTTCTTCCAATGCCAATACAGCATGAATATAATGCCAGCTTTTCATCTTTGGGCTCTCATAAAAGCATACAAACAATCAGAATTATTAGCACAGCCAGATTTTAAGATAAAATTTTAGAGAACTTGATGAAGTGAAGGAACTTTTATCCTGGAAGTTGCTGATGCTTGCACAAGACATAATGAAACAAGCAATTTTCATGAAAGTTATTAGCTAATAATTTTCAAATGTCTATTACATTCTGCTCCCAGATTGTCAGTGCTGAGGATCATTGTTTACTTTGAGGATACTTTGGGAGCAGACTAGCTTTATGATAGGAATTACATAAAAATTTTGTCCAATTAATCTTTTGAAATTCAACATTACCTCTCCCTAGGAAGAATCTGATGAGACATGACTGAGTTCACAACCGAACAACAGCAGTCACATCCTGCAGCTATAAACCCATTTATTCCTAAAAAATAATTCAATTAATTGGAATATTAACCCCAAAATGCTGTCTTACATTTTGCCTACCAGTCCTGTCAGTATTGCTGATGAAAATGAAGACCACAGAGATATAGATCCAGAGATATAAACTGCCACACAATACACAATGAGGCTGTACTTGTAAGGTGCCCAGATCATCTGAATTATTTTGCACTTTCATTCATCTTACCAGGTACAATAGCTCACATTTGCATCTGTTTTTTTTTAATCCAGTCACTGGATGGTTGATAGTCTGAGTGTGCTGTATACTCTACTTTTATACAAGGGATCCCAAGCAACACGGGGGCACAAGGAGAAGTAAAAGTGCTTAGTAGGAGTCAGTTCAAATGGGGAAAAACTTTGGTTTTTGTCCCTGGTGCACTGAAGAATTCTTCTATTCCTTGAGTCTGTTCCAAAGTATAAGGACAACTCTGCTGGAGGGCTACTGTAGGACTTAGAGGAGAGAAAAAAGATGTAGGAATTTATGACTCATAAGGCCAAAGACTTTGAACTTCTCTACTTCCCGTCCAGGGTCACACTGGACATTTAGTTCTCTTCTCACGTGAACTGGTGAAAGCAGGTAAGAAGCTCCTGGATATGGATTCAAGGTCACCTGTCCAGTGAAAGTGGGGTGTATGATAAGCCATAATAAAATGCAGTCTGCTACTGTGCCCATGTAGTTAAAACTGGAGTGGATTAAATAAATATTTTCCTTTATGGATGTATTGCCATGCCTCTAAATTTTCTAAAACTTTAAGGCATAGTTTGGGACAATAAAAGGTAAAGAATTTGATTGTCCATTCTGTAAGGTCTAAACATAATTCTTTTGCAATAGCTTTCCAGTGAACATCATAATAACAAAGCCAATAAGAAAATATTCCTAACTGCCAGCTTTATAAATAAATACCTATCTAATAAATCAGAGCAGAAAGGGCAACATGAGCCCTGTGTGTTTAGGTCAATTGTTGCTTTTACATGAAATTTTAGTGGTTCTAAGGGCAAAGATAGGAAGACACTACAGTGTTGCCCGCAAGGAGGGTATAAACTGCTGCCTCTACCTTAATCAACATTATCTACAGATTCTCCAGGGAAATGCAACAGCTGTGAAGAGAAGATCAGATTTTAGTTTATTGTGCTTGCTAAAATTTTCAGACTCCTACCCCTGTGTGTACTGATACAAAAAATACCACTATCAGTTTATAGGAAGTGACTTATAATTTATTGAATGGTTGGAACATCTCTCAGCTGCCAATTTTCCAATCTATTAATATTAAAAATGCAACCCATGGAAAGTGCTCAGTGTGACAGACCTGAGATAGATTCAGATTCATGATTCATGTGTCTGCTGGTTTCTGCAAATTTTATTGTCTTCATGTCAGTGAAGGAAGCAATTTAAGCTGTGCTGTATTTGTGCATTTTAATTATAAAGCATAAAACTATTGAATCCTGATTCCCTGCCACATTACATGTGTGCATTGACATTTAGACAAGTGCCTACATAATTTCTGAAGCTGAATGATTGACTTTAATATCGACTCTGCACTCTCTCTGAGTTATCCTGAAGGCAGGGTTCGCTGCAAAGCAATGCCCCTGGGTATTTTTGACTCTGCTTTGGTGTGACTATTGGTGAAGTGATGTTTTACACCTCTGTAGATGGTTTGCGCCCTTATTAAAAAATCAAGAGCATGAGCATGCTCTAGGATACATATCATTGCCATCACAGTGTTTCCCCCACACTTCACCCCTGACAGTGCTTACCTGTCAAGTCAGAATATTGGCAGCTGTCTGCATCGATCAGGTAAAGAGGGTGGGAGCAAAGGCCATGTCTTTTCTTTCTGTCTTTTTCCTGTGCTGGAGCAGTCATCATTCACTCCTGCCCAGGAGATATTGCACATGCCCACAGTCCCAGGGTGTTCATTCCAGGCAGGAGGTTGAACAAGCAGTCTGGGAGATGCATGAGCAATACTTTTCCTATATTGGAACTTTGTGTGCAGAAAAGAAGGAGATGACAGAGAGTTAATCTGAAGCCCAAGAGGATGTTCTGCAGCAGGACATGTCAGCAGGATGCTTCAGCCTAACTGTGGCCAGCCCCACCATAGAAGCAGACAATACAGGCATCACTGAGCATGTTGTTTTCTGTGATATTTCCCTGTGGATCTGGCCTAGCATCATCATTTCTTATTACAGAGCAATCTAAGAGACTGCCATAGACACAAGGAAGACTTGAAATAACATGAGGAAGCACAGGAAGACTGGTCTCTATAATTGCAAAAATAAATTAAATTAGCTTCCTTTCCATGCTCTGGGTTTGAAAAAACAGCACATTAAGCTGAAACTTTCCTGTCTTGAATGCAGAATGTATGCAATGTATATGCTTGCCCAGTGTATTTCCCAAAGTGATTTATTTCTGCTTTCTTTTTTTTTTTTCCTTTTTTTCCACCAGAAAGAAACACCACTTGCCAATGCTGCATTTTGGGCTGCAAGAAAAGGAAACCTGGCTCTCCTCCAGCTGCTGCTGAACAGTGGGCGAGTAGATGTGGACTGCAAAGACAGCGTATGCACGCAATGCACCTACAGCCACAGCACTCATTTTGCATCACTTTCCATAGCCCACCATGCAGAGGGTGTAGTTGGGATCTAACATGAAACATATGAATGTCTTATGGTACTTCAGGATGATTTAAAACCCTCTCCTGTCAGTAATCAAGCTTGAAACTCAATATAAAATAGTGTGATGATTTACATCAGTGGCAAGGGGTTAAGAATTTGCCAGCACTCAAAAATGTGTCTTACACAGTTATTTGTGGTGCTGACATTAAAAGCACACATCCTAGCACCTCAGGCTTCTCTTTGCAAAGAAATGTCATTGTAGTAATAGATCACAGCAAAGAGTTGGCTGAATTGAGCCCAGGTAGCAATGATTCTGTCAGCCAACAGACCTCCTCATAATTAGAACAACTGCTGGCCCCCTAAATTCTTCCTCTCCACCCAGTCTCTGGACTGGGCACCAACATGAAGGCAGAAGATTGCCAGGCAAGAGGAGCCCAGACCCATGACAGATTTCATGGGAATTTCCTTATTGTAACTGACATGGGTTGAAATTAGTTTTGAGATTGGAAATGGGTTGATTACACAGATAATGAGCAAGTCTTTCTATTCTGCCTACAGTGCATGGTGAGATACTTGATTGTGCTAATCTGAGTCAAAGAGCAAGGGGAAAAGGAGGGTGAGAAGTTCCAGGTTTCTTTTGTTTGGCATTGGGACTGACTGACACAGAGTCATGCTGGTGTTGGTAAGGATTAATGCCACTTCCAACCAAAACATGCACTTGTCACAGCTTCTCTCACTTTGAATACCTTCAAAGTGTAAGAGATTTTTCTAAGACCATTGACTTTAACGTATCTTCTCATTTTCATTCCATTTTTGCCCTGTAGGCAAGTATTTGTCCTGCAGTACTTCTGGAGCTGGTGCTATGACTGTCCTTCTGACAAGGGAGGGAAGGTTGTTCAAATAGAGGCTTGTAGTACAAAGGACAGAGATCAATATGAAAAAATAGAGTCACTACTGTTCATTTTTTCTCAAAAGAAGGCTAACTTTGGACAAGAACTTACACACTACACTGTATTAATGGTTGTATCAGACATGCACGTTTTCTAGACTAAACTAATTTTTTACAACTAAGACTGCATGCTTCTTTTTTGTAATGTCACCCATTCCTTCTTTAAATTGAGCTGTTGTGTGTGAATGGTTTTGAAGGATGTGTTTCATCCTTATGCGTGTGGTTTCTGCATATTGTCCATACACTGCATACATATAAATCTTACTTCTTTCCCTGGAAGTGACCTTATAATGTACTGAGGGAGCTGAACACAGATTTTTGTACAGAAAGTTCTCTCTTACAATGTAAAGAGTCACTGAGTGAGTTTGCTCTCATTATTTGGATAGGGAATTACTGTTCAAATCACCCAGCCCCTTCTCCTGACTATGACTCAGAATTCTAAGTGACTCAGCTGAGTCACTCAGCTCCTGTGTCTGAGGTTATTCTTCTGGAAATGATGAAAAGAACTTTGGGATTCTCTGCTTAAAAAGAGAGGGGAAAAAAGCTGTTTAGAAACAAACCCCATTCTTTTTATACTTGTTGCACTTATTTTGGGACAATAAGGTATCATAAGCTCCCTCCAGCTTTTTGGCAGAGATGCTGTCTCATCCAGACAGCCTGATTCATTGCTGTAGCTGTCTGTTGAAGGTACTGACTTGTTTTTCCTTACTCCCAGCTTGGCACAACAGCTCTGATGGTAGCCTCTTACTATGGCCACATAGATTGTGTACGGGAATTGGTGTTGCAAGGAGCAGATATCAATCTGCAGAGAGAGGTAGGATTCAAACAGGGCTTGATTAAGTGACTGTTGGTTTGTTACAAATAATAAGAGTGTTGTCTGGTGCTTGTTGCCAATTGTTTCTTTGTCACTTGCTGTATAGTGTATTTCTAACATGTATAACGGGCTCTGTTCCCAGGACATCGGGGAATCAGATATCTGAAGTTTACAACAGAAAATCAGATGCCAGAGGTACATTTATAACAACACATTTTCAGCACATCTGGTTGGTGAGGGTCAGTTACATCTGGGATGTAACACCTCAGGGCTATTCCATTTCTGTATTTGCAGGTTTACTTTTTGGCACAACAGTTTACAGATCTCCAGATGAGATAAATAATAAGAAGACCTTTACCATTTGATTTGCAGCCTGGTCATTAAAACAGAGTGGATGCCATTGCTAGCACAGGGATTTTTTTTCATTTTGTATGTTTTGGAGTTTCTGCCTTTTAGTCTGAGCCAACTCATCTCTAGCAGTCATACAGCTTTATCACCCATACACTTTCCTGCATCTCTGCTTGGCATTCAAGACGTGTCTTGCACTATGACATCAGCATGGAAGGGACATCAGCAACTGATTTTTTTGGGAAATTGCCTTTCATTCATATTCCATGCAGACAATTGTAAGGATTGCAGTTGCTCTGGTCTGCGTGTTGGCTGCACAAAGAGCAGAATTGCTCTGGGACAACCATTGGTTTTAAGAGAAGAACAGTTTAAGGAGGGCATGAAATTAATGGGATGGTGGCAGGTCATGCAGGATAGCAGAGTGCTCATTGCTCAAACAGTACAAGCCAAGGTTTCTTACTTTCCTTGGTTACCTGGAACCAAAGCATTAATCTCATGCTGACATCTGCAAGTTACTGAGTCAGTGAATGCCCTGTTTGATGATGTAGGTGTCTTTGCACTTACTGGCCTAAACTTGCTCTAACCATGATTGTCGGTGTCTTTCAGTGGGGTCCTGTTCTAACAAAGCATGTACTTAAATACGTCCCTTCCCTTAGGTAAACATTGCTTGGAAAGAAGCAACAAAAGAAAAAGTTAAGAACAGTTTTATGGAGCTGCTCTTGATTATCACTCAGGAAATACTGATTCAACAAGCCAACAAAAAAGAAAAACACTGAAAGCCTCCAAAATCACTCTGTTGCAGAAAGGGAGCAAAACAGATGAAGTTTAAGTGCTAAAGACCAATGGCACTGTTCTGCAACTAAATGCAGTTACTCCAACCAGTGCTCTTGTTCTCTGAAGTTGCTGTGAAGCTCAGGGAAGTGGGAGTCCCATAAATGTGCCCAGAAGAGTGGGCTCTGAAATGATCTAAATGGAGCCATGTGCTATTGTAAAAGCTTGGGGCACTGGAGTGAATTTCAGATCTTGCTCCCATTTCCTGTAGTTTCTGCATGGGGTGAGAGAGCCCAAAGTCAGAAAAGCCTGCATCTATCTTCCTTCCCTTCCTTCTCTTCCTTCCCTCCCTCCGAAGTCTATGGTGCTGGACAGATTTTTCAGTGCAATGGGAAGAAGACTGAGTTAGGATACCTGGTGTCCTCTGGAGTCTTCAAATTCATCTTGTCTTTTCAGCTGATATTCAACTGATTTAGCTCAATACTTTTTAATTTGAAATGTCTATACTTCAGTCAAGTGTGTTATGTGTTTGTTACTATTTTAATCCATTTTTCCTTTACAGTCAGGTGCAACTTCTCTGTTCTTTGCTGCACAGCAAGGCCACAATGATGTAGTGAAGTTTCTCTTTTCATTTGGAGCCTCCACTGAATTTAAGAATAAAGTAAGATGATGGGTCTATTTTTGCATGCTGATACATTCTGACAGTCAAGGCTGGGTTTTTGTATTCACGTGAAACATGACAGGGAAGTGTTAAGATGATAAAATTTCCTCACGTGAACATTTTTGAGTAATGCAACACATTGTGAAATATTAACTTTGGACTAGCTTTTCCTACCTAGACTTAATGACATAAGTTAATCAAGTTCCCTTGACAGTGATATCAGTCTTTCTTCATAAACCATCCTCCAATACAGGATCAAAGGGTCTTTTTGCACATACCAGGTAGGATCCTGATTTAGGCGTTTATGTACTTTGGTTGCATAGAACTTGCATTTCATCAATGCTGGGATGTCTCTGCATGCCACCATTGGATATATAAGAATATAATGCTTTCAGTTCCCCCTAAATTCCCACCTTCCCATCTGGCACAAGAAGATGAGATGCACCCCAGAGCTTTTATTTCTTTGTTCAGGCAGGTTCTTTTCCAAAATCTTGTTTAGAAGAGCCAAAAGCTCACACCTCGTGGGGCAACAGCAGCAAGATCAGCAGTTCATCACTGGCAGCAGTACATCAACCCAGTTTTTTTTTTTCCCAAGCCAGTATTAGCACCTCTGCTTTCAGCAAACAGGGGAAAAGCAACATATTTTCAATAAGTATACTTGTCCTTGACATGCTGCCTGCATTTTGAAGTGTTCCCATTATCTAGGGAGGAGGACACTTGTCAGTCACTTATCCTGGGATCCCTAGTGATGTATTTGAAGAAGCAGTAGTTCTTTACCTCACAGTAATCAATTTCTCAAGATATTTTAGTCTATGATTTGAATAATTCTCTCAATCTATACCTGCTTTCTGGAGTCCCTGGAAATACAGGCTCTAAATACAAGGGAATTGATGGAACATCAGAAACTCAGCTCCTTATGCTCCAGAGGCTACAAATCCTGTTGTTTTGTGGTCGGAATTCACACACGCCCATAGAGGAGGATTCTGATACCCCAGGGAGCTGTGCTTGTGGTGAGCAACTCTCTGACCACAGCAGCAGCCAGTAATAAAAGCATGAATGAAATTGTGGCTGTTTAACACAACATGGAGTGCAGCTGTGGAAGTTGGCAGTGCAGGAGGTTGCAGTGTTAAATACAACAGCTGTATCTTACAGTGCTGGATAATCTCATGTGGGACAGATTTCTTGGGTAAGGTTGCACATTAAAATAAATGACTTTTATTTCAGGGTATGGGTGAGGGTTATCAAGATTCAGAGGGGTCATCTTCCCTTGCAATCAGCTGGCAAGTCAGAGGCTCAGTACCTCATTCTGTCTAGAGAGACAGTTATGTCTTCACTCAATCTTTGCACAGCCTGGGAACTAGGAGTCTGTGAAGAGGCCAAGATTTGCTCCAGGAGGTGAACAGCAGGCTTGAAATTGTCTGATCCTTCATGGCAATATACAATCTTTTATGAAGCATGCCATGTGAAACACTAGGACAGATAAAAGAGAGAAAAAATCTAAATTATAAAAGAATATCCCTGTGTCCAGCTGCTCCAAATGGCTTCCATCTTTGGACAAATGCAAGTTTGGGGTCTACTGTTGCTCACCTAGAAAATTTCATTCCAGACCCTCTTTTTCCACCTGACCCTGCTTCTGAGCCCAGACCTGACTGGCCCATATGCCAGTCCCAAGTATCTTTTAAGCTTCTGGTTGCTCTTCTCCCGGCCACAGCTTTCTGTTACATCCAGACAAGCTGGTTGAAAGATATCACCAGCTCCCAATGGGTGTAACAGGGGAAACTGGCGTGTGATGTGCATGTGAGATGATTTTCCTGCAGCATCACCCAGCGTGTGCCTGAGCAGGAGGCACCAGTCAGGTGTAGTGCACGGACAGTCCACATCTTCCACTGTATCAATTCAATCTTCTGATTTAATAATGTGGTTTTCATAGCTTGGAATAATTCCATCGTTCTGTTAACAGATGACCAAGGTGACAGGCTCCTCTATCCCTCCCAAACCCCAGAAACAATATAATTGATAAAATACACCTTTTCAGGTTAGGGACAAGTCATTTTCTCACTAAGACATTCATCTAGGAGCACCACTGGAAAAGTTACGGCTGATCCTGCTTTTAATGAGCAGTGCAAAATGAATCCATTTGCAAAGAATATATATATTTCTATTATAAATTACTACATTAATTTGGAATAAGCACACAAATTGAATGTATCCTAGAAAACAGAAACTTAACTAAGGAAATGCAAAGCCCAACATCTTTTTCATGTACTTATCTGTAAATTGTGATTACTACATTTGTTACTCATATATGAGAATTCTGGAGAACTGTCTTAACACAGGCATGCAATTCTTGTTAAGCCTTGTATCATTAGAATTGATATTTGCTATGGCAGGCAAAGTAAAACTATTCTCAAATAGTGTAATGAAGTAATTTGCAATAAATGCTGATGTTCTAAAGAGAATGAATAGTACTACTGAAGGTTAATTATTATATAATTATTATATATAATATTAGTCATTAATATTATTCTGCATTGTCCCAGTCTGACATCCATAGAAATATTTAACATAGGTTGATCTTTTTTTTCCTTTATTCTGATAGATGTGATTAGCATGTGAGATCTTAAAAAGCATGGTGTCACATTTTCTGAGCAGTACTGCAGGTTGAACAGTATGTCAGAGGCTGTTTTTCAGCAGGCAGTGATTGCAGAAGATCAGTTCTCGTCCTCTGTACCACATTTAAGAGATGGTAAAATAAGGTATAATTCTGAGCTGTTTCAGGTGATGATGACAGAGGAAAGGGGTCAGCAAATAGACAGGGAAGTGTACAGCACTTAGCATGGTCTTACCCAGTGCTGCTGTTCCAAGTATTTTCACTGCAGATTGGCAGCTGCTGTTATGTGCTGGCAGTGAGGAGGGCAGACCCTGGGGAGGGCAGAAAAATGGTTTCAGGGGGAGAATTGCAGAGGTGGCCAAGAAAAGTCCAGCTCCTATCTGAGCTGGAAATATTTGCAGTGCAGGATTAATAGAAGCTTCATTGTGTCAGGAAAACAGGATATGAGCAAGAAGTGAACCCAAGGCAATGTGCCATCTCTGAGAGGTTGCACAGTGGCCTCCTGCCCACTGCAGAAGGGGTGATAGCCCCAGGAGCCCCTCAGTGCTTGCTGACATGTCCAGCTCCCATTTGCTGCTCTGCTCAGAGTTTCCAAGAGGCTTGCCAGTACCAAAGACGCTACTTCAGCTTTTTACTTATCTCAGCTGAAGCCAAAAAGGAAAGAGGTAATCACATGTCTGAAAGGGATGTTAAAACTCTGTCATTTACTTTTTTTTTTTTTAATTCCCCACAACTTATCTGCTTTCCCTATGGTCTGTAAAGCATTGGGGTCTTCAGCTAGAGCTTGCTGGAGTTAAGTGTAAGAGAAAACCAGATGGAAGATCAAGAGAGGCAAGAGGAGGACTGAGTAATAAACCATCGCACTGTTTGACAATTCTTTGATTTAACTAAGTGTTGTCTTATCACATGGTCAGTGGAAAAGTTTCCTGCCCCCAGCTTCCCTTTCTTACAGCAAGATGTATATCTAATTTTTCACAGTGGTACCCCCAGCTCAGAGCATGCAGAGGAATCCCAATCCCTTCTGCTGAATGTGTGCAGCTTCATATATCAGACAGACAGTAGAGCAGGCCTTAGAGCTCAGCTGTCCTCCTGGTCAGGGACCAGATCTTTGAGCCCAGGAATTGTTACCCACTTCTCTCTGCCTCAGTAAATATTTGATTCAGAGTGGACAGATGAAACTGGGGACTATCCAATGATCCCCTTCTAACCCCTGGACTCTGATCAGACTGACCTAGGAAAACTTGATCACTTTACTCTGAAAGATCCAAATGGCATTTTTTGGAATTGTGTCACTCTTGGAAAAAACAAAAAAGTATTTGTCTAAAACTGTTCACTGGGTTGAACCAAACACTTGGTCAGGAACCCCTTTTTGAATTAATTAGACATGTCTTGAGAGAGTGTTGCCATTCTTAAACCCCAAGATGTCAAATCTCCCCAGGTGAGATCACACATTGGGATTCCAAGAGTTGCGCTTCAGCTCTGCTGTGCCAGCTGGAGTTATCTTTGCAGGCCTGCCTTTTATTTGGGACCTGTCACTTTGTTCCCTACAGAAATTATGATAATAACCAAACAATCTTCTAAAAATAACAGGAGTTTGTGGAAAAAACGAGAATTTTAGAAAACAAAAGCCAGACCATAAAGCAGTAAACAAACTTTTCCCAGATGCAACCAACTGAGCATGTCTATTTACCATCCATACATGGAACTTTAGTATTTTTAAGCTTCCTAAAACTTTTCCTTCCATGCCTCTCCACAGAGGACCTTCAGTCTGGATAGCACAGTTTCTCTTCTTAATTCACTAACCTTTCTCTCTCAACATTGTTCAGAGAAAATGTCTTAAAAATTTCTTTGGGTTTTTTTGTTTTGTTTTGTTTATAGCCCTTTGATCCAGTAAATCACCCCTTGAACAAAGTGGCTTTGGGGAGAGGAAATAGGTTACATGAAGCTATTAGCTTTTCCATTGTCTTTTAAGTGTGTATAAGGTGTTTTTTTAATCCAAGAACAATTGTGATTGCTTTTGTGTTTTGTTCCAGCAGTTCCCATTAAGTTACAGTAGTTTAATTTGGCAGGAAAGTCTAATTTCTCATAAGAGAAACTTAACTCCTCTGACCTGATTACACACTGTACTTAGTCAAATAACCCAGAATTAATAGGCAATTCATAGACTGTCACACAACAGCCTCACATCTCTGGCTTTGCTGACACCCAAGCCTTCTTTTCTTTTCAATTTTGTGGCAGGAAGGGTGAATATGAGGTTTTGGGGGTAGCTATAAACAGTGCCTGAGGGTTAGTTCAGTCATGCCAGAGCTTGAATTTTCACCAGGCTATTATAGCCATAAAATTGCACCATTGATTGATAAATTTGATTGGTACTTCTCATTATACATTTGGTCACTTGAGCTGCAACTTCTTTTGTGGATATCTGTCTGTGTGGAAAATTTCAGACAACTTTGGGGTTGTTTCAGAGAACAGTTCTAGGACAAAGCACAGTCTTGTGTCCACATTAATAGCAGCTCTAGAAAAAATTTAGATTAAATACTTTAGATTATTTTGTGGAAGAGAGGCTTGAGACTGGGAGAAGGCTAGGGAGGAGAGAGAAGACCTATGGTGGGGGCATTTTGGGGCATGCATCATCTTTGCATGATGGCCTGGTGCCATCCCAGGCAGATGACAAGAAATTGCTCTCCATGGCTGTGTCTGAAATACTAGTAATTTCTGAGTGGGGCACAGCACATTTAAGATGGCAAGACCCATGTTTGTTGTCTCAGTTGTTTGAGCTGGTTTGGAGTCAATCACCAGTGACACTGAGGTGTTTCCCTTCTCCGTTGGCTCCCAAGGGAATGTTTCTACAAGGAGGGTTTGATGCATGTGCCTAGGTCTCCCTTTAGTGGTGATGTGGAGTAACTCTAACTGCCTGGGATTGATCCCACCTGCAGGGATCCCTTCTCAAGCAGCAGTAACAGTGTTTTCACTGGTGGTCATGCCTTTGGTCAGACTCACACTTCCACAGTCAGCTAGCACACTTTAAAATGCCTCCTCTCTGCTCAGCTTCAGGCCAACAAGACACCGATGAGAGGCAGGACAAAACAGGGCACAATGTTCTGGCCAAAGAAGAGCAGATGATCAATAGACTCTGGAGCAGTGGGAAGGTTTGCTGTCCTTCCATTGGTGGAAGAGTGTGGCAAGCATGAGGAATTTGGCTGTAAAAGGAAGAAATGTGGAGGACCTTGAAGCTATGTAAAGAACAAAGCTTCTAATGACAAGGCAGAAGATGAGGAACACAAAACAGAATTTTCTTCGTTCCTTTCCCTCCCTAAAAAAACTCAGGAGAAAAATTTATATAGTGACTGAGCCAAGTTGAAAGATTTACATGTCAACACTTGGCATTAAAGTCATGGAAGATTCAGCAGCTACTCATCACAGAACTGCTGTGAGCCAAATTCTGAAAAGTCTTAAAGTTTGGTTTTTTGCTCTTTTTTTTATGGTGAAGTTCAACCCAGCATCTGACCTCTCACCTGACTGTACCCATTCTTTCTTGTTTTCACAGGATGGAGGCACAGCTCTGCTGGCTGCCTGTCAGTATGGGCATGCAAAAGTAGTGGAAACTCTGCTGAAGCACGGCGCCAACATTCACGATCAGCTCTATGTGAGTTATTTGACACACACAATATTGACAATGGTGGTGGTGGAACAAATGTGCTGTTGCTTGGACAACAACAGACACCCTGGCTCCAGCACAGACAGGCATTTGCCAAACGCTGCAGTTTTATAGTATTCTGTTCCTCTAAGATGTGGATTTTTTTAACTGTCTGCTTTTCATGATGCTGAGGGAAGTAGCACAAAATCAGAAAGGTTCTTTGGCTGCCTTTTGGTTCATGATCTGCATGGAGGATATGTACCAAATCTGGAACAGACTTGTGCTAGCCATTAGCCTTGGATGAAAGAGCATGCTATGTTCTACCATGATTTGCAGAAGAGTGAATAAGAGTGAATAGCTTTAAAACCTCTGAAGTACATTAGTTTTCTTCCAGAAAGAGTAGCAAAAAATTAAAATCTTTAAATTACTTCAAAGCAGTTTTGTTTTTTTTTAAATATCAATTAAAATTATGTTATTTGGTATTTGTGAATCTCCAGTTTGCCAGTGTTTTGGGCAAAGTGAGGTTAAAATGGCTGGACTGATGTTGTTTAGTTGACTTTTCTAAAAGTTGGATTGAACCAATGAAGCTCTGGATTTAATTTACTCCAGCAGAAACAGATAAGTTGAGCTTTTTGGCATTCAACAGAAACAAGTAGCAGATTTTGCCTTTGCTTCCCACCCCTTCTTTCCTACCCCAGGGCACTCAAGACTGACAAAGAGGAAGTTGTTTCTCTGAGATATATGAGGTTTTTCAGCTGTTTCCATTGGCTTTGGATCTTCAGGATGCTGTTGCACTCCCTGATGGCTTGCAGGGGAGCTGAGAGCTTGTGACTGCAGAAGTGGTCATAGGGGGATCCCCACCTCTGTGTTGCCTCACCCCTCATTTATAAATAAGGTTGTTCCACCCTTGCTGTTGTGCAAATTGTCTTTCTGATCTGAGGGCATGATTCATCCCTTTGCAGGGTAATCCCAGGGGCTGCCACTCAGTTTAAAAATAGCTATGCTGCCACACCTGCAGACTCTTACCCAGAGGTCAAGGCAGTAAAATAACTTCCTTGTTGTCTCTTCTGGAGATGAGCAATATTTGCAATTGGATTTTAAAATGTACTTTTATTGCTCACAGACATTGGGCAAAGCCAGTCAGAAGGAGTTGTGTAACAAAATAAGAATATGATCTCTTGAAAAAAAATGTTGTCTAGCTCTTTTTATGAACCAAGCTCTTTTTATGAACCAGCTGTCAAGTGGTATCTGGATGGCAGTTTCACTGGCAGCCAAATGGGAGAGATTTTGAGCATCCATTTGGATACTCCTCCCAAAACTATCAAGATCAATGTTTTAAATTGACTCATGTGAGGGGTCAGGAGAGAAAGAGACAAAAGAATACTCTAACTAAATAGTATTTCTTGCAAAAATGCTTTATAGCCTCGAAACAGCATTCTCATTACAGCATCCATTCAAATCAAATAGGTGTCAGTGAACACAAGGTTCTCCATCTTGATTGTTCCTATAATAAAAAGCTTTTTTTATATTACACAACCTTGTTTACTTTCTAAGTTGAAGTGTTCTCTGTCTCTGGAGGAGAGTGTTCTCTGGCTCTGGTGCCAGAGGTTTTTTATCTACTCACACAGCAACCAGAGAAAACAGCCCATCAGAGGGCCCAGGGACAGGCATTAATGGTTCCAGGAGCGACCTCTTTTGTTTACCAGGACGTTTGTCTTGAAACCAATGTCAAACATCCTAAATTCAGTCCCTGGGGCACTATATTCAGCTCATGCTTCACCAAGTCTGTGCTGACTTTTTCAGCTAGAGGAGTAGCTATGCACACTCTCTCTGCAGAAAACAGCACTTAGTCCCAACATAGTGGTATGCCAACAAGGTCAACAGCAGGCTTCCACTAAAATGCCCTGTATTTTGTGATCAGCACCTGCCTGAGTTGCCATGAGAGGTGTACTTGCACATCTGAGATGCAGTAAAGGGGTTAATTCCTGTCTCTATTTAAACGAAAAGATTCTTGTCTCCTGGGAAAACTTGTCCTAGCACATCCTGTGCTTAGTGCTGTGGATGTAGGATGGATAAACACCTGTCCCACCCTCAATACAGATTTCTACTTATAGTTGGTTAGATGGATTATAATGCTGTTTGAAAATGTTCCATCAAAAACACTTAATGAAATATGACTTTCAATTTTTTTCCCTATGGAAGGGGTTTCTCTGAAGTAAAATTCTGAGAGCATCTGCACATGAAAGACATGTCAAAGAAAAATAAAACACTGTATTTGTTCACCATTTATTCTTTCACAAGCTTTTTGCAGGAAAATTCTGGTTTCTGATATGGCTACTAAATACTTTTAGATTACTGTATTACAGGTGAAGGCTCTTCTACAAGATGTACAGAAGCATGGTGGTTTCTGGGGTGGCACAGTAGTGTGTGTGGCACAGGCCTTACGCCAGAGCAGAAGCATGGTGGTTGGTGGTTTCTGGGGTGGCACAGTAGTGTGGCACAGGCCTTACTCCTTCAGCCTCAAGGGCAGCCTTCAGTGCTGGGATCTGCAATCTTGCATAGTACCTGACATGTCTCCACCATGTAGCAGAACACTTCTGCATGGTCACATAAAAGCTAAATGAACCTGTATTGTTGTGCAGGAGCTAATTTCTAATTATGTAGCTCAATGCCACTAAGTATAGTAAAACAAAGCAAACCCGATGAAGGGGAGAGAGGATGAGGAGGTCTCCATTGATATCAAAAGGCTAATTAATTACTTTATTATACTATATTCTTCTATTCTACTTTACACTATCTTTATTATACTATATTATTCTATTCTACATTACACTATATTACATTACATCTAAGTTGAATCTGCCAAGCACTCAACTGCACAGAATCTCGTGACTGTCAGCCGACAGTCCCAACACACACACACGCTTGGCCCTGATAGGCCAAGGAAACAAAACACCATCACTTTGGGTAAACAATCTCCATATTTCATTCTACTTTGGCACAACACAGGTGCAGCAAATGAGATAAGAACTATTTTGATCATTCTTTTCTTTGCTTCTCCCAGATTCAGAGAATGCGAATCCCACATCAAAGAACTAGACTCTTAGAATTCCAGACACAGGATTTAGTGCTGGATTTGAAATATGATGGGAGCCAGTATTTGTGCATACTGAATGAAAATGTTGCCACAGTTTATTATGAGCTAGACTTTGCATTTTGGTAATTTCTTTGTATCTGCTGTTACAAAGCACACTGACTAAAGACTGAGAACTTAATTCAATTTGATTTGGTTTTGTGTGGAAAAATGGCATCACTTCAATGCAGTGTAAGACTGATGTGTTTGTTCTTAGGATGGAGCTTCTGCAATTTTCCTGGCGGCACAAGGAGGATATCTGGATGTCATCCGATTGCTGCTTTCTTCAGGAGCAAAGGTCAACCAGCCACGACAGGTATGATCAACACTTCAGGGCAGAGCTGGGTTCTAATTTATAGTTATGAAAATTAACACTGGAATTTTCTCCAGGCATTGGTTCCTTTGGAGTTGTTTCATTGGAAGGCAGTTTGTGGCTGTGTCAACATTCTGTGTTTTAGTTCAGATTGGTAACATGATTTTGAAGTCAATACCTCAGTCATTTCTGAAAGAATTGAAACTGAACACTCTGCTCCACATCTACACGTTACACCCTGTGAGCCACTATCCCTGGAGGTTTTTAAAAGACAATGCAGATGCGGCACTTGGGCATATGGTTTGGTGGTGGACTTGGCAGTGCTGGGTTAATGGTTGGACTCAGAGGTCTTTTCCAGCTTAAAAGATTTTAGAGCAAATCAAACCACTGCCTGCTCCTTTAAACGGGTTAGTACCACAAGCATGTTTGGGTCAGGCACCAAACTAAATCAAAATAAAACTCTCCATCATCCCTGCAGTATGGAATGTTGATGTAAGGGCCTTGCCCTTGCACTACCTCTTGCAACTACCAACCTGTTTGTGTTGTACATTACTTTTGAAGGTCTACACAGCCTACAATATCCCTGAGTTCTTTTGAAAGTTATTTGAAAAGCTTTTGAAAATCTGGGCACTCTGGGAGGAGGCAGTACTAAATTTGAAATCTCCAGACATTCAGATGTGGCTTTGGTGTCAAAGTTTACCTTTGACAAGTGCTTTTATTTTTAGTTTAACTTTTGTTTATTTGTTTGTTTTACTTTGTGTCATTCCTGCACGCTCTGAAATTCAAGCATGAGTTTTGCCTTCATCTCTGGAAGTTCTTGATACATATGGAAAGCTTTTCTCCCCATTTCCAGCTAGTCACTCTAGTGGGCCTGATGTTGCTAACACCTACAACCAGTGGCAGCTGTGAGCATGAAATTAGCTCCTCTGCAAGCAGTAGGGCTGCTGTTTGATCATTAAATGGGAAGTGTGAGCTAGATTTGTGGCTGGTTCAGAGATTCCTGCTGGGAGGTCAGGGGCTGGGTCCACTGTGCATCACTGGATGCTGGAGTTAGGTAAGGGTGCAAGGGGCTTTCTAGGTTTTAAACTAACTGTTAGATAGGTAAGCATAGGTGGTATACAGACACATGTATGAAAGCTCTCTTTCTTTCCAAATAAAAGGGTTTATTAATTGTTTAGCTGTTTCTTGACTCTGAAATCAGTGCCCAAACAGCCAGAGGTGGAGTTGCACAGCTAGCTTTACACACAGCACATAGAAATGTCTGGTTAGAGATGGAGCTTCTCAGGAATCTCTACCTGCTTGAAGAGACCCTTGCCTGTATTCTGCTGAAACCCTGCAGGCAAGGTAGCTGTTCTGGGTCTTCGCTGCACATTTGAAATTGATGGGATAAGGTCTTGTCCTTGTAATTAGTCATGCATGTCAGCCAGGTGGCTGTGATCACTGACTGCAGCAAGTGAAAAAGCAGCAGGCAAGAGCAAATGAGTGTGAAAATTCTAATAACAGTGGACAACGTGGCATGAGACAAGCTCTGCCAGGTATTTGCAGTATTTCCTTTCATCTGCACCAAAAGCCTGACAAATCATAGCCTGGCAACAGACACTGATCTATATGCTTCTGCTGCATGTGTAGGTCTGTGTACACTCCTAGCTGTGGAAAAAGGATTAGAATTTTAAGGGCCTTAACTGAAACAGTTTTCCTGCTGTCCCTAGCCCCACCTCTGAGCACCAGAGCTGTGCTGGCAGCTGCCCCCTGGATTGATGCATTAGCTGCTCCTAGGTTGCCTCCACACTGTCTCCCTAGAAAAAGCTTAAGAAATGTTAAAAGCTGTTAATTAAGTCTAAAGTTTCAATGTGGAAGGAGGGACGAAGGTATGCATTAATGCATTTTGAGTAAGTCAAAATAGGGTTGGGGATCTTTAGATCTGACTGAACCCTGTTGCCATTAAAACTGCTTTCTGTATCTGTAATTATAATGCAGCTAATTCTTTCTGACATTATTTTTTTAGCTCTCTAATCCAATTTCTACAACACAGTGTTTCACGAGGCATTTTTAAATCTTGGTTGAGGCAAAGACTTGTCTCTGTGTGAATGCTCCTCCTGGCTCCTCTGTTTAATCTCCAGCAGGACAGACCTTCTTTGCTTGAGGGTACCTCCGATCCCTGCTAAGATTATGCCTGGATAAGTGCGTGGCATTTGTATTTGGACCCACTGTAATCTGAAACATTTCCTTAACAAATGGAACATTTTTACTGTTTAATTAGTCAAGTAATGGTTGGATGGACTTCAGTCTGTTTCTTACTAACAAATGGGTTTGTACTTTGTTAGAAGGGGCTGTGTTGGTCATGAGGAATGCAGCTCTAGAAGGGACAGTTTTGATGCCAGACTACTCTCACTCTCATTTACGAGCTACATTGCTCTCACTGTGGTAGAAAACTTTTCCAGGCAACATTACCTCAAATACAGGGCTGCAGAGTGCCAGGTGTGAGTTCATCTTCCCCTTCCTCATGGTGTCCAAGTTTTCCTCTCTACCTAGGGAATTTGGTGGCTTAACCCATGGACCTTCACACGTGTCTGCTTCTATGTCTCCTGCTGTTGCTGTGGTGGGTACCAGTTCCCCCCTCAGTTTGGTGTCCCACCTCCCATCCCATGGGGGTATGTCTGACACCACAGAGCATTTTGGATGGTCCTGGCTGTCCATGTGCAAGCCCTTCAGCTCTCACAAGACCAAATAGTGAAGCTTCCTGGAAAGTTTCTTCCCTGGCAATGTCCTTTCTCTTGGGTTGTAATTTCTTTCTGCTCTTGCCAAAATTGAGGTGTTGGGCAGGAATTCTTTTGTCATCTTTTTGTCTAGACAGAGCTGGGGGCAATGTCTGAAGCCTGCTACAGGAGATGTTTCTATGCTTCTTCAACTTACAAAACAAAGCTGTAAGATTCTTTGCCAATGCTGTTTTGGCAGTCTGTGTCCCAACAGGCTTTATTCTGGCTGGCTAAGCAGATTCAAAATAACCTGAAAATTAATGACTTTTTTTCTTAGCACTTGATATGCAATTACACATACATGTAAGGCAGTAAATCCATACTTCAGCAGGCAAGAACTTTGCTATTGGCAAATTAGTTGTAGCAGTGTAAGTGGACTAATAGGCAGAGCAGTGGAGGATATGACACTGAGTAGCCTGAGAGTAGGGGTTGTCTTCCCCTGGAAATCTGAGAGGTCTTTCACCTCCCACCCTAATGTGGCCTTTTCTAAAACTTCAAGCCATAAGCAAAATTTGAGATTCAAAGCTGCAAGATGAAGTCATTAGTGAATGGGTAAGAGAAAGAACATTAATAATTTCAGTCAGAGTATATTTGGAATTTCTGGCTGCTGGATATTATAAGGTGTTGTCCATATATACTACTTGTAACCAAATGTGGAAAAAAGAACACCTTACAAACATATTTAAAATTATTCTAGGAATGTAGTGATCTGCAGTCTGCTGGCTGGGCAAAGGGACAAGGAAAGGAGAATAGCTTTTGAACTGCATCTTTCCCTGTTCTCCTTTTCTTCCGGACTCATCTCCAAACCCTAATATCTGTTTACAAATAAATTCTCTTAGTAAAATGATCTCTTAGTAAAATGTAGTATCTGCTTTGTGTCATTCACCAACATGAAAATGGACAGAAAGCTCATCTACTCCATATAAATATCATAGATAATTGCATAAACCTGAGTTCTAGATGCTGTTTGCCTAAGAGAAAGAAGCTGAGCATAGTCAATGTGAGCCCATCATTATCTTCACTATCTTTCTTCTCTTCAGGCTAAGTCCTTCCATACAGTCACTCTTCCTTATAATGAGCTTTTATCTCTATCCTATAGCTGAGGTGCTGAGGATAACGTCTGACAGCAATACTATTAATGACAATTAATGGTAGCAGTTATATTACTCAATATTTGCACCTCTTTTTGCTCCTTTTCATACCTGAAAATAGGGGTTGTTCCTACAAATTTCACTGTGAGTACACAAAAGCTGCTTTATTTCCTATGCTGAGCTTGTGATTTCATTGCTTGTGTAAATACAAGAGTGGATTTGCACAGCATTGGTTCTTCATGCAGATTAAATTGTGTAGACTGCTCTCAGATATTTTCCAAGTTATACCGGCTTTTTCAATGCAACAATTGCTATTTTCTAGAGCCCTCTGGTGGGGGAGATTAGAAAAATATGAAGTGTCAGCTTACTGGTAGGGAAAATACTAAATAAATTGGAGAGGGACAGTTTTTGCCATCAAACTAACATTACATACTCTGTATACAAGAGAGCCTTTGGTATTTTTGAATCACAAAGAACACTTGTATTTACAGGATATATACCAGAGTGAGTTCAGTGACTAATTTCAATGAGTTAATTTATAGAGAAATTATACAAGGGTGGGAAAAGATTTTGTTCTTCAAAATTTGAGAAGGCTGAAGATCTCAGGATGTGCATTTGTTCCTTCTCAGAATCAGAAAAAGGGAAGCCCAGATTATTATATCAAAGGAAGAAATAACTTTTATGTTTTTTTCAAATAATTAATTCATTAGTCCATGAAAAGCAGAGAACTGATTCAACAATGGTTTCCTGGGTTGCATGAGCAAGTCATAGGAATCTTCAGGTACCACTGGGAAGAGAGACTGTTTCTTTGACCAAGGTGGCAATATCTTATTTAATGTAAAAAGTTGATTTCTCCTGAAACTTCTCATTAAGGCTAGTTTTGAAGTCTTAGTTTAGTTTTTCTTCCTCTTTCAAGCCAAGACTTCAGGTTCCAGAGGGTGGTGAGGGGAGCTGGAAAGCCCTAAAGGCAGAAGCAGGCACCCTGCTTTGTGGGGCCTCACTTCTGTGTTAAAGTCCAAACAAGCAAAGCCTTTTTTAAAGGCCCATGAAAATTAGTTTGGCACTACATAACTGCTGGAGTCTGGAGAATCAGGCCGTTTAGAATTAAAAATACGAAAAGACACAAACCCCCTAAATTCTACTCGCAGTGAGAAATACTTCTAGTGCTTCAACTCACTTTCACCTTTGTGAGGGAAATCCATCTCAAAGTTTAGCTTACTCTGAATGTGCCTTTTCTGAGATTTTGTGTTCAAATAATGATTGCATAAGACTTTTCCAAAGCAGATTGTTTCATGCTGGATTCCTTGATAATTGCCTTGTTTTCTAGTGGAGTTTTGAAGATAAAATTTGTGAAATCCTTACCTTCACTGTAAGGCAGGTTGTTTTTACCCAGTTTTCTGAGGGTGGATAATGTAATTCAATACTGAAAGATGGTGATCACCTTGCATTGCTCCCTAGCTTCTGTAAACAACTTTCACTCCCTATGTGCAGGCACCCAGCTGCAGAATCTGCCTGTGCATGCTGGGGTTTGTCTCTATCCTCTGTCCCATCTAATCACCTAGAGTTCAAAGTACACAGGATACCTTTAGCCCTCATGTTTCAAAATTCCCTGTGTATTTTAGGCATGGCTGGTGCCTTACTGGGCTTTAATTCACAGAGCAATGCACATTTCTGGCAAACTGTGAGAAGTTAGTAAGAGAAGGTAGTAAAGGGGGCTCTACTCCACAACCTGAAGCAGTCCTAACTTAATACCAACCTACCACATGGGTTTGGACACAGCTTTGCTTTGTCTCCCTGCAAGATTTGATTGAGTAATTGATGTACATCAAATCCAGTAGGCTTGGGCAGTAAAATATCAGAGGGCACTGAAGTGAAGCCATCAGCAGTCATATTTTGTTGCAGGATGGGACAGCTCCCCTGTGGATTGCCTCGCAGATGGGTCACAGCGAAGTGGTGCGAGTGATGCTGCTCCGGGGAGCTGAGCGAGACGCCGCGCGGGACGTGAGTAGAGTTCCCCCTGCGCCCTGTCTGCAGCTTAATGCCTCACTGGGGGGCTGTAAGTCTGCCTGGATGGAGGCTTGGTGCCTCCAGAGGCCATCCTGTCTGTCAGGTTGCAAAGTCCCACCACAGCTTTCCTTTTCCCCGTTGTGTCTGGGACAGCTTCCTGGAGGGACCTTCCGGGATAAGGGAATGGAAATGTCCACATAGTTGAGAGACAAAGATGATATATGGTGTCACTGGTTCATTTTATCCTGAAGTTTTCACCCAACAGAGAAATAATCCTCCAGGTACTCTAAAACCAGCAGCACATGCTGTGGAGGTGCTCCCTCAAAGGTGATGAGCGAGGAGCCTCTCCTCTCAGATGTGTGGGGAGAGCGGGCATTTCCCTCCAGCTTTTTCTTCCCCTGCAAGGGGAATGCAGGCAAGGCATTTTTGACATTCCTCTTTTTTTAAAGGATGGTACCACTGCTTTACTGAAGGCTGCCATTAAAGGCTACAACAATGTGATAGAAGAGTTGCTGAAATTCTCTCCCACACTTGGCCTGCTGAAGGTTAGTAGTGAAACACAGAGATTTTTTAGGCACAACATAAGAAGACAAAGGGTCTGATGAAAAATCTATCATTTATTACTACTCTAGTGAAAGATGATACAAGTTTGAGCCAAAAAAAAAAAAAAAAGAAATTATCTTTTTTAGCCTTAATGCCACTCATAAATCTTTTTAAACAAAACTGTGAATTTAATTCTTGGAATGAGGAAGCACATTGTGTCACAGAAGAAATTCTGCTTTTTGTCACTTGATTTTATTTCTACTGTAAGTAGATTACTCTTGACTGTACAATTTTAACATTATACCCAGCCTTCTATTGCATTTAGTCAGCAAAATAGTGTCCTAAAAGATCTGTTGTGAGCAGATTCTCTACTTGATTTTGTTGTCCTCTGAATTCATAAAGTGACTTGAAAAATAACAACTGTTTGGAAGCTGCTTTTTAATGGCTGACCTAATTTTATGTGTCCATAAATCACATATTTTGATAGCCTCTGTGCAGGCAAATGATTGGCAAACTTAATGTATTTGAAAATGTAGGTGGCATCAACTTAGTTATTAATTTTGAGTATGAAATAGCTTCCACACAATATTTGAAGTGTCAGTTTGCAACCGCAAACAAACAAAAGGCCAGCCATAAAAACCCCCACCTATCAGCTGCCTGACACTGAGGCCATTAATCATCAGAGAGAGAAGATAAAATGCACAGATGGCTTCCATTACTGCTTGTGCTTCTGTTTCATTTGTTAATGACTGATTTTGCCAGGCAGAAACAAGTGCTGTGTTCATGTCACCTCTGATCTATTGCCAAGGCTGATTATTAAAAGGAAATACTGCTGTAGTAACGTGAACTTGACTCTCATTTTTATTAAAGCATTGAAAATCACGTCCTTCACATCCCACTAGGGGCTGCCAGCACCCTAAATAGACCCTATGCCTTTGATGATCTAATCTCATCCCATGTTACTTCTTTCTCACTCGTAGGTCTGTTCTTTACAAGCCTTTTGTTTCACTGCCTTTTGCTTTTCTTCCCATGCATGGTACAAACGCCTCCCCTGGCATTCCCTAGAATGGCACCTCTGCTCTCCATGCAGCCGTCCTGAGCGGCAACGTGCGGACAGTGGCGCTGCTCCTTGAGGCAGGAGCGGATCCGTGCCTGAGGAACAAGGTAGGTCCTGGCTCACCATCATCTGTGCCATGGAGGTGGGGCAGCCCATGTTTCTGTGTAGAATTCAGGGCATTGCCCGTAATACAAAAAAAAAAAAAAAATTTCCCAACTTACACGCACATTTCCCATATCTTACATAGATCTGTTAGGGTTTTTTTATTAGTTTTGCAGTCTTTTGATAACAGCAATTTTTCTATATAAAACTTACCACAGTTTTATCCCATGTTTAATTATTCTGTGAATATGTCTTCTTCTGACATGTTTCTGACCTATTTGCTGCTAGGGTTTGATATGGGTTTGTTAAGTTGTAAATGAGTAGTCTGGCATTGATTTCTGGGTGAGTGAAAGTTTGTAAAACAAGTAATCCAGGACATATGTTGTAAATATTTTGGTCATTTAATATAAAATCTCTGGCTTTTAATTTCTGCATCATTCCACTTGATGGCAGCACAGTTAATGCCACTCACACAGAAGTCTCTGTTAATAGACATTTTGGGTTTATAATATAACCTGAAAATGCACAAGGTTTTTCTGCTACTGATAATGATCTACAGCAGCAGGGTGTGCAGTAGAAGAAAGTGTGTGGCTGAAACTTCTCCTACTGATTTATTTTTTTTTAGCTTTTGTAAACAACATGCCATTTGGCATGACAGAGTATATTTGCAGGACAGAATTACTGATTTTCTGAAGCAGCTTCATCATAAATGCTTTGTGTTACCAAAATTGTTGTCAATAAATAAAAAAAAATAGCAAACTCATGTTCTATTACCAATCTTACAGCATAACACTATTTTAAGTCACCCCTTGGAGTTTTACAGACATTAGTACATAAGGACCTGCCCATCTCCCCCAAAAAATCAGCAGCTATGGTCTCCTTTACTTCTGCAGCAGAAGCATAGGGAACCCAAGGGCATTTAGCCTGGACAGTCAGCACAAAATAAGCTGTCACTCAAATTCCATTCTGGGATTGTTTTGAAGACTTAAATGAGATTTGAACGCTGAAAGATGGTTTCCTAAGATATTTTCAACAGTGGTGGAGACAACACTAGGAAAAATCCCACGTCATTACAAATGGCCAGTACGATCTTCTCTAGAGTGTAATGCATTCAACCATGATTGGGAAATACTCTTTCATTTCTGCTAACCTCAAGGGTTTTTTGTTCCAGGCAAATGAATTGCCAGCAGAACTAACAAAAAATGAACGCATCCTCCGACTCCTCCGTGCAAAGGAAAAGCAAAGGAAAAGCTAATGCATCCCTACGGCAGATGGAGTTTGACAGAGATGTGCCCTGACCACAAGTAATGACAGTAATCCTAGTTGGAACAGTTTGCAGAACTGATTAGCCAGTCCAGTACACGCTCCCTGAACGCACCAGGCCCTTGCCACAGGGTCACCACGGGCTGGAGAGCCTCCGCCTGGCATCGCTGAACACGGGACCGTGACGAGAGCAGGGGGTGGCCCAGGAGCTGCCTCTGCACCGCAGCCCTGCCTGTCCTCCAGACCCCCCTGATCCTAACACCCACCTTGGCTCCCCACGCCTCCCGGCACAGGCAAGCACCCCTGCTGCTTCAGACACGCACCCCCACGCTGTCATGGCCACACAGCTGTGACAGCATGCGTAGGGAGCACTTGGCCCTTGTGCCAGAAGGATACCAGGGCCTTGCAGCTGTTTGGATTCAGTTGGCCATGGAGCAGCCCCATGACCCCCCTGCCCTTCCTTTGCTGACAGTGACCATTCCTCTCTACCTCCAAGTGCCATGTGAGACTAGAGGTGAGATGCTGCCTGAGCCATCACAACAGCAAAAGTTCTCCTGTCAGCCCAGGGCTGAGGTAACATTTTTGCTACTACATGAAGCTCTATAAAAAGATCAAGAGTACTGCAAGTGTTGCCAAAAGCTACCAACCAAACAAAAAGCAAGGGGAAGTCCTCTTAATTGCAGCATCTTGATCTGCCAATCTGTCCAGCAACGAAACACAGTGGAAAAGTTTATTTCAAAATGCCTACACCACTTCTGGGAATCCTTCCCCAGCCTGTGTGCATTTTTGTGAGTAGAGGAGGACTGGTTGCTGAGCAAACCAACAACGCCCAAAAGGGCATTTTTCCACATCAGAAACTCAGCTGTCAGGCACAACAAACCGCACAGATGCTACACAAGTGGTATTTGTATGTTCTGCACCCAGATATGTGACACTATGGTTTGGTACCCACAACTGCTATGCAAAGCACTCATTCCCCAGGTCTGTGGCAGGAGCTAAGGGAGAATTGCACAGTGTACAGGTGTTTCAACACTTGGCAAGAGGGTTACACGTAGCCATACCTGAACAGACCCACTAATTATTGCAGACATGGAAAATGAAGTCTGAACAGCAGTTTTGGCCTTTATTGTGGTTAAGACACTTAGACATGCTACTAGTGCCTGTGTGGGGAAGGCAGTGCAAATTGCAGGTGGCTTGTGAGGAGCTATGTTATAACCATGTTGCTCTAAGACACCCCATTAAAACCCAGTCATTTCTGCAGTATAAAACAGTATATACCATGTCCTGTTAGCCACAAAAACATTAGAGATTAATTTACAGTGAGTTGAGGTAAAAAGTTAGTTCAGTACATAAATCCAGGCACTTCACCTACTTTCAAACCTTGGCAAATTACTGAATTGCTTTAAAAGTTGAAGGCAAGGAAGATTGTAAGGACACAAAATAATTCTTGCTTAAGAAATGTCTGCCTATGTTTCAGCTGAACTGCTCCATTTGTGCTTTGGTGAGTTAATAGGAAATCTGTAAGTGAGCTAACACAAATGAATGTAGTTTATGTATTGCAGATTAGCCATGTGAATTATCAAATTATAAAGTTATTCTTTTTGTGAGTAAGTTAGATAAGAAGTCAGTGTTCTGGTGAAGAGAACAGAATCAGGTGTACCTTTTCTTGCATGCTGGAATTCCTATTCCATTTCTACTCTGCATTAAATAGGAAAGCTTTAAGTTTTCCAACAATGTAATAAGAAAAAATTATTTGTTTAGGTAATTTATGCTGCTATATTTTTAAATTAAAATAATGTTGTGCCTAACAGAAACTTGCAGATGAACTGGTACAGAACCAAAGAATTATGCAAGATGCTTAAAGGTTGATGGTATCCAGGTTTAAGTTCTGCAAGAGACTAAAAAATATTGAGCATGCAGAAGTCTCAAGAGCCTTATTTGGATCTTAAATTGCACAGCATTACAAGGGACTGCACTCTAACTTCTTTAACAAACAACACTGGAGAGACAGGAGCCTCCAGTGGGCTGAAGATGAGCATACTAGTTTGGAGAACAGTAGAGGGACTCTGGGCAGCCTGGCCTCAATATGGAACTTTCACCCTAAATTTTCTACAGATCAACAATGGGCAACAACCACACTCTCAGTGAAAAGCCCTTTCATATTTGTAAAGGAGGTGAATAATCATTAGAAGGTCTTCAGTAGCTATGCAATAAATACTCTTAATATCAGACAGGCTGTAGTAATCACACAGTCCTCTTAAAAAAGGTGGAAGCATCCATTTTTGGTGAAGGTCTCCTATTTTTTCCTGAGAGCAGAGCATAGGAGAGAGGACAAGGCAAGCCAACAGTGGACATGCAACAGCTGAAGCAAGGAAGCTGAGACAACAAACGCAGGTATCCGATACCTACAGGTGGTCCTTCCTTCTGCCAGGTGTATTTTCTTGGGAGAGTTGTCTCATCCCAGAAGGAGCAGTTACTCAGCAAAGAGCTTCTTCAACTGTGCCTGGCCATGAGAAGATGCATGTCTGCTCCTCACCACTTAGAGCAGGACTTTCCAAGTCCTGTGCCCAGCTGCCTCTATGAATGGTCACTGCAGCTGGGGATCTCTTGAAACATGTGAAGAGCACCTGGCTCCCTGTGTCCCACACAGGACATCTGCTGACCTTCTGAGAGGATGCAACTACCAGGTCTTTTTTTTCTTTTTCTTTTTTTTTTTTTTTTGAGTGATCTTGTGCTATAATGGGCTTTTCTTATTTCTGAACAACATTTGAAATGTGGGGCTAGCACAGGTTAAAGGGAGGGATTTGTTGGTCTCTTCTTGCTCTCATTAGTGCTGGCTGATACAACACACAGGCTGTCTGGGGGGATCTGTATGGAGAACTGGCACTGAAGTCTTCAGTCTGATTCAGGCTGAAGTTGTATCTAGCGTCAGCAAAGACACTATTCAACCAGAATGAGACTTCTGGCATGGAAACCTCCTTTTTGGAAGCATTTCTTTTATCTTTGAGCCTTTGGAGAGAGAGATGGTTTCAGTTTTGGGCTTCCTGTAACCCAAAGGTGCTTAATCTGCCTGTATATGGGCTCTAAAGTTGCAATACTGTTTATCACCATGCAATCAATGTTTTCACAAAGAAACCTTAAAAATTATTAGTATTTATGTAGCTGTTGTTATCTTTAAAGTGTTCGGTAAATACTGCTGTGGTTTGTTTGTTGTATTAAAAAGGAAGCCCATTTTCCCTTGGTGGCTGAAGTGATTCACTAATACTGGCAGTTGTTCTTTACATAGTTGTGGTGCCTTTTGTGTAAGGTTTTCCAATTGATCTACAGACTTTATTTATCTTTGTAAATTCCAAAATGCATTGCTGAAGTAAACAAGGAAGTAAATTATTTCATTCACAGACCAGTGAAACACAGTAGCTCTTCATCAGTTCATGTCAACAGAAAAGAGTACATTTAGACATTTAGATTTAGAAATTATGGGGCACTAAACTAATTTCATAGACGACAGGATGAAGACAGATATAATATAAAGATGTGAAATAGAACTGGGACAGAATAACACAACCATTTTTTTCTGAGTTGTGTTTTGGGGTTTCTTTTCCCTTTAAACTGTCATATATATCTCCATCTTACACCCAAAACCAATAAGCTCCACTAACACAATGATTTCAGGTTTGCTTCCCTGCACATTCAGAGCCAGAGGCTCAGCCTGCTATCCCCTCTACATTTATGCAAGTGCTGTTAGCCTGGTGACCTCCCATCAGCTCTAAGTGAGTACAAAGGATGTGCAACCAAGCAAAAGGCCACACCAATGAGTCAATGAAAAATATAGGGCATTTCTCTTCTATTTCACTAGCATCAAGCTGCCACTGTTGATCTCGTTTCAGAGGAATGAGACCCACTCTTTCAAGGAGAGAAAAAAACTAAAACTTTATTTTTTACATCCCTTTATACAGAGTTTTATAAACCCTCTCATATCTATCTCCTATCTGTTGGTTGGTAACAAGCTGTTACCCTGTTGTAATTGGTCAGTCTTGGACAAGGTGTCTATGTGCAAGAAAGGGTTGTTTGTGGTCTATCTCCTATCTATTGGTTGGTAACAAGCTGCTACCCTGTTGTCAGTCTTGGACAAGGTGTCTGTGTGAAAGAAAGGGTTGTTTGTGAGATATTGTTTTTGTCCTTTTACTGAGACAGTTGGGATTGTTAAATTAGGTGCAAGAAAATAGTCATGATCTGTAGAATTCTATTTTGCTGTTGCTCCTGTTTTCATGAAGAGCTGTTAGCTTTTCCATGGCTATCTTGAACCAAGACTCAGTATGCAAGGCCTTATCCAGGCCTGCTGTCTGCCACCACATCAAGCCATTGTGTCATAGGGATGAGCACAAGGAAAAGCCTGCAAGGTCTAGACAAAAGTGACATCCCAGCATAGACACAATAGTGGTGGAACCTCAGAGGTTCCAAAACACATGGAGCACTTAATTTAGATTATCACTGCAGTGCAGTGTGCAGGGACATCTGTTCAGTAATGATACAAAAGGCAATATTGTTCCACTTGACTTGCACATGCTTTTCTTCTCCTGGAACAAAACAATCTCACTGTTGATTCACCCACCTTTGTTTAGCTTAGGAGAGCTGAGAGAATTACAGCATGAGATCAAATAGCTGCAGGTTATATTTAATGCACTTTACAACAATGATTATCTGCCTCAGAGTCAAAATTAATTGCAGGAATAATTCACACTTCCTTTTCCAGCCAGTCCTAGTGACTATTGGAAAAATCCACAAGTTAACCAAATCTGGTGCCTCAGAAATTTCAGAATTGTAGTACAGAAAATGAGGTAGCACAAACCCCAGCCCCTTTGTACTTCATTTGATATGAGCACTGAACAGACATAAAATACAAGCCTTGTCTGGAGTCATTGGTGTTAGAATGGTAATGTTTGCTATGAGCCTAAACAAAGGTAATACATAAGGCTTTTTTTTCCAGCAATAGGACATCGTACTGCACACCTGGGACTAAATGGAGTTCTGCCTTCTCACAGCAGCTCTGCTTTTGGCTCCTGGGAATGTCATGAGAGTTTCACACTGTTCTGAATTCTGCCTTTTTTTTTTTTAACTGATCTTTTATGCATTTGATAAAGCATATATAAATTTATATAGCTCCATGTGAGACTAATATTCTGCAACCAGAATGTTGCTTTACTAAAATATGCTTGTCCATATCATTTCAACAAAAATATACTACTCAAATAATCTTGTTCTGCATACTTCAGATTTCTTTGTTTTCTTCTCTATTCTACTCTTTTTACAATACCAGAATTAGTTTCTTATTTACACAAAGACCACTTTGTTCTATTCTACTCAATTGACTAGACTGTTATTGTTTTCCAGGTCTTCACAGATGAGACAGTATTCACAAAAAAAAACAAACAAAAAACCACCACCAACAACAAAAAAACCCCACCATCAACAAAAAAGTAGGAAAAAAAAGAAAAAAATGAATGGTGTGGCTTGGGAACAGGAAAACTTAATTTATTAATTTAGCATAACATAACAAGATTTCTTTCAAAGATCCAGACATCACTGGCAAAGTTCCCTTTACATTAACATCCATTAGGTCAGATCTCTCCGAAGGGAAGATTATAAAAAGTAACATTAGGAACCAAAGGAATGAGACAGTACATTTAATTAGTCAAACATGTCTTGGTGGTTCCATTTTGGTCCTAGATGTAAAACTGGCCCTCATACTGATCTGACGTATTTCAGCTAAAAAAAGTCAACGCCCTGTTGATATGCTTATTATGGTGTGCAGTGGATTAAGTGCATTATAAAAAGGAAAAAGTGTACAATGAAGTCCATATTTTGATATATTTTCACTGTGTTTGACATCCCAGGCTTTTTGCCTTATTCATACAATTTTCCATTGTGATGAGCTACATTTTGAGTAGCTCATCATTAAAAATTCCTATGGCCATAACTCAATAAAGCATCCCATTGTATTGATAGAATATAAAGGGAAAGTATTGTGACTTGTTCATGGCCTAAATCACTACAAAGGATGATTTCTGGGAGTGAAAAGCTTCTTAATTCTGAACATGAAAGCATATCAAAACATTATCAAAGAGTCTGAAACTAGACAAATTCAAACTTCAAGCAGTAGATTTTCAAGCAGTAGATTTGCACATGAAAGCATATCAAAACACTATCAAGAGTCTGAAACTAGACAAATTCAAACTTCAAGCAGTAGATTTTCAAGCAGTAGATTTTCAAGACTGTTTCAGAAACAAATAGTTGAGATGGTTCCTTCATCATTTGAGTTAAAAAAAACCCAACAATTATTTTTCATTCTGAAAGATGTGTAGCAGCTGAAACTGTTTGTGTTTGATGCAGGAATTACTGGATGAAATTATACAACATACAGGAACTAACATTATATGATCATAATAGTTATTTGATCTTAAAATATATGAATCAATACACTTTTTGCTTCACCACCTCCGTGACTTAGAGAGATACTAACTCTCATGGGATCAATAACAGGACCATATGCCTAGCAACTGTGGCAAGACGAAATCTGAGACACATACCTAAACTGTCTCTAGATAGTCCATTTTGCTCTCACAATGTTGAGAAGGCATTTTAACTGGACTAATGCTTTAATGTACTGCTTTTAATGTCAAGTGAGTTGGTTCAGAACTGGCACCAGAGCTGCATAGTGCTGTACCTTGCTAGGAACAAGGATCAGCAGAGTGATCTGGGATGTGCTGTTGGGGAGCATAGCTAAGTGAGGAAGGAACACGGGATACAAATTTTTGCGATGGCAAATGGCTTGGATGCACAGATGGAGCATGACAATAACCTACAGTGCAAAGCTGAAACACTCTGCAGTTTTGCATGGATTGGACAGATATGTTCTTGTGTGGTATATACATGCACATGTATGCATACATCCAGCATATGGATATAGGCTCTGATAATCCCCTTGGAAAAGTGATATCATGACCTCATGATCGGCTTGTCTGGAATATACTGCATAAGAGGCAGAAGAATTATTTCACTTTCTGAAGACTCCAAGAACAGTTTCTGCAAGTGGTGCCTTGGCCATGCTACTACATCAGACCCTACTCACCGGGACAAACTGATATAAAACTGACAAAATGTCTTTGAATCAAAATCAGTCTGTTCCTCAGGTGAATTGTAGTTCAGAAACCCTGAACTCCTGCTCTTCCTGACAAATTAGATTTTGGTAGCGCCCTTAGGCACTCTTCTGTGACAGTTCTGCCTATATTCTCCACTTGGACAGCAAATTGTCATTGTGTGGCAGCATGGTGCTATAAGGGCTCAGTAAACTGATGGTCATGCAAACCATACACAGCTGTTAGTAGGTCAAACTTTGAATTTGTCAGCATTTCAGTGCTTATGCGCAGTGTCTGTGTCTAGGTTTGGAAAGACAGGTGTCTGCTAAGGAAGGCAGGAGCCTCCCCTGAACTGAAAAATGTAAACCCCCTTCCTCCAAATTGGTAAAAATTTTAAATTATGGGGCTCTTGGGCAAAAAATATGGGAGCAGGAATAACAGTTCTTTATTAGGGAAGAAAATTCAAAGATAAAATAAACAATGCAGTAAACCAAAACAACACTGACAGAGTCAGAGTATGACCTGACACCCTGTTGGTCAGGGTGCTGGCAGCAGTCCAATTGGAATTGTGGCTGCAGTCCTCCTGGAGTGTCAGGTGTGGTTCTGGTGGAGCAGGGATGCTGTAGAAGGGTGTAGTCTTCCTCTGAAGATCCAGTGGAAGAGGCAGCTGTTCCTCTGGGAAATCCAGTGGAGAAACTGTGCTGGTATTCCAGAATCTCAAGATTGTATCTGGGTGGGAATGCTTGGCTCCTCCCTCTGGGCGGAGCATCTCACGATGGGATGCTTTAGTTCTTATCAGTCATGCAGTGACATTCAATAGCCTATGATCAGCAGATGTCCCCCCGGAGGGAGGACTGGTTGTGGAAGAGATAAGGAAAACTTCCCACTTAACAGAAGACAACTGCCATACAGATGACAAATAGAATACAATTTTCTTGGCAATCCAGGACAGTCTGGCATGAGGACACACTGCACATATTTGCTCACTGCAATAATAAGCTGCACTTCTACAGTGTTTTCCTTCAACAGCTCAGTGTTTAACACCTGGCTTTGGAGCTCTTGGGCCACATATTGCCACGCAATTCGCACCTCTTTACAGAAGAAGAAATTGAACTGGCTAGATTTGGACCTGCCCACTTCATCCAGCAAGTTTATAGCAAAGCTAGAACAAACATTGAGTTGATTCAGTTCAAGTCCCCAGCTTTTGCTAGAATGCAATAAATAATTTTACCTAAGTGTAATAAAAATTAACAAGTTTCAATGACTTCAATGATAAATGCAGAAAGGATGTGATTTAAGAACTGTTGAAGGTTAAATAAGGACACACTGGCGCAAGTTAGTGGAGCAAAATACACTAGGGCAGATAAAAAGATGAAAAGATGATAAACAGACTTGATTAAGCATCACCTGACACACTACTTGCATATTTAAGTGAGTACTGGCAGCATCAGACACATTGCTCTCAGCCCCCTCACTCTGATTTGATGCCACATGGTTAATCTGAAGCCAAGAGCATCTGACCAAAATGACAGGTACATTGAGTTGTGTATAATTAAAACCCAAGCATGCCTCTACAGCTGGGGGAGGCAGACAAATGAGAGCTGATCAAAAGAATACAAATAGCTTATAACACCAAATAGGAAACACCAGGTTTGTTTGGTACTAGCATTATTCTGGTTTAGCTGGAGAAACAGTCTTGGAACAAGCTACAGTGGTTTTGTCTGAGTGAGTCTACAAAAACCAGACATATGAGAAACTGGGTGAAACTTCTCACTCACCTGTTGCAGCTTGTCTTCACACAGATTGCAAGACATCCCCAAGGAGAACATCCCACTTTCCCATGTGCTTGTGCAGGGTGGTGCTTACCATAGCTCCCAGTCCTTGCAAGTGCCTCTGGGTGTTATTGCAATAGAAATAATAAAGGCTCATTATAAATTATGGAGAATAAACAGCAATAGACATTTTAATTGATTTTGCTGCAAAAAAGTCACGTACTGTGTTTCCACTGGTAGGCACAAGTAACTCGACAGACAGATTGCCATCTAGAAATTGCAAGGTCATTACCACTAGGTGTTCAGATTCTACTGGAAGTGGTAACACAGGTTTAATTTCTGCATTGAATAAAGGGATGGATACACAGTAAAGTCCATACCTCTGCAGGCAACAGTCCTGGCTTCCCATCAAAGACACAGAACACAACGAAGTTATTTCACATGAGCTTTCTGGCAGGCAACTTTACACCATTCAGGCTATGCAGTGAGGGAAAGGGCTGATTTGACCCTAATGGACAATTAAAGGACCTGTTCAATGAGTTAGTAGCAGGTTCTTCTTCCAGGCAGGAAAATTTTGTTTTGTATATGCTGCTGAGAACCAGAATAAGTGTTTCCCACAAACCTTCCAAATCCATAACAGTTATGCATAATCCTGGGTTTAAAAGGGAACCTTATAAAACATAACTTGATAAACGTCCTTCTGAAGGAGCAGGAGGGAATGTGAATGTTCTCTTTTGGGCCGTGCATATCACAGACAAGGCAATGAGCTGTTGTCAGCATGTTGACCTGCGTAAACTATTCCAGGCTACTTTTTCCCTGCCCACAAAGAACAAGATAACCTTAAGGTGATGCAGTCATGGTGCCAGCTTTGTCATTGATAACACTCATGTAATTGCACTTAAATGCCCACGAGCTGCCAGGTATAGCTCTGCATCCTCATCCCCCAAATCTGACACACAGCCATGACCAAGACCAACGGCTGCAGCAGGAGTGAAGGCAAACCCTGCTCTGTTCACCTGGCTGCCAGGCTATCGAGGCCACATAAAAACAGATACTTGTTTGGGTTCCAGCATCTGCCATTGCACAAGATTTCAGTGTTTGTTAATTGGTCTTCATACCTACACCACTTCAGCTTGCGAGTGCAAAAAGGCACCACTCTGAGGGATTGCACTGGACTAACAGTGTGAATTTAGTCAGCCATCTAGAGATATTTGCAAGAGAGTTAGATAAATATTAAAATACTATCCCTTCTCTCTCTTTGTGCTGCAGGTGGTAGACAAGGGTGATGTTATGGACTTAATTATTTTATGGTGAAAGTTGCCCTTGCAGTAGCTTTCCTCTTGCTTGTTCCACAACACTGTACATTAGTTCTCTCTCAGCTCTCATTCTTAAATCACTTATTCACTATGTAATTTATACAGAAAGAAAATACCATTTCCGTTCAGTCAGTTTTGCTATCCTTCACACTTTTTTTCACTGAAACAAGGTTCTTGTATTTTTTTTACCTTGCAGCTATGCAAGCTATGCCCACTGAATTCTCTGCTTAAGTGGAGTGCCTGGAACTAGCTCTCCTGATTCTAGGATCACACTGCATAGTCCTGAATAAATTTATTATTTATGACATGAAAATTAAAACACAATATAACTTTAACTACTCTAGCTTTGTTTGGCACTTGCCAAATGCCAAGTCTTGCATTTAGGGTGGAGTAAACCCACAGAAAAGTACAAGCTGGGCAGTGGCTAGATGGAAAACAATTTGGAAGAAAAGAACGGAGTGGCTGGGCGAAATGCTGAATGTGAGTCAGCAAGCTGCATCATCAGCAAGAGGTGGTCAGTAGGTCAAGGGTTAGGGTTCTTTCTCTCTTCGGGACATGTCAGACCACAGCTGGAGTGCTGTGTCGAGGTATAGGCTCCCCAGAATAAACAAGGAAAAAAACCCCAAAAACCAAACAGCCCGCATCCCCGCACCCCCCCCCCCCAAAAAAAAAAAAAAAAGAAGAAAAAAAAGGAAACATACATAAAAAAGATACTGACATAGCAAAATCTATTTTACTGCCACATCAACAGCCGGGGCTGCTGGAAATGTGTTTGCTCAGCCCGAAGCAGAAAGCTGGCTGGACTGGCTGTAGGGACATTTTACTAATCACTGCAGCTACCAAATGGGAAGATGTGGAGAAGGAGGAGTCACACTCTTCCCAGTCAGGCACCATGACAGCAAAAGAGGCAACAGCCTCCAGACGGAATACGGGAAAATCTCTTTAGATACAGGAAAAACATTTTACTCCAAGTGTGGTCACTCAGCAGAAGAGTTTGTCCAAAGAAGCTGTGAAATATCCATCTCTGAAGCTATTAATAGCCGGACAATTCCCTGAGCCACCTGCTCTAACCGGGTTCTGCTCTCAGCAGAAAGTCGGATTACGTGACCCCTGGGAGGCTGGGGCCAACACGCCAGCCCGTGTCAGTCTGGCTCGGACTAGACCCAGGCTAGTCTGCGTTTCCGTCAGCAGATGGCAACATCAGCTAAATTACATGTTTCATTCCAGCATAGGAATGCGAGTTACCTGTCGAGGAAGGCAATAAACAGGTGGGGAAATTAGAGACTGCACGCACGGGAATGCCTCACGCCCTGCTTTTATTGCGCCTCCTCCCAGCCAGGTCCCGAACTGATCCCAAACAGAGTCCAAACAAGCAGGTGGCTTTGGCAGAGAGCAGCCAGCACTCCCAGAACTGCTGATTGCGACAGCGGCCGGGCCACTCGGTGTCAGCTCCACCGGGAGCGGAGCGGGCAGCGGGCACAGCCGGGGACAGCGGCCCTTGGCCGGGCCCCGATCATTGCACCGGATTGCACCCCCACGGGGTGCGAGACGAGTCCTTAGAAATCACGAATCGGCGACTATGAAGCCAAATTAAGGCGCTTTTCTCAAATCCAAAGGTTTTTTAAGCGACTTCTGCTATTTACAAACTACGCGATTAGCGCTCCCGCGCGCGGACGATGCCGCTGCCCGGCTGCCGGCGCAGCTTGGGCGGGATGCTCCATCCTGGAGGGCACGGCTCCGTTCCCGCACCGGGACGAGCTTCCCGCCGGGGCCCCACAAAGCATCGCCCCCGCGCCCCGTGCGACGCGGAGCGGCCGTGGCGTGATGGGCACCCAGCCCGCCGCCACCGGGACAGGCCGCGCTGGGAGGCGGGGCCGGGGGCGGCTTTTCCGGGCGGGCCGTGAGGGGGAAGGTGGTGCCGGGGGCGGCTTTTGCGGGCGGGCCGTGAGGGGGAAGGTGGTGCCGGGGGCGGTGTTTCTGGGCGGGCGGTGCCGGGAAAGGCGGTGCCAGGGGCGGTGTTTCTGGGCGGGCGGTGACGGGGGAGGCGGTATCGAGGAGGGTGTTCTTGTTTCGGCCGAGCGCGGTGAGGCGGTGCCGGGGGCGGGCCGGCGGCCGCGGTTGGCGGCGGCGCTGGGGCGGCCCTCGGCCTCTCCTCGAAGGGGCTGGCGGCTCCGCCCAGCTAGGCGAGAGCGGCCCTTCCAGACTGCGCTGGCGCGGCTGTCTCGCCGCCTTCCTCCTGTTTCCATCCGCTGCTGCTCCGTGCTGCTGCCCACAGCGCCTGCCGCTCGTCCGCGCTCCAGCCCGCGCCGCCATGGGGACCCCTCACGGCAGCCCCGGGCGAGGCGGCCTCGGGTTCCTGGTCCTCCTCCTGCTTCTGTCGCCCGTGCGGGTGAGTCCGTGGGGTGGGGAATGCCGGGCCTCCCGGCAGGGTGGGCAGGAGAGGGAGGGCGGGTGGGCAGCGGGGTCCCGCGGGTGTTGCCTGGCGCGGGGGCAGCCGCGGTGTCCCCAGCGCATCCCGCGCCCGGGGTGTCCCAGCCGGCGGGGCTGGATAAAGGCGGCGGTGTCCCGGCTTAGGCCCCTGGGCTCGGCCGGCGCGAAGCTGAAGCGGGGTACCGGGATGTCCCCTCCTCGTCCCCGCTGGGGCTCGCCCCCATTTTCCCGTGCCCCTGGTCTCCGTCGGGACGAGCTGTCAGCCGGTGGCACAGCAGGCCGGCCGGGAAGCGCCCGCGAACTTCAGCCTCTGCCCCGTCCCCGTCCCCTGCGGCCGCAGCCGGCAGCGGCAGCCCCCGGGATGCCGCGCTCCCGTGGCGTGCCCCGGTTATGCAATGCCCAGTGCATGTGAGTGGCCACGCAGTCACATGCTCGGCAGAGGCTTGCAGATGTCGTCGGTGTCTGGTTCGCTTTGCTTGGCGTGTAACTTGGGCTGGGTGACAGCTTCTTGGAAGTAATGATCTGTGCGGAGTGAGAGCTGTTGTTTATTCATGTGCCAGTAGTAAGACTACGTATTTCCTTAAAATCGAGGGCTGGAGTATGTTGGACTCTTTGTGAGCTTTAGGAAAAAATATGGTAAAACATTCACTCCTCTCAGTCTTGTTTTGTTATGCTGTACTGCAGGATAGGAGCGGGATACTCCACATTCCTCTGGAGAAACAAGGAGTGTCTTGTAAGCCTTTGTGGTTGGCTTTCTTTCCCTCTCTACCTACGTTGAAAACATACTTTCTAGGTCAAGTTTTATGATTAGCCCTTACAAAACATAGGAGTTTATCATCTTGTGTATGTGCTGTTCTCATACCCTCTTCAAAAAAACTTCTTTAAGAGCTTGAACATAAAATGAGGAATTCATTCTTCTATTACCACTGGAGAAGGTGATTGTTAGTAGTGACTTGTGATCTTCAGGTGAGTAAGTAATGATACTTCACAGGCAACCAGTGCACCTTTATGTAATGTTTTTTGGAGGGAGATATCATCTTGGGGCAATGAGGTGTGTCCTAGGCTGGTAAAGAAATGACAGAATGCTTTCCTTTTCAGGAGGATACTGACCTACAGTAACTTGAAACAAGTTCCCTAAATATTTAGGGGAACCCTTGTAGAGGCTTTGTGGTCCCTCGAAGAAAACATTGCAAAATTACTCTAACCATGCAAGTCTCAGTTGTGTACTGTAAGAAGGCAGAATCTGGTTTTATTGGGAATTTTTGCCATTAACTCTTATTTACAGCCTGACACTTCACAAAGAGGACCCTTGATATCTCTCAAAGAGAAGCTGGTCCTTCAGTTAGACTGAGCCTGTTTAGTGTGAGATGCTTGCTGAAGAAAGCATTGTAGAGGTAAACTGTTCTCTCTCTCAAGTGTACTGCTGGTGTAATGGTTTTGTGCTTTCAGTTGTGATGTTTGTAATCCAAAGTGCCATATGTCGTTTTTGTTTCAAAGCAGCAGTCGGTGGACTGGAGTGGCACTTCAGCTCACAGTCTTTCCACTACATGCGTGTTCACAATGAACTTGAAGTGTTCAGCCTGTATCTTTCACTCTAAGCAGTGCATGGTACAAGATTTCTGCCAGCTATCCATTACTACTTTGTTTTCTTACGAATGTTCTAATGCACTAGATGGTATTTATGTGATTAATGGCCGCTATTGCAATTGATCTTTGTATAATTGTACTAAAACACAAACTATTAAATCACTGGCTGATCAAGGCTGGATAAGGGTTCCCATCAGCAGCTGGGATCCCAAGCTATATTTGATTTTCTGAAATCCCATGGGAAAGTGTTAATGACAACTTCTGCTCATGCTAAATGGCTGCAGTGTGGTTCTACCTGACCTTGGACATGAAGTTCTGAAATGTCTGTTTGGAGCAGTTTCATTTTCAGGGATGGCAGTGTAGCTCCAGAACAAGACAGTAACCACTTCATCTAAATTACTTCCTGGAAAATCAGGAGTGACTTGTTCAGCCTTTCGGGATGGAAGCTGGGGAAGCTGCCTTAGAAGGAGAGAGATGGCTGAAGGGAGTGTCTGGTAGAACTGAGTCGTACTTAGCTGGGCAGTAGCCAAAACAATCCAGGTGTTGTGCAGTATTGTTATTATTAACCTGCAGGACATCAGAGCTGCAGACAGGTGCTAGCTGGGGGCCCTGCCGTTCCTGATCAGGCATGCATCCTTGCAGGTAACATCAGCTTGTCCCCACAGATACAGAATTATTACTGTTATTGCAGCTTTCTCTTCCTACTTGACTTTACTGAGGCGTCTGAAATGCTCTTGGGTAACTCCAGAACTGTGGCTTACTTTGCCTGACCAGGAGTAGTAATGATTTTTCCATCTGAAAGGAAACAGGCTGGTGAGCAAAGGAACAGGAGGAGCTTGGCAGATAAGGCATGGCTCTGAAAAAGTTACTGAAAGAGACAAAGAATAAGGACTAAACCTGTAAAGTTTCCTTTAGTCCATGCACCTCTTTCCCCCACAGGAAGGATCGTGTGGTAATACGCAACTTCTGGGGCAGATCTCTGAATTTGAACCTGGTCACCTGTTTCCATAAACCAGTCTTCACCCCTACACCACCCATTTATTAAGAGTGGTGTAGTGTTTCCTTAGAACTCAACCTAGCTGGCAATAGCAGATATTAAGGGATGCAGAGTAAGAGTGTGCTCTTTCCTGGATTGATCTTTTTGCCCTGCAAGATCCCAGATGCATCATCCTAGATGAAGGAAAGGGAAACAGCTGTGTCTGATGCTCTTGCCTTTTCCATACATTAGTAATCCTAGTTTGAAGAATCAGTGTTCACTTGTCATCTGGTATTTGTAACACCACAAACAGTTGCTGTTTCTGTGTACAGCATCAGCATTGTTCTTTGTCTCCTTAACAGCTATGTATTCATTGGTCGTGGTGAATGCTGCTGGAAACATCAAAATGTATCTGTTTGTTTCAACCTGCAGTTGAAGAAACATGGGCTGAATTAAATGTGTTTATGATCTGTTGGAACACTGGTTCTATTACAAATGAATGATAATGCTTGGGAACCAGAAAACTCTTAACAGAACTTTTGTAGAATGCCCATACTTGCTCATGTGCAAGTTCTTCATAAGGGCTCCTAGAGTCTCGGCTTGAGGTGAAATTTCTCTTCAAACAGACTAAGCCTGCCAGAAATAGGAATACAGTTTTCTGAGCTCTTGAGGATGTACTGAGGGTTGGTGTACTGACAAGTGGTTTCTAAGATATGCTTGAGGCAGGAAGGAACAGCCTTTATCTAAGGTTATGTTGCTGTTGCTTTATGAAATACTTAGGAAAGTCCCATTTTAATATGTGAAGTACTTAGTCACATGATCTTAAAAGGAAAACATACAGAAAAAACCCCCAAACCATGAACTAGCCCTGTGTTACTTATGAAGTATTTTAAGTATTTTGCCTTGTTTAGAAGGCAGTTGGGTTCAACATAGCATTTGTCTGTTACTTTTGGGTTTAGGCTTTCACCCACTTAAGAAGCTTAATACCCAGGTGAGCAATTGTCTGACCTAAAAGTCTGACTCTGCAAGCGGCAGCTTTTTTAACCATGACTTATTTACAGCCACACTTAGTCATCCCTATCTCACCCTACCCTCATAGCATTCTTCTGAAAGAATGGAAAGAGCAAAGTGCTTGTCTTACTTACTCTCTAACTTAATCTAGCTTTTACTGGAGGCTTTTCAGAGGAAAGAACTGTCAGCTCTGTTTTATCTGTGGTAGTGGAGTAGTTACATAGTTATTTGTCTCCGTGAATGCTTCCTCAGCCATAGGAGGCCAGTCCTCTCCTGTATTTTGGTGCTGACTCAATGGTAAGCAGGCTATTAACTTGTTAATGTTCAAAAGCTGTGCTGTTCAGTTCAGCCTATCTATGAATAATGATTTGGTGGTTTTTAGGCTTATTAACTTGGTTCAACCACTGTAAATCAAGCATCCCCAAAGCTTACTGGTTCAGGGGACAAATGTACACTTTTATTAGTGAAATCCTGCTAGGTAATGGCATAAATGTGAACTCTTAAGCTGTTTCTGAAACTGCATTCTTGGTGTTAATACTGAAAGAGAGTCTTCAGACCTGCAGTTCTAGGCCCAACTGCTCTTCTAATAGTTTAAAGCAGCTCATCTGTTCAGCTTTTCTTAAACAGGCTGAAAGTTTGAGTGGCAAACATTGTTTTTTCCATTGTATGTTTTGTTGCTGTGGAACTTCAGAAATGTGATTTGAAATTCTTTATCCAAATTCAAATGTAAACTAATATTAGGCCAAACTTTGTGTTGCTTTATTTGTCTTTTGTGTTTAGCTGAATACCTTTTGGTACATTACCAAGTGTCATGTGCAAGTAAGTTGTTTTATGTTCTGTCCTGAAAATGATGACAGAAAGTCTTCTAGGTAAATTTATAAACGTAAGACATAAGACAGATTGTTTTGTATCCATGTAGCTATAGCCAAGGAATTGCTACCTTGAAACACAGATCATGTTTTTAAAACAATTGAACTATCAGTCAGACTGATGTGGTAACTGAAATTTACTCAAGCTTTTCTGGGCAAGAGGTGCCCTGATAAGTTTTTTTGTAACTGTTAACTGCATTACCAGGTTTCCCACACATTCCAGTCTGGAAGAAAAAAGTCTTTCTCTAAAGAGTAAGTTGATGAATTTGTGTGTTTTTAAAAAATAAAAGGTGTTAGATAACAAGATGTAATGAAGCACAGAAAGTGTTTTTTAGAAAGGATGCTTACAAACTATTCTAGACTAAATACAGAAGCCAGCCTGATACTGAAGAAATAACTAGTCCTTTTCTCACGGGCATTGCAAAGCAGCCCCAAATTCCTTGCCCTTTTGCAAGAATAGTAGTGAATCTGTGCTTCCTCTTGAAGAGACAGTTCACTTCTGATGGTGGTACAAACAGCAGAACCATTGTCACTGTTGGTAGATTGTTTGCTGTTAAAACTGGGGCGTATAGGTGTGAGGAAGAAGAGTTGAAGATGATGACTTCTAAATTTGCATCACAGTAGTATTAACTTCTTAGATTATACTTGATGCATGAACAAATTTACAATGGGGTTTTGAGAAATAGTCTACAAGTTATGGAAGTTTGACTTTTTGTCTTGTACTGGTGTTAAACATTCAGTGTTTATAAGTGCAATCTTAAAGGGTGTTTTCCAGCTTGTATCATAGAACGTGGTAATGCTTAACAACTGGTTGTGGGTTTAACTAGAAGATGTGCTAGAATAGACAAATGAAATGGTGATCTAGATGAGTGGCACTTAAACTGACTTTTAGACCTGGCTTACAGTGAGTAACTTTGAATTGGCCTATGTTGCCCTGGTTAGAGGAAAGAGGAAACAAGTCTTGGGTTGGGTAAATTAATGATGGTTATTGTCCCTGATATGGTAATACTTAACAGCTGGTTGTGGGTTTAACTAGAAGATGAGCTAGAATAGACAAATGAAATGGTGATCTGGATGAGTGGCACTTAAACTGACTTAGACCTGGCTTACAGTGAGTAACTTTGGCCTATGTTGCCCTGGTTAGAGGAAAGAGGAAACAAGTCTTGGGTTGGGTAAATTAATGATGGTTATTGTCCCTGATAAACAAGCAACTACTGATGTACTTTTTGAAGAACTGTCAGTGTTGTTCAGCACAAAAATGGATGTTATGGAGGCACTGTGTTTCTGGGTAGCTCTTGGGTAGTGTCAGGACAGCCTTTCAGGGGCCTCTCTGGTTGGTAAACAATACTATTCATGGTCAAGCACAAAGCACAGCAGTCTGTCCTTGCAGCAACAAAATATGGTGTCTCTAAAATGCTAAGTCAAGGTTGTTCAGGAGATCAAAATAGGTCAGTTATCTCTCAAACTATACTAAGCAAACTCCTGATCAGAGCTGACAGAAGTGTAGTAAATGTTTGTGCAGTCTGCTTTCAGCCCAGGTGGTAGGAAAACTTTGGAGCTGAATTAAAGCTTTTGCTGTAAATAACTTGTTATTGCATTAAATGCTTTAATTTTCAGAATAAATATTTTGGCTTAGTATCTCACATGTTTTAGTGTCAGTACCACTGAACAAGAATAAAAGGCTTTCAAGGTGCCACTGCCCTTTTTCAATTTCTTTTATACACATAATAAAGAACAAATTTCTGAATTTTCAATAGTCCCTTAAATTAAAGCATCTTTAAAATTCTTTTTTTTTTTTTTTCTTAGCACTGTAATCCCATTTAAATGTTCCATGCTTAGGTTTGAAAGTGGTGATGGAGGGCATCCTTTGAGATTGTGACAACATATGTATGGCAGATGCAGAGCTATGAAGTTCTGTTTCAGAATCTTCTCTGTGCTGGTATTTCTTCAATCTCATTCTAATGAGTTTTCAGGAAGGATCAGAAGGTGGCAGGAGGAAGTGAAATTGCACATAAGCAATGAGTTTCTCTTCATGTGCACTGACTCGTGCTCTAATGTGACAGTTTAACCCAAAAATATTTTGTTGTCTTGCATGAACAAATTATTTTCTAAATCACTTTGTACTTGAAGATGTTTTTCAGGCATTGATTTAGGTTCTTCTTAAGTAACTCTTATACTTGATCCTAAGTGTAGGTTGTGCACCTCCTGTTTCTGTAATGATCAAGGAAAGGTGGGGAGCTGAGCTGAAGATCAGTGGTGATGTGCACCCTGTCAAAAACACCCACTTTTGTTAATGGGTGCTTTATGTAGTATACACTGATGTTTTAATTAGCAGGAAGTTATCAGATCTGGACTGCAAATGGCTTTTGGAGTAGTAGCACATGAATTCTACAATAGCTGAGATATTTGGCAACTATTCCTTGCAGTTAATCACTTATTTTGTTGATTAGGTACTTTCACAAATGTGCGTCTGGTATGGAGAATGTGGAGTTGCGTCTGGAGACAAGAGGTACAACTGTGCTTATGATGGGCCACCCATAGCACTACCAGAAGATGGCTATGACTTAATGCAGGTGAGCTTCTCTTGGAGGTTTGCTGCTAAAAAAATAAATCTCTAACAGCAGAAGTCTGTACTGGGTTCTTTTAGACCTGTGCTATGACGTCTCATCCTAACCTGATGAGAAAGTAGACAGATTATCTCTGATTTCTTAGGTCCAACGGGGTTAAGATAATTTACCTTCGTTTCTTTTCAGAGGTATGAGAAGTCATCAAAATGTGATTAGAGGCTGTCACAGACAAAACCTTAAATATAGGATTTGTTCACTTTCTTGCATATTTTCCTCACTGGTTTGACTACTCTTTATTCAGATGGCTTTTTTGAAGACTTTCCCAAAATGTTATGCCCTGTTTTCCACAGTTATGCCCTTCTGATCTCTAAAGGACAAGACTAAACTATTTTCCTTCAGATGATCATTCCTGATAAAAGAAGGTGCTAACTGAAACTTGTTCAAATGGAGCAAATTTGGACAAAATTAGCTGTGCCTAGTGTGAGACTGTATTTCCTTACTTCGGCTTCAGCTGCCCAAATGAATGAAACCATAGTCAAAATAGAGTTTATCTTTTTCATGCACAACACAGCATATTGCCAGATTTGCCTTCTGGTATCTGATAGTTCAAAGCTTTAAAGAGTGAAATAACTACAGAGTTAAGCAATGGTTAGACTGGTGACAGGAGTGACTTCATTAAATATGTAGTTGAGCTAACTGCTGTTCTCTATTGTTTCTGAAGACTTAATGTACAGTTCTTGCATGTTACTATCAGTTATACATGTGTTAAATGCATTTGTCTCTTCTACAAACTGAACGTGAAGCAGCTCTTCCAGGTAATCAGTGGTTTTATGGTTAGTGTCTTGCCTTCTGAGACTTCAAAATCTGATACTATCCAGAAGGAGTACTAGAGGATAAGCTGCAGGAATACTTTCAGCTTGGATAAACATGTGTTGTCCTCTTACCAATAGGCTCTCAAATGCCATTATCATTCTATATATAGACCCTGGTGACTAAAGATCATCTGAAGGAGCTTTTCAAAAGGAAGTGCTGCCTTGAATAAAAGAAGTGAAAAAAGTGATCCTTCTCTGCAGTCTCTAAACAAAAATCTTGTTTGCTGGACTGTTTTTCTCCTATGCGTCTCCCACAGCAACAGCTACTGTGTTCTGAAATATGCTGACTCAGAGCCCATGATTTTAATGAGTTCTGAAACCTTAAACATGCTTTTTCTTCCTTTCCTCTTGATCTCAGTGTTGTTTGTTTTTTGTTTTTTTGTTAAGGAACTCTGTCCAGGTTTATTCTTTGGCAATGTTAGCACTTGCTGTGATGTTCATCAGCTTCAGACTTTGAAAAATAACTTGCAGCTGCCTCTGCAGTTTCTCTCCAGGTATGCTAATAAATGGCAAAGCAACTAATTTTATAACAGAATAACAAAGCACTTGTCTTCAAGTAGACTGTAGAAAAAGAGAAAAATTGGTAATTTCATTTAAAGGATTATTGGAGTCAGCTGCTGGAGTGACTTTATCCATAGCAGCAGGCTGTAATGTCATGAAACAACTGCTTGCAGTCTGGATTGACTTAGCTGGTAAGAATAAACATTCCCTTAGCTTATCTAGCTACTTTTATCTAATGAAACCTGCAGAAGGGGGTGACAAAGTAGCATTTGGTCTTGTTCTAAGACATTAAGAAGTCTAAGAAGTCTTTCTACTAGCAACAGTTAAATTTTTCTTCAAATTCTAGTAGAATTGTTTGAATCTGCGATTTGAGGCAGGCAATTTTATTAGCAATTTATGGTGCTTAAAGTTGTTTATCTGTAGCATCAATTGCTGTATTGCTGATTAAAATCTTACAGAATTTAAATATTCTGTTGCTCTGAGCAGAATGTTTATTTTTGCAAGGCATATATGACTTGACCTACATAGCACCTTTACCTCTTAATCTGATTGCTGTTCATTGGCTTTTCTACCAATTGGCTTTCCTTCCAGATGTCCATCGTGTTTTTACAACTTGATAAACCTCTTCTGTGAACTGACTTGTAGTCCACATCAGGCTGACTTTTTGAATGTTACAAGCACCATACCTTACTATGATCCCATTTTAAAAGAGAACAAAAGTAGCATTACAGAGCTGCAGTACTTCATTGGAGATCGATTTGCAAATGGTGAGTAAACACTTTGTTAATTTACCTTGGTTTTTGTCCAGGTAACAAGACCAGTGCTTTTTCAGAAAGTCAAAGAGATGTTTCCCCCTCAAATTCTGTCTTTTTGAAGTTTGAGTCATCACGTAGTGACAGTAGGTCCCCCTTAAAACTTATGGAACACTTAACTTCTGCCTGGGCAGTGGACATTACACTGACACTGTTAAATAACGATGTTTTAAAGGTTCAGCTGAGGATGAACATCTATACAAACAGTTAATAGCTGATAACCCTGATGGCTACAACTTCAGAAAAAAAAAGTTGCTGCCAAGTATTGAATGTCCAAAGTCTTCCTGATACTGAAACAGTCTGGCAAGCATGATAGTAGAGTTTGTACACAGTGTACTATGATGGTTCTCTAAAGGTACTCAGTCTTGAAATGGACTGTCTAGTCCTTTGTCAAATCAGATGTTTTTAGAGAACAATACATTTGGGTTGTATTTTGATTTTGTAGCAAGTTTAAAGCATTAATTCAGTCTTTTTATGCTTTTTGCAGTAAACTTTAATAAAATTGAGACTTGAAAGTCATATACAGCCTACAAGTTGAAAGTACTTTAAATGCTTTTCATAGCTTTCCCTGAAAACATTAGGTAATGTTTCTGTCAAGCAGAAAAGTAGGTTCTAACATAATGCAGATTTGAGTGGCTTTCTCAGAGCAAGGTAGCCTTAACAAAGCATTGCAACCTTGAATACTATAAATACAACCAAAAGCATTAGTTCACTATCCTGAGATGTTTCTACATGAAAACGGTAAGGATGTTCTTGGAACTTGGGGAGTCTGTAATATTGGAAACATTTGGAATGCTTACTCAAATTACAACATTGGATTAATGACTCTTCCCAGCAATGTACAATGCCTGCAAAGATGTGGAGGCTCCATCAAGCAATGTTAAAGCACTAGGGTTGCTGTGTGGGAAGGATGTCAAGGACTGCAATGCAACCAACTGGATTGAGTACATGTTTAGTAAAGACAATGGACAAACTCCTTTCAGCATAATTCCAATCTTTTCAGGTAAGAAACTGAATAGTCCTTGCCTTTGAAACTCCTTTTGAAGGCTGGGTGCTGTGGCTAGAGCATTGATTGTTAAACAACTGTCCAGCAATGAAAGTCTGCAGTCAGAGGCTTTCAAAGCAATGTGAGATTAACTTCCCTTTTTTTTTTTTTTTTTTATTTCTACTTGGAAACCATACTTTGGGGTTTTTTTCTATACAGCTTCTTACTGTACAAATTTCTAAAACTCTGTGATATTTCTGCTTGGAAACCATACTTTGGGTTTTTTTTCTATACAGCTTCTTACTGTACAAATTTCTAAAACTCTGTGATAGCCTGAGCCTAGGTAACTCTTGTATTCCTTGGGAAATGGGCAGTACCCTCATCCTGGAGGATTTCATTAACAGGAAATTGCTACGCATTTCACAATCTGAATTGATAAGAGGGATGACAAATCATTGCTGGGATGATAGAAGTATGTCCTTATTACTTCTACAGACCAAAGTGTTACAGACTTGACCCGTCATTTAATTATTAGACAACTGTAAATAATTGGTACCTGCTGTGGAAAAGGCAGTGGATTCTTCATCTGCAAGACCAAGAAATGCTGCTCTACACAGGGGCTGTGGGCTTTCATAAAAAGGGTTAACTCACCTAACTGGGAAGGTCTGGTAGTAAACTGGCTGTGCAACTTGTGATTTGTCATAGATGTTCCTGTCCATGGAATGAACCCTATGAATAACGCTACCAAAGGCTGTAATGAGTCCATGGATGATTCAACAGGACCATGCAGCTGTCAGGACTGTTCCATTGTCTGTGGTCCAAAACCTCAACCCCCTCCATTGCCTCCTCCTTGGCTATTGTTTGGTTTGGATGCTGTATATGTCATCATGTGGATCTCATACATGGGCTTTCTACTCATATTTTTTGCACTTGTTTTTGGAGTCTGGTGTTACAGGTAAAGCATTCAAAACGCTGAGTTCTGCAAGTCACTTGTTATCCCTGAGAACTTCTTTGCACTGGTCAGATGTTTGTCTTGACAACTTCAGCCAGCTAAAAGTCATGTTCTGTAGCAGATACCACATATACTTACAAAAAATATTCTAACAGCTAAAACCACCTGGTAGAAAGTGATTGCAGAAATTGGTTTAGTTGATGCACACATGTCATAGCATTCCTAGCTACAGAATCATGTACGCTATTCTTCAACTTCCATAACTAAGTGTGCAGAGTCTGGGAAAACATATATTCATAACAGTCACTGGCCTATTGCAAATTAAATAATAAATACTTTTTCCTAGTCTCCTACTTTGAAAAAAACAACTAAATGAAAGTTGAGCTTTTGGTAATTATAGCATATCAGCCTTGATCACATGGCTGGAGCATCTCTCCTATGAAGACAGGCTAAGAGAGTTAGGGCTGTTCCGCCTGGAGAAGAAAAGGCTCTAGGAATTCCTTACAGCACCGTCCAGTACCTAAAGGGGGGCTACAAGAGAGCTGGAGAGGGACTTCTTACACGTAATGACAGGACAAGGGGCAATGGTCTTAAGCTGAGGGAGAGTAGATGTGGGTTAGATGTTAAAAACAAATTCTGTACTATAAGGGTATTGAAACAGTGGAAGAGGTCGTGCACTTCCTGGTTATGGAGGTGTTCAAGGCCAGACTCAATGGGCTGTAAGTGAAGTGATCTAATGAAGGTGTCCCTGTTCGTGGCAGGGGTGTTGGAATTAGATGATCTTTAAGATTTGCTTCCAACCTAAACCACTCTGATTCTATGGTTGTTCAGTTATAACCAGAAAACTAAAATTCCTCTATAATAAGAATTAAGTCTGCTTGAAAAAGGATAGTGGGTATGACAATTTGATATGTTCAGCAGCCTTACCTTAGTGGGCATCATGAAATGAAGTGTTTGAGATGCCTGGTTCATATTTCTAATGTAAAAATCTCCTGCAAATATCAACTTAGAATCAATTTAACTAAATTCTCTGTGCTGTTAACGCTAGTGATCTTCTAAATGTGCATAAATAATCTGTGCTTGATGTAAGCTGAAAAATTTTTTTAAGATAGCTGACATGGTGTTCCAAAAGATCACAAACCTGGAGACTGTTGTACAAACAGTAGAGATGCCTTTTTGGACAAGCAGGATAACACAGCTTCTTGCCTTGCAGGAGGCGGCACTTTGTCTCGGAGTACACCCCAATTGACAGCAACGTAGCCTTTTCTGTGAATTCCCACCGTGACAATGGTATGTCTTCGGTAATAGTAACAGGTTTATTACAAACTCAATTAAGTGCATCCATTTCCTATGGATGGGCTCTGGAGTTTTAGCTTTGTTAGGCTGATAGTCCATTCTGAGGGGGCTTTCAGCCTTTTGACCAGCATCTCTCTTCTTTTAGAGTAGTGCTTACCCCTATTTTACTGGATGCTGAAAGCCCTGGATACACCCCTCATGGATCTAGCTAAGCTCCAAGCAAGGTCTGGAGAGCTTTTTTGTAGGAGTAGGATACATGATACTAAATTCAGTTTGATCATGTTTTGACTTATCCATATATCCATTTAAAGCATGCTAGGAAAGAACTGTACTGTAACTTGTGTACCAGCTGGGGTAGCTTGTTTTATTGTTTACATATTTATATTTTAACTTTATTTGCTACACCTGCTGCTGTCAAACACAACCTTACATTACAAGGGGCAACATAGGTACAAGCTGTTTTCTGCCCCTTGGCTTCAGTCAGGGATTGGTCCCACAATCTGACTGTCAGTGGAGACATAGCTTCTGGTGCTTCCTACAAACAACAAAATTTCATATTTCTGAGTGGACTCCAAGAAAATGCTACTTAACTGACTTCTCAGATATTTTCTATTTTTCTTGCTCTTGCAGGAAGCATTACCTGTGGTGAAAGGCTTGGTGAAAGGTTTGAGAATGGCCTGAGGATGACATTTACATCATGGGGGGCTTTCTGTGTCAGAAATCCACGTCCTGTTATTCTCTTCTCTGTGGTCTTCATTGCAATGTGCTGCTCAGGCTTTGTATATATTAAAGCAACTACAAATCCTGTAGATCTCTGGTCAGCCCCAAGCAGCCAAGCCCGCAAGGAGAAGGAGTACTTTGACACTCACTTTGGACCTTTCTTCCGTACTGAACAAGTTATTATTCAAGCACCAAAGAGCCACCCAGACACCTACTCCCCTTACCCATCAGGAGAAGATGTACCTTTTGGGCCTCCCCTTACCAAAGATATTCTCCATCAGGTAATTGGGAGTTTCCAAGAGCAAAGATCTAAGCCTGCTTAACAGGTATAACTACATGGAGTTGGCTTCCACCTGCAATGTTATGTATCCATCAAAACAGTCACTAGATATTCTTATTAAATATCATAGCTTTACTATAAAAGCTTTTTGCTGAAAACCTTTCTGTTAGAGAGACACTTGCAACATAAGTCTCTGTTTATAGTATGAACAGAGAAATAATGTTTTTGTAATGTGCTTCTATGGCTATGTCCCTCTGTCTCTGGGAACTCACAAGAATATAGTGTGCACTTAAGTCGTGTCTTGCAAGGGGAGTGCTTGTGGTGCTCTTAAACTATGGTTTGTTTTTTTTTAAGGTACTGGATTTGCAGGATGCTATTGTCAACATAACTGCTTCTTATGACAATGAGACTGTAATGCTGAAGGACATTTGCCTGGCTCCTCTTGCTCCCTACAACAACAACTGCACTATCCTGAGCGTACTCAACTACTTTCAGAACAGCCATTCTGTTCTGGATCACACTGTTGGGGATGAGTTCTTTGTCTATGCTGATTACCACACTCACTTCTTATACTGTGTTCGGTGAGCAGTACAATTGCATGGTTTTTAATCAAGTTGCCAGTTCAGCTTGGTTTGGTGTGAATGCTGGCTCTGGTTTACCTTAAACATGTTTTCAGTGTTTCTGAAGAATTCTGAATAGAACATCGGTTTCCAAGCTTTCTCTTTAGTTTGTAGTTCAGTTGGTTAAAAGGTACTCATTGTCTTAAAGGCTATAAGGCAGGCACCTTTAAAATTGTGTTTAAATTGTAAGCAAATGTAGCACAAGGGCAGTGTACCACTAGCAGTCTTGTCTTGTTTGTCTTGATTTTCAGTTGTAATACAACAACTTTTTACTGTTTTGTGCTGTGCCTCAGCTGTCATGCAGAAGGTAACAGTTACTGTTGGTGATCTCTTTAGGGCTCCAGCATCACTGAATGATACAAGCTTGCTTCACGATCCCTGCTTAGGAACGTTTGGTGGACCTGTATTTCCTTGGCTGGTGTTGGGAGGATATGATGGTGAGTGGCAAAACACTACTGCAGTGTAAGTCTGAGAGTACATACTTATAGGGCTGTTCTTGGTGCTGAAGGTGCATTCTCATTTAACACAGCTGTTTAAATGCAGTCCAGAGAAACTGGAGTTTTGTTAAACTTTCAGTATGTAAGGGTGTTTTGAGTAGACTAGTGCTGGGATTGGAGGCAGGCTACTCTGGAAGTGCAAAATACAAGCAATCTGTAATTGGAAAACACTTGTCAACAGGACAAATGTTTGGTCTGCTTTGGCCCTAGTAAAAGATAAAGATGTGAAGCAGCTCAGGTTGACATGCTGGGATGTATTGTGTATTTTGCTTTGAGTTAGTATAAAGTTTTGTTACTGATCTGACAAAGCAGTTAAGAATAGATTAAAGTGTTCACAAAGGAAATGCTTTCATAATTACTCTTAAGACAGGATTTTGTTCAAGCAATTTATCTAATTAAACTTGTGTTTAATATATCTAAAATAGTGCTTAAATGCAAGCGGTTCTTTATTAGACTGTAGGGGATTTGTATTTGCTTTGAGTAAAATCTAAGTATGCAAGAGGTACGGTGTTTAGGAAGACACATTTCTCATTAGATGGAAAGTCATAAGCAGTGGTTATACAGTAGCTTTTTTGTCTAACTGTGCAACAATTTAACATTGTGGTGTCATGAACATGTTAGCAATGAATAATTACTCTGGAATGCAATCTGTAGTGCTTATCAGCTTTGGTTCTTATTTCAGTAGTATGTTTGAGAACTCAGTGGTGTTCAGTTGTGGTGGAGTTGTAGGGGTGGGATTGCTTTGGGCAATGCTAATTTTAAACTTATTTATATCTGCTATACTAGAATGTAATTTCCATTTTTTAAATGCCAAACTTTTTATTTCTTCTATAGATGATAACTACAATAATGCCACAGCTCTTGTTATTACTTTTCCTGTCAATAACTACTACAATGACTCAAAAAAGCTGATGAAAGCCTTGGCATGGGAAAAAGAGTAAGTAGTCTTCCTGTTCTGAAATGCATACGTGATTTAAAGCAGCTTTAAATGTTGATTAAAAAAACCCACCTGCACTGTACTGACAGTTTTTCAGTATAACTACAGGGATGTTTTGAGAGGCAGAAAAATTGGTTAAAACCAGACTATGCTGGTCATAAAACCTTCACTTTGTCTGGCACACTTAATTTGCTTTGCGACATAGGTTCTGGTCCTCTTAGTGACAGCTAGCCCAGTAGTACTTGCCAATAAGTATGCTCAGAAAGGATTTATTTTATTGTGACTAGAATTACACAGGTAGACTCTTTAATTTACTGGACCATTAACCATGGGTGGAAAGGTTGAGCCTGATGCTGTAGTTCTTTACCTTTAATTTTTAAAAATGTCATCCAGATGAACATCTAAGGCTTTTGTCCCCTCTACCACCTTGAAGAGATAGCTTACACAGGCCAGCTGCTTTGGCTGTCAGTTCAGATGGAAACTATTGTACTAGAAAGTTTGTGACAAAATAAAAGTATGACAAGCATCTGCCTGTGTCACAAGCACCTTTCAAGTTGGGGAGCTGAAACAAGGCTAATAAATTGTTCCAGGACTGTAAGCAAGCTGCAGTCATCTTTCATGTGTCTATTCCTAGGTCTAGGTTCCTAGCTTTGAGGAAGACTGTGCTTAGAGTTTGAAATAGCTCATGTAAGTTACCTATTTGTCCTCAAATGCTAGAGAGAGCATGGAAAGTATTTCAAAGTATTGTATTTCTAGTTCTTAAAGAGGAGTTTTAGGTATGTGTAGCCTGTGCCTCTCTTTTGAAACTGAGGAAGGTCCCATCAAACTACTGTCTGGCCACAGGGTACTCCTGTACCACGCAGACAATGTAAATTTGCCATTAACTGGCTTTCAAGTATTTCTAGTGGAAGATGTTTTATCCTTTTAATGTGATCAACCTCTTGGTTTTGTTTTTTAGATTCATTAACTTTCTGAAGAACTACAATAATTCAAACTTAACGATATCATTTTCTGCTGAGCGGAGTATTGAAGATGAGATCAACCGCGAAAGCAACAGTGATATTAGCGTTGTGCTGATCAGCTATATTGTGATGTTCATCTACATCTCGATAGCTTTGGGACATATCCAGAGCTGTAGAAGACTGCTGGTATGTGTATAGTTTTCATTGCTATGAAGACTAAAGCTAGAGCTTGCTGATAGCTGTAAGTCACTTAACTATTTTTTCAGAATGCTGATGTTCAATTTTTTATTAAAGCATTGAGTACTTCATAGGCAGGAGTTAGGGGGAGCATTGTTTTTCTGCTAGACAATTCATGTGTATTTCATAGTCTCAGCTGAGTTCTTTCACTTGATGTTCAGTTAACATCAGCTTTAAGACTTGCAGCTTCAAGGTTGATTTTTTTTTTTTTTTAATATCTGGATCTTCAGATATTAAAAAATTTTCTGCTACCTAGACTAAATGTTAGAATATGACTTTTGCCTTTGCAATAATTTGTTCTGTGGGATATTTTTTTTTAATATCTGGATCTTCAAAAAAAACCTGAAAAATTTTCTGCTACCTAGACTAAATGTTAGAATATGACTTCTGCCTTTGCAGTAATTTGTTCTGTGGGATGATGCTTGTTTGGCTGACGTTCAGTACAACTTCTTTTAGGTGGATTCGAAGATCTCTCTGGGCATTGCAGGCATCCTGATTGTACTGAGCTCAGTAGCATGTTCTATAGGCATTTTCAGCTACTTTGGAATCCCACTGACACTGATTGTGATAGAAGTAATTCCTTTCTTGGTGCTGGCTATTGGAGTGGACAACATTTTCATTATGGTTCAGACACTTCAGGTATTTATTCTTGCATACAGACTCTTCTACAAGTGCCTGTCATTTTTGAAGGCTGTAAACTTGGAGCAGGAAGTCTTCTCTGTTCCAATGCTTAGGTCAATGTGAGCCACTCTGGACTCTCACAAGATATTTTGTGAGAGTGAAAGAGAGCCAAGAATCTTCTTGTACATTCTACCTTCACAAAAAACCCCCTAATTTATGTCTCTGCATTTTTCATATTGGTGCTTGATATCAAAATATTTGTAGAGCTCAACTGGTATTTTGATCACTTGTAACTGAAACATATTGTAAGCTGTAGTCATGAACTAAACTATATGCTTAAGACTAGGAGCTTCTGACACTAAGTCTTAGTGGGTAACAAGCTTTTTAATTTGACAGATTCAATCGCCTGCTGAAACTGGTACTGCCTCTGTCAAATGTGTTGTTTTATCTGAAGTACTGAACTTAGTACTATATTTTAAATTTGAAGCAAGACAGCAAGTAATGTTCAGGCTGCTCTTGTTTTAGAGAGTCTTAGGTGGTTTTTATCTAAGTTGTTAATGCAGTGGAAACAACAAAAGATAGCTTAGGATATTTTAAAGTTTCAGGTTTTTTTAAGCCATATGAAATAGCTTTATAAATTGCATGATTCCTAATAATAATAATAAATTATTGCCTTAAAACAGAGAGATGAACGCCTTCAGGGTGAAACTCTGGATAAACAGATTGGCAGAGTCTTGGGAGATGTAGCACCCAGTATGTTTCTCTCATCCTTTTCGGAGACTGTGGCATTCTTTCTTGGTAAGACGCCTTTCGTATTTTAAGATAAGGGCCTTATCATAACTGCGTGTTTCAAGAATACATGCAATACAAAAATATAAAAGCAAAATACAAATTTGTAAAGGCTGTTTAGCTTAGTTGTTCATTGTTACTATCAAGTTAAACTGCTGGGGGATAGGCAATGGATTACTTTAGGAGCGTGGCATTTATAAGATTTATAAGATCTATTTCTGAATCTGTTAAGCTTTTCAGCCTGAAAGACTGGAGGTTTTTACTGACTTGCAGTAAAAACTGACAAGTCTGAATTTGACCTTAGGAATAGATCAAATACCGAGGTGTATGAACTCCTATATGGTGTTTATTCATCTTGAGAAAATGCCCATTGGTTGGAAAAATGCTTCTATGACAGATTTATGTTTGAGGCTCACTTTATAATGTTTTAGAAGTAAATCTTTTGTTGCCCTACAAGTTTAATTTGGCCTTCTTCATAACGGCTTTGTTCACCTGCAGAGTAATTTGTCATTGGATCAACTTGCATTGGAGTGGCTTAATATTGAAGCAAGATGTTGCCTGACAGCACTTCTTAACTACCTTGTTACACAGTCTGCACCTAAATTTGGAATTGAGAAATGGCTTAGAACTAGTCATGCCTTTGCACAGCCTCAGTGCTGTTAAATAGGTCAAAGACAGCAGCTGTAGCCAGGCTTGTATGGGCTGTTTCCTTTGCTCTGGAAAGAAAGGCTCTTTGTCCTGCTGTAAGGCTACCACTTAGATTGGATGTTTGTCTAGAAAATGCTCATGCATTTCTAGGAGAAGGGAACTCTCGTAACAAACTGGGTCACTTCCTCCAGGGACACTGTCTACGATGCCAGCGGTTCGCACGTTCTCCCTGTTTGCTGGAATGGCTGTGCTCATAGACTTTATTCTTCAAGTCACTTGCTTCGTGAGTCTCCTGGGCTTGGATATTAAACGTCAAGAGGTGAGTATAAGTGCACCTGTAACTGCAGTGTCATGGGGATGACGACATCTGCAGAACTGCTCTAACTCTGGCATTTAATCCATTTTCAGAGTAATAGACTGGATATTCTGTGTTGCATCAAAAGCAGTGAAGAAATGAGTGGAGTCCAGCGTTCTGAGAACATGTTATTTCTGTTCTTCAAAAATCTGTTTTCTCCATATCTGCTTAAGGATTGGATGAGACCAATAGTAGTATGTATAATCTATTTCAAGTAAGCAGTCATCTAAAGTTGAGCAAAAGAGGAGTGAGCCTGAAGGCCTAAATAGGGAAGAAAAATCTTCAATACAGTGAAACAAATGAAGCTTCTAGTTTTTTTGTTCTCAGCATAAGAATAGAAATAAGCTTTTGTAACTGCAAAAGTATTTCATTAAATAGAGGCTTGATTGTGGATAGTCTAAAGCCCAGATTTAAGCGTTGCATTGCAGTCAATCGAATTACTTTAGCCTATGTAAAAAACCCAGCATGTATTGGCTTCTACACTGCATTAATCCAGAGCATTGTTGATGAATCTGTGATTCAGTTTAAAGTTACCACGCTTATTTACAGAAGGTGTTTGTAACCTTCACTGATGATTTCTAAGAGCAAATTTCCTTGCAGTTCCAAAGGGACCCCTGAGTATCTATGTTGTACTACCATTGCTGTATTAAGCCTGGGTAGCATATTTAGCATAACTAGAGCCTCTTTTCATGGTTCCTATTAGCTTAACAAATGACTCTTATTGCCTGTTGTTTCTGTGCAGTTCTCACTTCCATGGATTTGGTTTTTTTGCAGATAGCGGTGTTTGTGGGTATCCTGTCATTCAGTGCAGCAGTTATGCACAATGTAGAGATTGGACTGGATCAGTCTCTCTCAATGCCAGATGTAAGTCTTATGATCATGTCACTGTTCAGCAGTTTGTGGCAGAACTGAAACCTTGATACCCTATTGTGCTGCCTCAACATTGCATAATAGTAACTCAAAACTTTCCCTTGAAGGACTCCTATGTAATAGATTACTTCAGCCACATGAGTGAGTACCTGCATGTGGGTCCCCCTGTCTACTTTGTCCTAGAAGAAGGACACAACTACACCTCTTTGGAAGGGCAGAACATGGTGTGTGGTGGAACGGGATGTAACAATGATTCACTTGTCCAGCAAGTCTTCAATGCTGCGGAAATTGGTAGCTAGTAAGTCTTTCATGCTTGTCTCTGCATAATTGCATGGAAAGGATATAGCTGAGCAGTGTGTCCTCCTGATTTAGTTCAGGCTCAGCTGCTGGTTGTAAATTGACATTCTATTTTATTGGTTTTATATTGTAGGTTTTGGAGGGAAAGGGGTTGGAAGCAGCTCTAACAGTGTTCTAGAGTGAGGATAAAAGCTGTCTGTACTGATGGGATACATTGATGTACTTGGGTTTGGAAAAGGGGATTGATCCTTTAAGGAATTTTGGAATGGTAGTAAGAAAAACTTGTGAAAACCTCTCAGCAGGGTTATGATGTTCTGGACAATGGCTGCATGCTCAGCTTCTAAACTTGGTGAATAAACTAGGCTAGCCTAGAGAGGCTAAGCAGGAATTTTATCTGCAGCTAACAACTCAAGGAAGTCTTTTCCCAATTCCTTCCACTGTAGTTCATTTCAGCCAAACAAGGAGGAGCTTTGCTTGAAAGCTGAGACAACAGGGTCTGGTATAGGACAGAAAACAGAGTGGGCAGGAGAATGGAAAACTGAGCTTGGCAGCAGAACAGGATGCCGAGAAAAGGCTCTTGCTGTTTTCTAGCTGCAGTGTTCTGAACTACCTGAGCGTTACAGCTCTTGGATGGGGTACTGGAGCATGGGACTATATGAAGAGCTGAGTAGATTTGACAAGAATGAGTTGGCATGACATAAGTTGGCATTGGAGAGATCAAGTGATATGTTTTGGAATTAAACATAAAATTACTGATGATGGATATGCTGTGTTATTTTTATTAGCACAAGGATAGGCTATGCCCCATCATCCTGGATTGATGACTACTTTGACTGGGTGAAGCCACAGTCGTCCTGTTGCAGAGTCTACAATACCACTGGACAGTTTTGCAATGCTTCAGGTATTGGTATTCATCTTGTTGCTAGTGAATTAGCTTGGTTTATAAGTTTCACAGCCAAAACATTTTCTCATGGTATGAGTCAAGTAAATACCTTTTCTTACTCTTAAGTGGGGACCTCTTGAGTTGTCCTCTTGATTTATTTGTACTGCTGTTTGAGTGAGCTTAAATATTCTACTGGAATCTTGCAGACTGAAAACAGCCTACCTAGACAGCCAATGTGACTTGCTGTAAAAATTCTGATCCTTCTCTTGGCTTTCTTACAGCACAAAACTTGGTGCTCTGTTTTTGTTTAGGTCCTTCAGCTAGGTGTAGTTCTCATCAGATCTAATGGAGACAAATGCACGAGTAAGAGTTCTCTGACAGTCCTTGCCTTAGTAGCAATAAATCAAATTAAGGACTACAAATCTTATATGGAATTTCAGGATGGATCAGTTAGTTCATCAGTAAAAATGCTTTTTATGGAATAAAAAGCTACTTGCCTGTAGTAATGCAAGTCAGAAGTTACTAGTGTTAGGAAAAAGAATGCTTGACCCTGTAGATGACCTTCTTCCTGTATTTCTTCAGTCAGCGATCCATCCTGCACTCGTTGTCGACCACTGACTCAGGAAGGCAAGCAGAGACCACAGGGTGAAGACTTCATGACCTTTTTGCCAATGTTCCTATCAGACAACCCTAATCCTAAATGTGGCAAAGGGTAAGAGCCTTATTCTACAGATCTTGCTTAGACCAATGTGTCAGAGATACTTGCTCTGGGTTTTGTCTGGAGGTTAGATGTCTAATGTCCTCCTAAAAGCCATGCAAACATTGACATCTCACCAGTTCTGTACTATTTTCTGAAAAAAAACAAATGCATCATCAACTAAATGGAACAGCAGCTTTCCCCTGTACAAAGAGAGACAATATCTATGGTCAGTCGTTCTAGAAATGTTCTGTGCAATCTTGAAATGCATTGTGCTCTGAAGCTTTCATAGTTTTGGAAACTGCTAGAAACAACTACCAGCTATTAGCCCTCTAAAGGGCACCTACAAGAGAGCTGGAGAGGGACTTTTTACAAGGGGGTATAGTGATAAACAAGAAGGCATGGCTTTAAAATGAAAGAGGGTAGGTTCAGATTAGATGTTAGGAAGAAATTCTTTACTCTGAGGGTGGTGAGGCACTGGAACAGATTGCCCAGAGAAGCTGTGCCCCATCCCTGGAAGTGTTCACAACGAGATGGGATGGGATAGGATGGGATGGGATGTGCACAGCCATAGTCTGGTGGAAGGTGTTCCTGCTCATGGCAGAGGTGGAACTAGATGGTTCACAATGAGATGGGATGGGATGGGATGTGCGCAGCCATAGTCTAGTGGAAGGTGTTCCTGCTCATGGCAGAGTGTTCACAACGAGATGGGATGGGATAGGATGGGATGGGATGTGCACAGCCATAGTCTGGTGGAAGGTGTTCCTGCTCATGGCAGAGGTGGAACTAGATAGATGATCTTATGCTCCCTTCCAACTCAAACCATTCTCTGATTCCATAAGATTATTTGTTATAAAAGCTAATAAATTTGAATAGTGCTGACATCTGATACGTACTTGTTTTTATAGAGGACATGCTGCATATAGCTCTGCTGTCACCTTTATAAACAACAAAACTGAGGTTGGAGCCACTTATTTTATGACTTACCATACTGTACTGAAAACATCATCTGATTTTATTGATGCTATGAGGAAAGCTCGGATTATAGCAGACAATATTACTGAAACTATGGGCATCAAAGAGAAGAACTACCGCGTGTTTCCTTACAGGTATGGTTCGATCTTTATTGCCTTGGTGACAAATACTTGAGCAATGCAGAAAATGTGCTGGCTAATAACATACTAGAAACCTGAGTTGTCTAACAGAAAATAATGCAGAGACATGGGGATTTCTAGTGAAACTAGGAAGATATAATTTGTATCCATAGCACTGGCCTCTTTCTACTGTCAATGATAACTACTTTAAATCCTTCACTACAAAGGTAGATATGACTCCATTTTGGGGCATTTCCAAGCTTTTATAGTAGGGTTCAATAAAATAACATATTAGAAACCTGAGTTTTCTAACAGAAGATAATGCAGAGACATGGGGATTTCTAGTTAAACTAGGAAGATATAATTTGTATCCATAGCACTGGCCTCTTGTCATTGATAACTAATATAAATCCTTCACTACAAAGGTAGATATGACTCCATTTTGGGGCATTTCCAAGCTTTTATAGTAGGGTTCAATAGTTCAATAAGTAGATATGTTGACATGGGTAATTGTAACCTGTGATGTGAATGTATTGACTTCAGATAAATTATTTAAATGTAAAGCAAATGCAACAGATGTCAAGTATAGGAGTACCACACTAAGGTTGAGTTGGAGTTGGTATCTGTACACCTGAAATACTGATCTCTGCCTCAAAGAATCCTACCTGTACTTATGGTCCATATGCAGTAGCTCCTGTAGATATCACAATGGATCCGAGCACCTACATTCTGGTATCTGCTGCAGCTGCTTATATTGAATTACGGGAATTACACTGACTTCGAGACCACGGTCTTTATTTGAAGTGTTAGTGAGGGGTTAACTCCTACAGAATGCTGGCTGATACGTGATGTTCCACTGATACAAGGAAGCCAGTTTCTGTTGGTAACTTCTGTTGGGGGTGGGGGAACCTTAGCACAGAAGCTAATCTAATATTAGCATATAAAAAGGAAGATGGCTAATGACAACCTCTCTTTTTTCCACAGTGTGTTTTATGTCTTCTATGAACAATACTTGACAATTGTGCACGATGCTATCTTTAACCTCTGCATCTCTTTGGGATCAATATTTCTGGTGACAACTGTGCTTCTTGGTTTTGAAGTATGGGCTGCTGTTGTGGTTTCAATAACTATTGCTATGATAATTGTCAACATGTTTGGAGTGATGTGGCTCTGGGGCATCAGCTTGAATGCAGTTTCTTTAGTAAATCTTGTCATGGTAAGTCAACATGACCTCTCTTTGCTTCTGTTTCCAAGTTTTGAACAGTTCTGTGTGCTACATATGTACTTGTGATACCGGGCAGTATTCTGCTGCTGAACTTTGACAGGCCTTTGAACAGTAGTGGAACTACTAGAGTAGTGGAACTAGAAGAGAAAATGAGTTTATTATGATGACTAGTCCTAGTACTAATAAGATACAGCAGTTGAACTGAAGCTATACTGCATCTGGTGGAGGTCACTCTTGTTTTGCAGCAACAGCTGCATTGCTGCTGTCTAGGCTAGGTGCTGCTCCACATCAACACTCGGGTGGCTTATGCTGAAGGGGAGGATGCAGAGGTTTGTCTGCTGTATTTCTGTTCTACAGAGCAGATCTGGGATGTGCTAGCACTAGTATTGTTCCCGCATAAGTGGATGAAATCATCTGAGTAGAGAGAGCCTTGGTAAAGCACTCCAGAACTAGCTCCAGCAAGCAGATATTGGTTGCTCTGGCTTACTGTCTTCTCGAGAGGTTTGTGGCAGGTCTGAGGGTCAGTGTAAACTGTTGGCCCATGTTACAATTAGATGTATGTTCAAGCAAGTCTCTACTAGATAAGGCTAAGATTAGCCAAGTGTTCAGTTAGTGTTGCAAAGGATTGATCAGGTAAGTTGTCATGGTATCAAAGCAGGATGTATATTCAGTGTTATTCTAAAGCAGTGTTATTGCAGCTAATAGTTGTAAACTGATTCTAATGTTCAATGTTCACTACGTAAGCTACATCAAAGCCAGCTTGCTTTAACCTCAGGAAACTTGACCTGAAACAACCTCATGTTCTACTTCCTGTGTGATTGTCTAGTAATGACTGGTGGTAAAACACCACACAGTGTTTTACCTGTGTGGCAAACACCTGCAACAGCCTCTGGGAAGCGACACTAAGTTTTGTAATTTCCCATGGTACTTTAACTCTGCGGACTGATGACAGCTGCCAGGAATCTTTCTAGCCCATCCAGAATTCTGAGTAGAGACCTTGCCAGCAAAGTGCTCATCTAACTGAAGTCTTCACATGTTTCCTTTCACTCTCCAGAGCTGTGGAATCGCTGTGGAATTCTGCAGTCATGTGACAAGAGCGTTCACCATCAGTACCAAGGGCAGTAGAGTGGAGCGTGCGGAAGAAGCTCTGTCTCACATGGGCAGCTCAGTGAGTATCTGCTGGGTGGGGAAGGGAAAAGGAGTAGCCAAGTAACAGCCCTACTATTTTAAGAAATGTTATAGGTGACAGTCTTAAGTCATAAAGATAGCCTTGCTTTTTCTTTTTGGATTGCTTAAAGCTCTTAAGGTCAACTACTAGTAGGCTCTTAGGCTTCTACTAGTAACAGGGGTGATGAAGACTCATTTTTAATCTGATGCTACCACTGCCTAGTAGTAGGAGAGAGCTAAATGCTTTACCTGAACTAGTAGTTTGGATAAACCTCAAATTGTCCCATTAAAATTCAAGTGTTTCTCTTCCAGATAGTCAGAGGTGACTAGGAAAGGTGATTGTGAATATGGGATGCAGTTGGAGCTTGTAGAGAACAAGCAGGACTCGGTGTTTAGGCAGTACTGTCATGTCACTTGTCTTAGACTAAGTGACCTGTATGGGGTTGGAATGGAAAGTTATTGTGATGTGTGTACCACACCCAGGTACAGAACTTAACTGGAATGTGAGTTAAGTAATGGTTTCCACTTGTATCTCCCTGAAGCAAAAGTTAATTAGTTGGCTGCATAGATCAGAGTGGATTTTTAATTATACTGAGCCTTTCCTGTGGGACCAAAAAGATGAACTCTTGAGTGCATCTTGATTTGGTCCTAGACTGGCAGGGCAGGAGGTATACTGCATACAGGAGCCTTAGATCACACAAAAATGTTACCAAATGCTAAATACTTGAAGGAAATGGATTACCTAAACTCCTACTGATCACTTAAATACTGTTTTTATTGCCAGGTATTCAGTGGTATCACACTGACCAAATTTGGAGGAATTGTAGTATTGGCTTTTTCCAAATCTCAAATCTTCAAGATATTCTACTTCAGGATGTATCTAGCTATGGTTGTGCTGGGAGCAACACATGGACTGATATTTCTTCCAGTTCTGCTTAGTTACATAGGTAAGATGTGACAGTCTGCTCTATACCACACTTCAAACAAAAATAGCTGTCTGTGGACTTTCTGTGATGTGGAAAGGTCTGCAGAGATTAAAAGCAGCACTGGAATGTGCCTCTCTCATCTAAGTGGCCTGTCCTTTCGAAAGCAGAGGCTGACTGGTGGCACTGCAGGCTCACTGCTGTGGGCTCGCTGAACGAAGCAAGCACTGCACTTTGCTGTGCTTTGTGAAGGTGGCTGCTGTCCCAGAGAGCATGATTAGCATGTTTCAACCTGGGGCCAGGATGGTGGGTGGCAGCAACAAACCTCCTGTGGGTCACTGTTCCTGCATTTGCAGAAACAATCTTGCCTTTCAGTGAGGATGGTCCAAGCACTGTCCTCCTGAATTTGACAATGCATGTGTATAGTGTAGTCCTTAAGTAAGGCTCAGTTTAAGTCTACCTTTAATGGGCTTAAGACTGATGGGGATTCATTTACCACTGCCTTTGTTGGGGCTGAGAGCTATGAACAGCTGAGCTGAAGCACGTTTCTGACTTAAGCTGGCCTTAGACAGTAAGATCATGCATGCTTCCTGATGACTGATCAGCTGAAATGTGGAGCCTTTGGATAACTGTGTTCTCTCACTCAGGCCCATCAGTAAATAAAGCTAAAACTCGTGCTGCACAAGAGAGGACCAGAGGTACAGAACGGGAGAGACTCCTCTACTTCTAGTTTTTAACAGTGTTCAGTGGACTGCCTGAACTGTGGCTTAGGCCCAACTCCTAAGAACTGAAGCGCAGCAGTGTTCTATGACTATCACACTGTAACCACCACAGACTTGACTCCTGCACAGATTCAACTAGAAGATACCAGCTGCAGCTTTGGACATAGCTTTAAACTCAGGAAATGCTAAGTGTGGCTCAAGTAACAGTATTATAAAACTATAGATGTGTTAATAAGATTACTAAAACACTTCTGTTTTCAAGAGGTTGCATCTTTTTCCTTCAGAAACCTAAACCAGCTGTAGTGAAAGTTGAATAGCATTTTGTCAATGAAATTGAGGTGATGTGTATGAGAATGGACTGCTAAACCACTGACACTAATTTTAAATGCAGGTCAATGCAATTTTTGTCTCTATTTTTAGGGGGAAGCCATCACAAGTTGTAATATTTTTAGTACTATTTGCCAAAATGTCTTGTATATACTTTATTATAAAATAGCAATTTTGTAGTTCAAAAATCTACTTAAATGCAATAAATTAAGTTTATACATTTCAGTTGAAGAGTCTTTCAGAATGTTGTGGGTTTCATGAGAGCTTGTTCTCCAAAAACTTGTTTGAAGAAGGTGACATGTTCTTCACAGTGCTCACCTACAGGAGACAAAATAAAAGTTCCATGTCCACTTTAAAACTCACAAACACAGAACCAAGGTTGTGTCGTTTCACTTATCTTCATTTATTGGTACTAATTCTTATCTTTAATGTGTGTAAGTACCAGAGTTGAACAAACAGAAAGCACTGGAATACTGAGGTATTTCCAGTCCTGTGACCGGTTTTCTTCAGGTGAAGCAGATTTTGATCTAGTTCATGGATCTAACCAGCAGATTCACAGCATGAGAGCCCTTTATGTCAAGATGCAAGAGTGTGGGGTGGGATTCTGCACCTACAGAATGTCTGGTGATTACAAACATGTTGCTGGTGCAAGCAGTTTGGCTTGGCTTTTAAAGAAAGAACTGTAGCATAAAACAGGCCTTGAATTTTTGTAATTAGTGGAAATAGACAATTAAACTCAAAGGTTTCCCAACCTGGTTGCTGACTTCAGGAGAAAACACTAATTGGATATAATGGCTCTGCTAACCTAAGCAGTGAGAGCAACTGCAAGTCAAACAGGTTCATCTGCAAGTTTATGTTTAGTTCAGCCTCTTTACTCCTGGGTGCAGTAGATGAAGGAGTAAGACAAGTTAATTTGGAACTGTGCTTAAAGGTGAGTATAAAATATAGGCTAAACTGTGCCAAGAGTTTTATCATCTAATACAGGCTCAACTGCATTGCACAACTGATTATCCTGCTCAAACTGCTTATTGCTTACCTGGTGTGAAGCTGGGGTTTCCTCGTAACCGCTGGTTCCTTTGTTCAAAGAACCGGAATATGGTGTAGAAAAGCATCTCATCCTCTGCTTGTTTCGCTGCGTCGAGGAATTTGCGGGCTGAAATGCTGTCGTGTCCTCCAATACCCCTGATGAATCTCAAGGCAGCCAAAACTTGGTGTTTGGACAATAGAACTTCCACTATTTCATCATTTGCTGTGGAAAGTCTCTGTGAAGTCAATCACAGCTGTAAGACAATGCTTCTAATGCATGCAAATGATTGATGCTAGTTAATGACTTCAAGCCTGGTCAGGGAAGCTGTTTGACCAGTCTAACCCACATGTGACATGGAGTTACTAGAATCAGAAATGCTTACTTTTAACATGTCCAGTGAGAGCTGATGTGCAGGAGGGTAAATGCTTTCCAGGGACAGTAAAAGACAAGCCTAGGGCAAAAGTAGAAATAACCTTAAAATTCTGAAGACTTCCCCCTTCCCTCACTAGCTTATTGGAGCTACTTGTCTTACATACCAAGGGCTTTGAGTCACTGAGCACATGGTACTGCAGAAACTGATGGAGCATGTAGAACAAGTTGTGTTGAACAAGGGTTTTGATGACCAGCTCATACAAGTAGTGCTGTGAATGTAGGAAGAAGACAATCAAAGGCATGGCTCTATTGACTTGTAGATTGTAAAAACACATATATAGTACAGAATTTACACACGTGACTAAGACTGGACTAAAATTTCATGGAGTGGGGCCATGTACTTAGCACATAAGTGATTTACCTGAACTGCAATCTGGAACTGGTTGAGAGAGCGAATGTATTCCATCAAGACAGCTATGGTGAACTTGTGAGGTGCTTCCTGGACAAAGAAGAAAGTGATAGGTGGAAATTGCATGGCTTCTCTGTTAATAACCCCATAAAAATAGGCATCAAAATATGCTAATCCTGACCAAGCTTCCTGCAGCCAATTTCAAGCCATCAAGTTAAATTGGCTGATCTGAGACTGCTGCCAAATTAGCCCTTAAATTTGTTTCATTAGCCCTTAAAATTAACTTACCTTCTTCTCTGTAAAAACAGATAAAACATGTGTGTACATATCAGACTGGTCAATAACTGCTTGAGTGCGGACAGGACGTTTCAGGAGTGGATTACTTCTACTCAGGCCTGTTTCTACCACCTAGGAGGAAAAAAAGGTATTTTAAAAGGAAACCCATAGTGTAGTACAGTTCCAAGTCAGTCTCAGTTGTACAGACTGTTTTCTGTCTCAAACACAACTATGAATTTGTGTTAACAAGGAAATTCATATCTGTGGTCATGTGATATTAGATGCATTTTGTTCAATGGGGATTTCATATTAAATTTAAAACTGCTTTTTAAAGTTATGTAAATACAGGTGCTCTAATATTCCTCAAAGCCAGCAGATGAATCTAACTACACTGACATGGGCCCTCAGGCTTAGAAGAGTTTTCAGTATGTGAGTGTACTCTGAGTTAGTGCTTGAATTTGGTACTTTAACAGAAGTAACTGAGATGTATCAGGACTGCCTGTTATGCCATGATGCAGTGTGCAGTGAAATCAGTGCTTTGGAAACCAAGGTTAGTGGTTATTGATTCAGAGTTGCTTTTTCAGCTTCTACCTTCTCTCTGCTTTCAAGCACTGGGGTATGTTAACCCATCGCTCTGGAGGTGGGCTTTGCAGCACCTCCACACACGTATCAAATGGGGGTCTTAGTGCATTTTCCACAGTAGACTTTTACTTGTGAGACTGAGGCAGTCAGGACCTTTTGGGGTAAGCCCAAACTTCCTAAGTAGAAAGGAGCATGCCTTCACCTGGATGCCACCTGAAAAGCAAACAGCATTGTCCTGTAAGCTGCCATAGCTAACATTGTTTACCATCGTATAGCTTTGCTCAGCTTCCAAGTACTTCTTATATTCATTATTCAGTTTGTCAAAAACAGTTGCAATCACAGACAGTGATCCTCTCTCTGGCTCACTGAGCACTGAAAAGATACAAAGAAAGAGCTATGAGGAAAAATAACCAGACACCTAAATGTTGCCTTTTTCAAAAGGTGATCTCTATTCTCTATCTAATTTTTAACTTTTAAGAAACATTTCCAGTCATGGAAATGTGGGGGAAAGTTGAATTTTTTATGCTGTTAAATTCCTTCAGAATAGTGACTGAGGGTAGTTAAAGGTAAATGACATCTGAAGGACCAAGGCAGCTTCAGGGGTGATCCCATATCTAAGAACAGCTAAGCTAACCTGGGTGAGTTTTTATGAATAAGCAGTATTGTACTTTCAAGATACAGAAAACACACTTAAACTTACTTTGAGAGCATACAGACAGGATAACCATTTTGCATTCTTTTCTTTGGAGAAGGAAATCCATTAGTTTTCCTTTATCTAGCAAGAGGTTAACTACAGGTTCAAGTTTCACCTGAAGACTCCAGAGGTAACCTTGATAATGAAGGATTAAACAAAGTGAATTGTCTTGTACAGTATAGCCTAGACATACAACTTTTCAATCCTTAAATGAAAACATATTGAGATTGTTTATTTGCCTTTCTAAGCCCATATTTTAGAGCAGCATTACCCTTGAAAATTAGTAGTAGAGATAGATAATCCTCTAGTTAATACTACCAAGAGCAATCAACTCAGCAGATGTACCTAGTAAGTCCCTTCAGTTTTAAGCTGCTTTGTGCACTGCAAATGTAAACCAGCCATTCTGATACTGAATATTGTAGAGTCCAAGAGCTCACCGCTTACCTTCACTTGCACTGATGATAATATCAGGTTGAAAGACAATCCAAGAAGAAGAATCTAAATGTTAAGGTTTTAACACCTATATTAACATTGATGCTAAACTGTTTCTCTTGAATTTACATTACTGTAGAGAAGCAGATCCCATTAACATACTTTCATTTACTGTCACTTCTACTTCTGAGGCTTTGAACCATGCTGTTGGAATGAATCTTCAGTTTTATGGTATACCTATTCAGTAATTTCATACACATGTCAAATAACCAAGAAATGTGGAATTTTTCTTTTACTTGTACCATTCTTGTACTTGTACCATTCATTTACTGTCACTTCTACTTCTGAGGTTTTGAACCAAGCTGTTGGAATGAATCTTCAGTTTTATGGTATACCTATTCAGTAATTTCATACACATGTCAAATAATCAAGAAATGTGGTATTATACTAGACTTCAGTATTTACAACTCTCTGAAAACATTATGAGGCTATTATGAAGCATATTTTGTCTTGAGTACATGTGCATAATCAGCTAAAACTGCTCTGTTAAGGAGTCAAGGTAAAAAATGCTACCTTCTTCCCTGCTTGATACATAGAATGAAGTTCTTACTTTTTGAGAGGATTTAAAGGATACAGAGTTTACATGGAACAGGAGCCTGACTTGTCACAGAAGCTGGGCCTGCAGAAAAAAGAACATCAGGTGAAGAACAGTAGTAACTCTGGCAGCTCTCCTATACCAAGTATTTTATGTCAAAAAGGTAACTATGGAGTGTAACACTCTAGCATGCAGTCAAAAAGAAAGATCCATTTGTTTAGCCAGATCTACAAAGAAAACCTGACACTGAGAAGGCAAAAAAAATCTTTCAAAACATGACTGTTTTGTTTTTCAGCCAGGTGAAATAATGCATGTAGAAATATTCCAGCTCTAGTACAGTAATTCTAAATACACAGATTCCATTTGCTGTATTTAAATGTATACTCTTTAAAAGGAAGAGTGGTTTGTACATTCTGATCCTAACCTTTGTTTAATACAAATCTCCATCTGCAGATTTATCATACTTGCTATCAGATGTTAGAGCTTTTAATGTGCAATCTTTTTGTATAGAAGCATCTTTCTGTTCTACAAAGAGAACCTCACTGCTTTATCAGCTGCTAGTGAAACTATGCTCAGGCTATTTCTATACTCCCAGCTTGAGGGTAACTACCTGTTACATTTCTAGGACTGGAGAACAGAAAGGTAATCCAAGAAGAATTTAAGAATTGGAGTTCTAACACTGAGTATAGCATTACTTCGAAATTGGTCTCAAACTTGATTCTGAGCTTGTATTGTCTTTCAGCCTCTAACTTCATAAGTCACACAGTCCTAACTTAAGCCAGAAAAGCACAAAGTGCTTTTGAGCACCCACAAGATTTGAGAGCCATGGCCAAAAAACTCCCCGCACCCAACACTTTTCAAGTGCAAAAGCAAAGTACTATAGGAAACGTGCACCTTAAACAGCAACTCTTCTGTAGTTGGCACACATTTGGAACACCAACTTCTGCTCAATTGCTTCTTACCTTCTTCCTTCCTCACCCTCTCAAATATGTATAACTGAAGTGTTAGTAACCTGAAGCACTCCTGTATGTGAGCTGTTGCATTTAAGTACTCTTGCTAAGTGTTAGGTTATTCATTATATAGTGGTTCTACCTGCTACAGGTATTTGATAGGGTTGAATTGATCGAGGTGGAAGTACAAACTGATGGATGGTTGTGGACCCATCAAAGTCTCCTTTGAGCTTGATGTCAAATATAACTGAAGTCTGCAATTAAAAAGAGGAAGTTAGTATTGACAGATGTGAATCACCACCCATTTACATGCATTTGGTCTGTTTTCCACATTTTCATCTAGTATTCTCTGTTAGAATCACAGAGTGGTTGGGGGTTGGAAGGGACGTACTGGGGGATGTAGCAATGACATTTTTCACTGATCAGGCTGCTCAAGGCTCCCTTCAACCTGGCACTGAACCCTTTCAGCAATGGGGCATCCTGTTCCAGGGTCTCACCACCCCCACTGTAAAGAGCTGCATCCCTTGCATCCCATCTATCTCCCTTTGGTCTAAAACCGCTGCCCCCAGAACTGTCACTATGTGCCCTAGAAAAAAGTCTCTCTCAGTCTGTCTTGCACAACACATGACTTTGACAGTGCATAGTTAAGGATGCTAGAAACTCTGAGGAAAATTGTCTTTCTTCCTCTGATATCCTCACACTTCTACCATTCAGTCTTGTTCAACTCAAGTCACTAACACTTCTAACCCAGTATGGACCACCAGGGAAAGCAGCCTTGCTTTCAGTGCCAACAAAACTCCAATTATTGGTGTCTCCCAAAGGCAAAATGAGTAATATTTTCTGGGTCTCTATAGTCATGCTTATAGCTTGACCAAAATGCCAGGGAGGAAGTGCTCTGGGTTAAATGTTAATGTGTAGAATTAACATGAAATATAACTGAAACATCAAGTAATCCTCCTAAAGAGGTAATGTGCCCCAGCTCTTGAAGTTGTCCAAGAGAAGATAATACAAGAAGTCCAAGCCTTTTCCCAAGTTAAGAGCAGAGTACCACTTTAGCTTAACCACTGACCAAGCCTTGCTGCTGGGACTACAGACAAGAAGTTTTACCTGTGCTGCCAGATGCACAAGAAGGTTTGTGCTCATACCAGTTTTTAGAGAGCCAGGCCTTCAGACTAAAGGAGTGCAAGTTTGTGTCACAGAAACATTATCATTCAAATGTGATATGATAAGATTCCCAGGATTGATAATTTAGTATCTAATTTAACTCTACCCCTTTGTATAATGCCTTAAAAGCCTACACAGTGGAGCAGCAAAGTATCCTAAGAAACTGACAAGAAGCAAAAACAGTGTAAGAAAAAATCAGGCATTACCAGCAGCCCTGATTATATATATCAGGATAAAAGGATAAATTTGAATCTCTTACAGTGTTCTGGTTTTGTTCCTGCAAATGTTCTGGGTTTTGGCCAAGCTAAGCCCAAAGAAAAATAATTTCCAAATGAAATTATTAAGTTACTAAAACCTGCCCCTAACTTCTCAAAGTTATGGCACAACACAATAAAAATAAATCAGACCTCAGTATCCTGATGATGTACTACCACCAAGTTATCCACTACATTCAGTGCAAACTTCCCAGTTCTGTTCAGCTTTAAAATATGTGTCTTCTTACAGGAGCCCTCTCTATGGAAACAAAGAGAAATGAGAACTGGTCAGCAAGCCTATACAAGTTGTCTTTTTGTTCTAGTTTTGCTGGAACTCGGTTTATTTTCTTCCTAGTAACTGGCAGAGTGCTGTATTTTGGATTTAGTATGAGAATAACACTGATAAGACCCGGATGTTTTAGTTGTTGCTCAACAGTGCTTACTCTAAGTCAAGGACTTTTTGGTTTCCCATGCTCTGCCAGAGAGCAGGTGTGCAAGCTGGGAGGGAGCAGGGCCAGGACAGCAGACCTGACCTGGCCAAAGGGATATTCCATATCCTAGGGCATCATGCTTGGTATAAAGTGGGGGAAGTTGGCCAGGAGGCACAGATCAGTGCTTGGGACAGGCTGGGTGGTAGAAATTGTTACTGTGTCACTTGCTTTTCATGGGTTTTATTCCCTCCTCCACGTGCTTTTCATTACTACTACTATTACTTTTTACCTTATTTCATTTATTAAACTGGTTTTATCTCAACCTATGAGTTTTACCTTTTTCTGATTTTCCTGCCCCTCCCACCAGGGGTTTGGGGGAGCAGCTGGTGGTACTTAGTTGCCACTTGGGGTTAAACCACAACACTGACACAGATGTGAACTGCCACTAACATTCTTCATTCTGCTCTTACCTGGGTAAGTGATAGAGCACTACTTCTGCTCCTGTACTGTTGGAAGTCCTTGAGTGATGCCTCAAATAGAGAATATAAAGCTGCCCGTATCTAACAAGACAACAGGATTAAAGCATTATTTTCAATTAAGAGCTCTATCAGTCTCTTAGGTAATCTCATCCCTTCTTCTGCGATAAAATGTTTGACTCTAAGTCAGGTAATCATTTAATTAAAAGTGAAAGATTAAGCAGTACTTGCATGAGTATAGGCCATGCACTGTGATTTATCAAGTTTGGCATCTGTGAATGATTCCTCTACCAAAATATCAACTAAGAAATGAAACATTCTCCAAACTTCTGTGGTAATCCAGAACAATGTCATGTAAGACTTCTCCATTTGCTTCCCCTCCCCACCTTGCCCTAAGAGGGCTGTTTAAATGCTTTGTTCAAGGCAGTAACTGAGATGCTTTAAAGCAACAGCACTGCTAAAACAAGAAACAAGTGCAACCATTGTAAGGTCATTCCCTTCTTCCAGCATTCCCAAACTGCTCCACCTTCCCAAGAAAGACCTGATTTGTGATACCTACATTGTAGCCATAGCAATATCTCTTTCAGAAAGGCTGAGTGTCCTTCCCTTCTTCCAGCATTCCCAAACTGCCCCGCCTTCCCAAGAAAGACCTGATTTGTGAGATACCTACATTGTAGCCATAGCAATATCTCTTTCAGAAAGGCTGAGCTTGGATGACTTGGGTGCTGCAGGCAACTCAATTTCAAATTTTGATAGTTTTGACATGGTCCCGCTCTGTTAAACGGCAAAACAAGAACAGTCACGACCGGAACCAGAAAGGGATGAGCCGCCTTTGCCCAAAAGCTGCTTCACCAGCGCCCCCACGAGGCAAAGGGCGGTCATAGCCTAAATTAAAGTGTTTCGTGCTTGCTTTCCTAAAAAACACCCCAACTGATTCTTAACACACACTTCTGTAACTTCAGAAGCTTTATCGTCTTCATTTTCTGACCTCAGCTACAAAAATATTTTTATTTCAATTCAGTCAAACAAATTTGTATGCAAATCCCCAGAACAATTGGTCTGGAGATCTCAAACAGCAGTTCTCATTAACTTACTTTCCCTCTTCCAGAAAGGTATTTGCTCCAACTCTTAAATAACTGCTTCCTGGGAAGGAGAAAATATCACTACCTCCTACCAGTCACAGTCTCCTATAGTTCCTGTTTTCTACTTACAGCACATCCCTTCTCCTGCCCAAGGCTTCCACTCTCCTCTTCCTCTTTTCTATGGAATTTATATTTAAGCAAGTTCTCACAGTTTCCAAAGTTTCTATTGAAATTAACTTCCTATTCTTACTGATTCATTCTTGAGTGTGAAGTGTGAATACTACAGAACTATTTTCTTTGCTAGAGCTCTATTTTCAAGTATTACTTTAGTACAGGACCTTTCTCAGGAGATCTTTAAATACGACTTCCTGAACACAAGAGAAAAATTATTTCGCTTCAACCTACAACTTGACACAAAATGTGAAGGAGGGGAAACCATAACCAAAGTTGTTAAAACCATGAAAGGCTAGTAGATTCCTCCCAGCCACCTAAGGGAACATCATTTCAGGATGCAGTACAGACCCTACGCAAGATTAACACAAACCAGGAAACTCATGTGAATAAGATGCTTTTTAATCTCTTCCCTTAAACTGCCACAGAAATCTTCCTAATCCATTGACAGTAGTTCTTGTCCTAATTTTTAAAATCACCTGACTGCATCATTAACTGAAAACAGATTCTGGTTTTCACAACACACTTTTTCCACGACAAAAAGAAAAATATTTTCCCAGGAACAATAAGTGTTGCCCACATCGAAGAACACCAAAAGAAAAAACTACTGTAGACAAAGTCCCCTCTGGCTTGGGACAACAGTTGTTTCTTAAGCGCTACCTTTTTTCTTTATCTCTTTTTCATCCAGTCATATCTGGGAGGTTACAATTATAATCACAAGATTTTCTTTATCATACTGCAGACAGCAAATGTTCATATTACAAGTAACTCATAAATACCTATTTAAGTGAAAAAAATTCTTTAAAGACATTTAAATTGTAAAATATTTAGTCACCACCAATTTTTTCTTTCCTTTCTCAAGGTCAACTGTCCAGCCTTGTCTGGACATACATCTTTCCAAAAAGCATGTAAGAAAGAGCAAATTACCTAATTTTAAGTCATCACTTAGGAGCTACCTTATAGATTTGCTTATTGTCATACAGGGATGTGAAAACACACACCTTTTGGAAGAAATTCAAGTAATAGAATATTTGGATGAAGAGTTTAGGAAAAAATGAAAATTACAAGTTTGGAACATATCCCTTTACCTTGAAATAGAATGGCTGCAGGACATTGCCAAGGACAGTGGTTGAGAGAAGGATAACAGAGCTCTCTGGACAATACATGTACCAATTGACATTAATACTCTGATTCTTCAGAAGCTTTAAACTTCGTTTCTCTGGCAATACCTGGAAACACAGGACATTAGCATTATATTACCACAGGATTCCAACAGCATAAATGGTAATTAATGCACAGGAGTAAGGAATGTTAAGCAAGAAATGGATAAGTGTAAAGACATTTACTGTGCTAGAATTAAAAATCAGAAACCTGACAATCACAGCTGAGGCCCCACTTTATTGCAGCTAAGGAAAGAATACACATCAAGTACTAATGAGCTCAAAGGTGTTGTGTTTTCCCACTCATCCAGATCTAAGTGGAGAAAACACCTTGCTTGATACAACTAGTGAAGTCTTATTAAAAAGTTCTCCTTCTGTGTTTTCCCACTCATCCAGATCTGAGTATAAGTGGAGAAAACACCTTGCTTGATACAACTAGTGAAGTCTTATTAAAAAGTTCTCCTTACAATATTCTTTCTGCCTTCACTCCCCAGCCTCCTTAATCTTTTATATTTGACAACTAAGTATATAAATCAATTCTCTTCATTTCAAGGGCTTAAATATCCTCTCTTTAAAAAGACACTATTTCATTTAGTCCTGTTACTTGCAGGGTTGACATTCATAATCCTTTCAGGTGGTAAATATATATTGTCCCCCTCAATCAGCATGAAATAATGCTGCATTTTCAGTTACTTTCTTTAGTACTGGTTATTAGCAACAGTCATTAAGAGAAACATTGTGTCTTAAGCTACAGGACTGAAATTAGTGGGAAGTGCACAACTTTTTTTTTTAGGAAGTGTTTAAATATCCCTCATCATGAATGTTAAAAAGAGTTATTTATTCATCAGACATCTTTAAAAATACATGCAAAGGAAATTACATGTTACATAAAAGAACTCAATGAGGTCAACACAGGAGAAAGCTGCAAGTTGCAGAAGGGTACTAGCTGGTAAATTATATAGTTCTTTGCCACCTTTTAAGCATGTACACATCTTCCCCAATGCTGATTTGTTTTGTGTGAAGTGATATTTCACATTACATTTAAATACTCATTTCCATACAAGCCAAGAGCATCTCTTAATCCAGAGTTCCCAAGGCTTAGTTGAGTGCTCCTTTATACAAGGTCTTAAAACCTGTAAATGATAAATTTGCCCTGCCCTAAAAATGTATTCTTCTTAAAAAAATTAAATTGTAGTCTGCAAACCAAACAGCAGAAATTGGTTTTTTTAGCAGTACACTTTCTCAGTTACAGAGACAAGAAAAGAATTCAAATATGCTGTTACAAATTTACATTTTCACATCTCTAAGCATGTCCTACGGGAGTTATTTGCATTACCTGGTAGAATTCAATTCCTTGATCTGTGATGAAGACAATTTCTGTAGAACTCGTCCAGCAGAATCCTAGAATATTGGCATTCTTTGTCTTTTAACAAACAAGCAAACAAACACTCTTTTACTTGGAAAAATTAACTATTCAGTTAAGCTAATATTACTAAATGCAGAACATGAGACCAAAGGCAATTCAGGTATCCAATCTCTGGAATTAATACTTTTGGCCAACCAGACACCCAGCATGCATCAGTTGCTTTTATAAAGCATTCCCAAACTACACATGAACACAATTACTGTACGACCTGGATTTTTGGCAGCATGTAAGATTTACAAGTTTATTATAAAATCAAATTTTATTTTCATCCTAGATAAAACTAAGTTCCTCTGCTTCAAATTCTACTGTCAATTCAACTAGTTCCTGACATGAGAAGCAGGAAGAGATGTTGACAGAAACTAAATGGAAAAATTTGCCATGACTTCACTAAGAATCTACTTCTATTACGCTCAGAAGTTTTATCACCATAAATATTTTGCTAGAATGGTTTACTTGAACTTGTAATTCTAAATAATGAAGGAGACAGTGTTTCAGCTTTAAAGAGTACAGGGATAAAAGGATCTGTGTAAATCAGATGTATAAAAATTTACTTTAGCATTCTATTACCCAAAAATGTCATTTGCTTTAGTTAAAAGTTGGAAAATATCAAGGAATGACAATGGTATACTTGTTTCTGGTAAATAATCATCTAAAATTAGAAAGATTATTAAAAAATAGCAAACATAATATGAAAACTAGTAATAGCTTACTACTGATTAGTGACATTAGGAAAGAACATCCACATTAACATATCTGGCACGAAAATAATCACTGTCCATTGTTTCTGTATCAGCAGCACTTTGTCTCTTCTCCTTACCAAACCCTGACATTTGTTGTCCCCACAGCATTTCTGATCCCTCTAGGAAACAATTACAATCACCAAACAGGAAGTTTTTTCTGGTATTGTTAGTATCTGTTTGTTCACTCAATTTCAATAAGCAGTAGTGCTTACATCTCTCATTTCCTCAATGCTAGTGTTTTGAATGGTACCTCAGTTAGTTCTCCTGCAGTCACCAGCCTAACTATCATCACTTTCACTTAAGCATACAACCCTGGGACATTTAACTCACCTTACATTCCTGTGTATATTCTAGCTGAGGGCTATCTGGAATAAAATTCAAAAAATCCTGCAAAAACACCCATTAAGTGGATCAGCAAATACAAAGCACAGACAAGATACATATATAGATAGCAAAGAATAGATATTAGTTTATCAAATTGTCTTAGGTGCAATATATATACAGAAGAACAACTTCTGTTCCACCTCACCCTTGCCACAGTTGGTTCCCCCTTACATTTTTTGTCTAAATTATGATACTAGCAAGACAACAATGCTGCCTGACCAGCCCCTCGGGATTATGGAAGAATTTTCACTACAGCTGTTGTTAGCAAACAGATCTCTTGAACATTTTGTCTCAAAGAATTTTACTCTGGAAGTAGAGGATTTCCAGCTCCAATTCCCTAGCTGCAGGGCGCAGGTTTCTTACCACACTTTTCAAAGTTCTCTGCACAGCCAGGATCTTGTTCCCCAAGGAAAATTTGATGCACTTCACTTCTCCTTTGTCCTCCATCCTATACAGAAAGAAACAGAAGTTATGGAAATATAATCTAAAATACTTTCTTAAAGAATATACTCTCCTAAAAAAGACAACGACAGATATAAAGTGTAATGCAAATGCTTGTGAATACAGATTATTACTCTTGCCTGACTAATATATTCAAGATCCAGACTGACAGAAAATGGCAGCTCAATCTTCAGAAGTCCTGAACACATCAATTGCAGAATCATGGCTATGCTCACACAAATTAGCACCTGAAATCACTGCAAATGCACAGCTCTGTTGGCCTGGAATGTGAAACTGGAAGACTTGTGGGACTCTCCAAACCTGCACCCTCAGTGCTGTGACACCAGCATCCTGCAATCTGCTCTGTTACTTCCAGAACTACTGCTAGCTGACACAAGCCTCCTTGCTTTCCCACTAGGACACAGCCACTGGAAGAACTTCTGATGTAAAAGGGAGAAAAGGAGAGTAAGGCTGTTATCACACCACTAAAATAAATTTTAAAAGTATTTCTACCAAACAAGCATCAGCATGAATATGGTACATAGTTCCTCTGGCATGTGTTATTAAGTCCAAAGAGACAGACAGTCAAGTATGCAAATGGTGGAACATCACGAAGTTTACTAAGTATTTTCAGCACCTTCAGGATTGACAAGTGTAATCAAATAAAAAAGTAAAATAAACCAAGCAACTTTCAGGACAGGCCCTGTGCAATATCCAGAGATCACAGTAAACACATCTTGATTACAAATTGCTTCATCCATATTTGGATTGATATGGAATAAAGGAATACTTCCTCACATATGCACAGGAGAGTACAAAGAGGCATCACTCTTAACAAAGACATATATAAAATAGTTTACTGTTGTCAAATTCTACAGAACTGTTTTCATGAGAAATGGAAGACATATAAGAAGCCAATTCAGATGAAACAAGGAACAGAACATGAGAAACCTATATCTAGGTTTTTGGGCTTATATCTAGGATAAGCACAATATCTAGGATATTGTGCTTGAATCACAGACATCACCTGCTAAAGTGTATCCTTGGATATGTCATTGCTGCTGTAGGAATCACTCTCTCACATGTATAGCATGTTATAATAAAAGACATTGTTTAAAAAAAAGAAGTCACAGCCTAATTACTTCTTCCCACCCAGAGACCATAGGGAGGGAAAAGCATACCCTCTTAATCACAAGATTATATCTAAGAACAAGTCAAAATATCATCACAATAACTTGTCAGTTTTATGCCTGAACTACAGTGGATCAGGACCAACCACCACATAATTTGAAGATTGCATCATTGCACCTTTATCTTGCACCAAGATAAAGGTGTCTTACCTGAAGGAAATAGGATTTCTATCCTCCAAACCTTTAACAACAACTCCTGTAGCTCCACCAGATCGAACAGCAAAAACCTACAAGAAAAGTTTTGAACATATATTTAACTCTTTCAAAGTCATAATCTTCACCTGTTTCCTCTTCTACAAGTCACACCTTTTAATTTTTTTACTACACACAATTTTTGTTCTTCTGCAGATCTGACAATTCACGAACTCTTTCAAAGTCATAATCTTCACCTGCTTCCTCTTCTATAAGTCACACCTTTTAATTTTTTTTACTACACACAATTTTTGTTCTTCTGCAGATCTGACAATTCACACTGAGACAATCTGGAATTCCAAGTTTACTTTGAGTTGTCAGATTACATGGTGCTGCAACAGTCTTGCAGGCATATTCTGAACTACTGGGCAAGTTCAATCAGTAAAAATCTTTAGAAACCTTTATCTTGGTTTTGTTTCTTTTATATTTTCCTAGGTCACGTACTAGTAAAAATATCTAAGACATCAGGGCATTGTTTAAAACAAAAAGAACCTCAGACTGGGAAGAGATGTAACTCAATGACCCAGAAGCCTGATCATGTCAGAACATGTTATTAAATAGAATAGTTTAATATTATTAGATTTTCATAGAGATTTTCAATAGATTTTACCTAAGGAGTTTCAGCCAACATGCCCTAGCAAGTGAGAATTCCTTTAGCCCAGTTTCACATATAAGTGTGCAAAACCTGCTAGAGGTATGACACATATTGAGCCGGAATAAGATAACAAAGAAAAAAAAAAAAAGAAGAGTCATGCTGTTACAAACTTCACCTAGCTTGGAAAAAGAAAGTCAGGCAAATGCCTTATTGGCACACAGATCAGGACTCAGGGTGACAGGGACATTTTTCTGTAATATCAGCCATGCTGCCAGTCTGCTATGCTCAGGCAGGAAATATAACATATTGAAATTATAAATTGCAAGCAAGTCCACAGTCTTACTAGAATGATAAATACTTAGTTTAACTACTTTTAGTATCACGGAGATAGAAAAAGAAGGCAACACTCTCCTAACCTCTGCAAGGTGAGAAGACTGCAGGGACACATCTCTCACATGGGAAACTGTCATTGAAATGCTGGTTACAAATGATTCAGAGACACACTAGAATTTAAACTATTTTAACTAACAAGATAACACAGAAAAATAAATTTACACTAGAAAATATGAATCTTTCAAGTAAGCTCTCAGCAACCAGTTTCTATGTAGTTATATCACATCCACACTATCATACAGTGTCTCCCTATAGGGTATTTCAAGTAGACCTCAAAGATAATGGCTTATAAGAAGAAATATCTGGAAAGTGGCCCAGTGGAAAAGGACCTGGAGATGCTGAATGACAGCAGCTGAACAAGAGTCAGCATGGGCCCAGGCCAAGAAACCAATGGCATTCTGGCCTGGATCATCAATAGTGTGGCCAGCAGTACCAGGGCAGTGATTGTCCCCTTGTGCTCAGCACTGGTGAGGCCACACCTCAAGTGCTGTGTCCAGCTCCAGGCCCCTCAATTCAGGAAGGACACTGAGGTGCTGGAGCATGTCCAGAGAAGGGCAGCAGAGCTGGGGAAGGATGTGGAGCACAAGTCCTGTAAGGAGTGGCTGTGGGAGCTGGGTTTGTTTAGCCTGGGGAAAAGGAGGCTCAGGGATGACGTTATTGCTCCCTACAACTCCCTGAAAAAGGCTGCAGCTGGGTGGGGGCTGGACTCTTCTCCTGGCAACCAGCGACTTTATTGCTCCCTACAACTCTCTGAAAAAGGCTGCAGCTTGGGTGGGGGCTGGACTCTTCTCCTGGCAACCAGAAGCCATCACCTTAAGCTGACAGAACCAGAAGCCATCACCTTAAGCTGTATTGGGGAAGGATTAGGTTCCATCACCTTAAACTGTACTGGGGAAGGATTAGGTTGGACATTGGAAGAATATCTTCCAAGCCATCACCTTAAGCTGACAGAACCAGAAGCCATCACCTTAAGCTGTACTGGGGAAGGATTAGGTTGGACATTAGGAAGAATATCTTCCCTGAAAGGGTGATTAGACACAGGAATATTCTGCCCAGGGAGGCGGTGGAGTTACCACGCCTGGAGCTGTTTAAGGAAAGACTGGATGTGGCACTCATTGCCATGGCCTAGTTGACAAGATGGTGTTCAGTGAAAGGTTGGACCTGATGATCTCAGAGACCTTTTCCAACCTAAATGATCCTGTAATCATTCTGAACAGAGTGCAACAGCAAGAAACACACCCCAGAAATACTGCTCCTTCTCCAAACACACCACTGATCACATCCACACGTGGGACAACACATGCCAACTACATGGGGAAGAAAGCTCGAAGGTTCTGACTCCATTAATGCCAATGTCAAAGAACAGTTACAGGAATTAGACAGGAATGGATCCACATCTGTATAAGCCTCATAACAGCCTGTGGATCTTTTAGCTGCACTGAGCTGAGCTCTCAGGAGCCCACACGGATATGATGGAGAGCCTGCTTAAAAGCACTAAAGCCAAGAAACGGCCGCTTGGGTCTGTGCCACAAGGAAAGCTGTAATTATTCATTTTTTATTAACATACTGAATTTCAGGAATTTAAAGGGGTGTGAAAAATTCAGGGAAATTAAGCTAAGAGCAAAAGTGACAAAGTTTGCAAGTCAGGTGGGGACACTGGGAACAGAAAGGAAAAGTGCTGACTCCGATGAATTCCAGAAAGGCCTTACGGCAGTGAGAGTAAGGCAGGTGAAATCCAACCTAATAAATCGGCGAAGGAAAAAAATATATAATTCTACCGCCTCTAGCACGATGACAGGTCCTTAAGGGGAACAACAGTGCTCATGCGGGCGGCCGAGGGACGGCAGAAACCGGAGCCGGGCAGGGAAGCAAAGCCAAGCGGGCGCGCAGCAGCGGCCCGGGCCGGGCCGAACCCAGGCCCCGCCGCCCCCACCTGCTTGTTGGCCTCGTCGAAGAACACGCAGTTCACGGCGTTCGCCTTCTCGAAGTGCACGGGCCGCGCGCACAGCGCCAGGTAGCAGCCGCCGGCCTCCGCGCCGCCCCGCGCTCGCCCCTCGCCCTCCTCTCCTCCTCCTCCTCCTTCTCTTCCTGCGGCTGTCGCCGCTGCCGGTGCCTCGTCCTCGGCCGGCCCCGGCGGGTCGCGGCCCGTGGCGGCGGCCATGGCCCACCCCGCTCCCGGCCGCCGCTTCCTGTTTACACTCCCCCCGCGCGTGACGCGGGACGCTCCCGCCTTAAAGGCGCAGCGGCCGGGAGCGGGATCAGGAGCAGGGAGAGCGGGAGCAGGGATGGGGCCGGCAGTTCTGAACGCCGGTGTATGAGAGGTGTCCGTGAGCTTAACAAACGGACACAGCAAGCTGGGAAGCTGCGAAATCGGCCTCAGGAAAGGCGTGAGTGCTGGCAAGGTGGTAGAAAAGAAAGACGTGGAGTGAGCGTAGAGTTACAGAGCGGGAACACGTTGCAAAGATTTAGGAGGGCACGTATGAGAGGAGGGAAATCAGGGAATTAAGGTGCCAGGGTAAGCTCTGACTCCAACCGGTGTCACTTATCAGGGTGCCCTAGAATTTATTCTGTTTTTAAAAGCAAAGCTGGTGGAATTTAAAATGTTAGGCAAGCAAAACCACTGTCTTAACCAAGTGTGGAGGCCACAGCAGCAGACTGGGGCTTTTGGCCCAGTCTTTTATAACGATTCTAAAACCAACAGACCTAAAACAACCCCAAAACTTTTATGTGCAGAAAACAAAAAAAAAAAAAAAAAAAAAAAAAAAAAAAAAAAAAAAAAAAAACAAAAAAAAAAAAAAAAAAACACCAAAAAAACCCCCACAAAAAACCCACAAAAACAAACAAACAAAAAAAACCTCCACACAAAACAAACAAACAAAAAAGAAATGACTGCTTCTGAGATCTGCCTTTCTTTGTCCACAATTACTATATCATCATTGTCACTCCTGCTCCTTGGTGGGAAGCTGCTTTTTAGAGTTGAACCACAGTTCAGGAAAAATATTAATAAAGCATTATTGAAGTCAAAGTCTGGCTTGGTTCTCAGCATTTATGCTGAGCATATATTTTAGTTTGGACAACAAAACAGCGATGGGATTATTTTATTTTTTTGTTGATGCACTGGCTAATGCCTTAGCTCACTAGCTGTAAGCCCTACATTATGATCTAGAAATTGTGTGAGAATATCAATTATGTATTTGCTTATTGGTTTAGAAAGGAAAATTTAAAAGGAGAGGGGGAAAAAAGACTAAGATCATAACAATTTAAAAAATTTCAGATTAAAAATGGTAGCACAGTTTAGTATGGGAGAAAGAGAAATTTAAGTACCAGATAGTAACACGGTATCATGCAAACAACTGCTAGATGACTTGTGACCCAGTTAGTCCACCTGCACTAATTTCACATCAGATACTAAAGAGATTTCACATAAAGGTACTGAAGTCACAACTAAGAATTACAGTAAGCTGTTTGTTCTACAGAACCCTCCTGCATCATCAAACAATTCTGTTTACTGGAGATGACAAGTATATTCAAAGCATTTGAAGTACCTTAAAGTTTATAATTTTTTGCAAAGTAACAACATTTATTGCTTGTTAGCCAGAAGTTTAGTTAATCCAAGGTGAAAATTTAAGAAACTCTACTGACATTTTCCCTTTCTTATTTCTCTAAAAACCAGCATGGACATCCTACAATTGCAATAGAAACTGAGGTATCTTTGAGGGAAATCAGCAGATGAGTAAATAACACATACAATTTATAACTCTCTGATAGCAGTAAACCTTAATGCCCAATTTCAAATCTAAGATTCTATTTGCCCAATAATAATCCTGGAATTTTTTGTTTCAAAGGAGTCCAGGAAAATGCTTCTTTTAGCAAATTCGTGTTTTCAACTATGTGGAAACGTGCCCAGGTGTCTTAAAATCTCAAATCAAATTCCTAAGCCGATTTTACTGCTGGAAGTGAAAATATATTAATACATAAGATATATAGTGCATAATATATAGTATATATTTGGGCCCAGTAGCTTTAATTAGACTCAAGAAAATTTGCTTCATTTATTTGGGCCGTGTTTCGTTTTCTTAAGCCTGTGCTAGACATATTTTAGCAAGAAATTAAAAATGACAGTAACAACGGAGGCTCTGGCTCAAGCACAGAGATACAAGCAAGGGCCTGTTTCAAAGAACAGCTCAAAAAACACCCTCACTTCCTGTTATTTCTGCCTTCTTCCTCCCTCTTTATGCAAATAGCTGTAGCAATCAAAAACTTCCTTGTACAAAAACATTTTAAGGCACTGGCAACTGTTCTGAGATTTTTTTCCCCCTAAGAAATGTTAAGAATATTAAAACTAGCTATAAGCCAAGAACAATAGGACTATCTTTTTTTTCTTTTTTTAAAGGCCTTCTCCTCTGAAGGAGATCTGGGTAGGAATCTTTCACAACAGCAGCTTGTAGTCTTCCTAAAGAGGTTAGCACTTCCCTTGCAGTACCTGGTCTGTCCTTTCCCTGACACCATTATTTTGGGAAACTGTTTCACTGAGAAATTCAGAAGAGGTGTAAGTGTCTGAAAGATACAAGCTCCTTTTTTTCAAAAGTAAGGGGTAAATGCAAGATACTTATCTGAATTAGAAAAAGGAAGAGGATCCAAGTGTTGGGATGAAACTGGCAAAACCAAGGTTCATGTAGTACCCACCCAAAGAGTCATTTTTATATTGTTGTAAGGAATTTGTGTGGCCCTACCCTAAGACTGCTCTAGTGAAGCACCAAAGATCAATGAAGGTCTCTGTGATACAAAGAACCATGCAAGAACACCACCACAAGATCTTAAATTTTTACTTCACCACCAGTTTTCCAACAGAAAGAGATTAAAAAGTCACTTTCACAGCACACTGTGAGGTCACATGTAGCATCACTATATTCTGCTTGATAAAGAGCAGCATCAGAAACTAGAAATCAGAAATCAGTTAAAAAGAAGTTGATTAGAATTCCTTAATTCCAAACTATCCCACCACATCAGTTCATCTTTAAATGTGTTTTCTGGAGAGAAACATCAGCAGATTTTTACAAGTTGCTGGAAAAAAAAGACTGACATTAAGAATAAATAAACTGTGGAAACAGTATCAGTCATCATTATTTCTAAACAAAGCTTTTTTGCCTACAGGTGCAAAAAGAATACTCAGATTTGTCTGTGATTATCTTTAGGGTAAGAACATTTGATGCTCCAAAATTATATTCTAGGTAGAGACAGGATTATTATAGTTTTGGCTTGCACCAAGTTCTTGGAACCATTTGTGTATTAAGAGGGAAGCTACCTGAACTGACTCTTTATTATGCATCACTGACTCAGGATTTCCTGGCATATCACCAAGGAAGTCCTCTGCTGGTTGGAATTCAAACATGTTTCTCATGTAATACTCAACAGTATTTACAGAGATAATTGGAGCCACATTCCCTGTACTTCAAATAAAAAAGTCCAGACTTTTGCATTTATAAATATATTACTTTGCTAAATTAACATTTTCATATGATTGCAGCGCACAGTTTGCCTTCTCATTTTGCCCTTGGTGGAGATGGATTAAAGACATTGTGTCCATAAACAATGTTTTGGACACAGTTTTCCAAGTTGCATTAGGGAAAAAAAGAGAGGGACTCTTCTAGTGTGCTTTCCATGAGTTTTCCAAGTTGCATTAGGGAAAAAAAGAGAGGGACTCTTCTAGTGTGCTTTCCCACTAGACACTTCGGACAATATAGATGATTTTTAAATTTTTTTTTAGACTAAAAGATGTAAGCCCTGAATCATGCAAAATATGACCATCTGAGCTACATTAGTCTAATGTAACTGGGCAATTGGTGAAGTTGTCAGTCTGTTCAAAGTGGTAGTGACAGTCCGTTCTCACAGTGCCAGCCTGATGTGTGGGACAAGTTAAAAAAAAAGCAAACCACTGAGGCATCACCATATGCTTGCTGTGTTTTCCATTTTGGTATTCCCAGCCAACCACTCTCTTGACATTGGCAGTTGACATTTACCACTGCACCAACGCAGTTAGAAGCAGTAAATTTGTGTTTTGTTTCATCAGCAGCTACAAACTCAGTGCTATTCATCATATATAGGTGGGTCTCCATCACTGGAAAACGTTGACAGTTTCTTTCCATGATTCTGCACGTGATCTTCATTCATCTTCTCCAAAGCTTCAATCTAGAGAGCCAAAAATAAAACCATGCTGAAATCATAAAACCATGCCAGTAGCACAAGCCTTCTAAACAGCATTAAAAGTAGCTTTTGAAGCCAGAGCAGGTATGTACAATGTTGCTATTTCAAAGATTCAGTCGCATGTAACAGCTCAAATACAGCCAGGTACACCTTCAATCATCTGTTCTTGATAAGTAACTAAAATGAGCAGCACTCCTTTACAGTTTGAAGCTATGTAAGCAAAATGAACCAGTTTCAGGGAGGACTGGATGATTTCTTAAGATTTCAGTTGTGTTCCTCAAAGGACAGATGTGTGCCTTCCTCCAATGACACAGATCATGGAACTGTGTTCCCTTTATCTCTTTCTTACTTTGATCACCTGCCCCAGGAGTCACCTAATTACCAGCTCCCACCTACTCCATGCTGGACTAGCACAAACCTGCAATGTCATTCGTAATTAGGGAGAGTAGAATTGCTACATTGCCTTACTTTAAGTAGAAAATATGGAACGTTTGCTAACTTGGTTTTTTTTTTAAATCTGATATCAGGATGCAGGCCTTGAGGAGTTGCAGCCAAAGGTTGAAAACTGAAAGCCAAGAGTGACCAAAGATTCCTAAGTCCATATTTACATTAGCATGATTTTAAGCTTCAAAATTAAAAATGCTAGCCTAAACTTTAAACTCAAATAAATTAACATTTAAACCATGAAAAATAAGCAGTAAAATAATTATTATTTTTAACCCAACTTTCCTTTTCTTGTACAACCTCTAATGTATGTAAGGCAAGACAACAGCTTTTAAACTAAAACAAATCACTAGATTTGCCTTAATGCTGAAATGAAACAACTATATTCAACATCAAGTCTTTTCTCTTGGGAACAGGGCGATCAGGAAAGGGGGTGGAGAGGTCTGTCAATCTGAGTTTCTGTAAATGTTTGTACTAGGTTGAAATACTCAAGGTTTTAAAAAGAGATGCAGAATGACTACTGAAATTTTACTCATACCAATCACACAGTTAATCTGGAAAGTTAAGGTATTATAATAGCTAGCATAGCTAACCAAATTTAAATTATTAGACAGAGAAAGTTATACCTCTGCTTGGAAGTCTACTTCATTGTCAGCTGTAATATTTAAACCTGAGACAGCGTTGAAGAGTTCGCGCTCATTAAGTGCTTCTGGCACGCCTCCTTTCTGGAAGAACTAATCAATATAAAGAGCACACATTAAACACTTCACTACACAGAACAGAATATTCCTTCGACTTTCTCCAGTTACTACATTTACCCAAAATTACATTTTTGTTTCTGTTGACCCACAGATAAACATAACTGAAAGAAGTTTTACGTTCTAGTAGTATAATTTTACTTTTCCACATTTTTTTCACTTTCAGAGAAGGACACTATCAGCATGGAAAATGTGCAAGAGTAATCTTCTACATATCTAAGACAGCTTATATCTTAGAAAACATACAGCATAACAGAAGACTGTCAGACAAAGAGGTCCTACCTGTGAAACATTCCTACAGTCTCTGAACAAGAACTCAAGTCCATGAGGATGGGTTGGCTCCACAGACTGACTGACATCAAGACTTTTCCACATTTTTTTCACTTTCTGAGAAGGACACTATCAGCATGGAAAATATGCAAGAGTAATCTTCTACATATCTAAGATAGCTTGTATCTTAGAAAACACACAGCATAACAGAAGACTGTCAGACAGAGGTCCTACCTGTGAAACATTCCTACAGTCTCTGAACAAGAACTCAAGTCCATGAGGATGGGTTGGCTCCACAGACTGACTGACATCAATGAGCCAGACCTGTAGTCACAGAGAAACAGCAATTTGCTTTGTATTAGTATTTCACAGTAGATACAACTTTTCTCCCCCAAATTAAGAACAAACTCACCTTCCCATCATGCCAAAGCATGTTGTATTCACTCAGATCTGCATGGACCAGGTTGCACTCCCTATACAACTGCTGCATCATCTGCAAGGAACCAAATTAATGAAGGAAGTGTGCTATACTCCAAATGAATATTGCTAGCATGACTTAAAAAAACAAAAAAGCCCAAACAACCCCACCTTTCCCTAATCACCCACATAATTTACATAATTTTTACCCAAGTCTTCAATACACTTCCATCCAGGGAATTGCAGTTTTGGCAAACTGCCAGCAAACTAAGCTTTTTATCACTGAGCTTAGCTTTGGCAAAGTCAGAAGAGCTACTGTGGTAAACTGAAGTCAGCTCTGCCAAGCAGTCCAAGTGCAGACGACAGATAAGCATATTCTCTAAATACCTGTCATTTTCACTGCTATCACATGGGAAGGAAGCCTCACAGTTGTAGAGACTGAGTCCTAAGCAGTACACAAATTCACTTGAAACACAGCTGTTTTGCTCACTGGCCTCATTCATTTGAGACCCAGACCACTCCTGTTACCAAGCTGTGGGGCTGGTTGCCTGGTTGGGTTTTTTTAATATCTATAACATTAAAGTTAGTAGAGAGTTAGCAGCTGGCGTGTTTGAACCAAGCAGATAATAGGAAATTAAAGCATCCACCATGCAATATTCTAATTAATTCTCCAGTTTCTAGGTTTGTTGAAGAGGGGGCGGGCGATCCACTGGAGAGTGCTTAAGCATTGTAAATTAAATGTTTGCTAAGCCCAGAAAGACTTCAGAGAATTTTCTAAACCACATACTGCTTCTGTAAAAGGAGGACTACTTGCTCACAATTCCTCTGCTACTAAGCATCTGTTTGTCATCAAATTCCAGTATGTTTTCCACTCAGATTAAATTTAATTGTATTTTTCTCAGTGAATAGTTTCTTACTGATTCTAAGTCACACATTAAACAGCAGCAAAATAAGACTTTGGACTTAGTATCTTGACAATTATGTAAGCATCCTGAAAAGTAAATATGTGCTCATTTGTCCTTACAGTTATTCCCTTAAAAGAAAATACAACCCAGAATTGGAGGAGAAATCAGCATCATCTTACATTAAGAATCTGATAGTAGGCCTTTTTCATATCTTCACTACTAAGTGTTACATCTTTTAGTTTAGGAGCTGGGATTTGATCCTGGCCAATGAAAGACATAACCAAGACGTGTTTCTTAAGGATAACCACTTGAGGACAAGGAATTCCTGCATTTTGCATTCTGTGGATCAGAAAATAGATACTGATTAAGAAAAACAGAACAAAAGCTTCAAAGTCTCCAAAGTTCTAGTTCCTGCTATCTCATTTGCAATCTGAGAGCTGTGTGAAAAACCTGATCCAGAGTAAACAAAGTCTTTGAAATAATTAAAAACTGAATAATTATATATATTGCACATATTTTACACAGGAAAATTCAGATTCTCAAGTTCTAAGTTAACCTAAAAATGCTCACTAAATATTAATCACTTTTGCAACTACAACCTGTTAACTTCATGAGCATGTAAATTCTGCTGCAAAATCACTGAAGATGCTGACACAGCTTATTAAACTGTAAAAAAAACCCAGGGGCTTATTCAGTCTGTGCCAGGTTGTATATTATTTTGGCCTAAAAGTTAAATACCCAGACACAGAGTACCTTCCTTAAACAGAGAACAGGAAACTGACAGGCATTTGGCAACTACAGTTTCTTTTTCTTTCTTTACCTTGTTAAGTTATGCATTTCTTTCTCAGCCCACATACGAATAATTTTTCGTGGATTCAGTTTACTGAAGCGGTCTTTAAACCTGTAGTCATCCTTAATGTATTTGTCACGGTTCTTGAATTCATTAAGAGTTGTTTTAAACACTTTGATGGCACATTCTGGAGGAATAACTTTATCTTCAGTTGCACTGCTCATGGTAAAAGACAAATATATAAAAAAGTTAACTATTCACATATTTACAAGCAAATGCATGAGTTTGGGTTTTTATACATTGCAACATACAATTTTTAATATAAGAGAGGACCTAATTTTCTATCACATTTAGAGGCAAACTTAAATTTATAACAATTCTATGATTAAACTTACATATGAATATTTGGGTTTTGGCATTCTGATTATCAGATAATCAGATAGGTTACCTCTCCTAATTTATTAAGTCACATCTTTTCTCCCCAATTCCAACTTTCTCTCTTGACATCTCTAAATACATTATCTGTATTTGAGTTTCATTAGTTCTTTCTCAAACATCACTGGTTTAAAGTCAGTTAAACACAATGCAATTGCCATAACACACTCCAATCCTTCCAGTATGGCAGGAAGGACTGAAGAAGTGAGCAGCATCCCAACACTATCCTCAACCTGAAAGCAACAAACAGCACCTTCACTGAGCTGCAAATACAGAGCTGGCAATAGAGCAATCTCTGTGGAAAGAACCTTCAGGTAGCCCAAGATCCTCACAACAGCTCTGTGGTTTGGGGCAGGTAGGTGGAAAGAGTATCTCAAAAATCTCAAGATTTATTTTTTATAAAACAAGTACGTATTTTTCCACAGAAAGGCATGGTGCATTTGTCCCCATTCATTAATAGCCTCCAGGAGGAAAGTGGGGATTTCTTTACTTTATGGTTGGTATAATTTGGTTTTCAGATTTTATTATCTCCATATACATGAATACAGCCTTTAAGTCTCAGAAATAAAAACAGGTGCAGATGTTTAAATACTTTTGTGTTTTTTGCTTTTTAAATCATCTCTTTTACTTAAAGCTATCATCAGTAACAAACAATATACTCACTTTCCTCCATAGGCATGAAAAACAACAGATTCTTTTCCCGTGCTGATGCAGCCTGTGATGGTCTCCAACATCCCAGAATTGACCATCTTGTACAGAAGTAAACGTGTTTTAGGATCCACTGCTTTCTCCTACAAGAGATGAAAAAGATTAATAGGCAAGACATGAATACTCAATTCAATAAAGCAATTCTTTGCTTTATCATGAGTTTAGAATATTTATATACTACAAGAACTCAACTAAGTGGAAAGAATAATATATTAATAAAATTTCTTTCAACTGACAGAAGGGAGAAAAAAAAAGCCAAACCAAAATAAACATCTGAAGCAAAGGACTGATTTAAATGATTTAATATTCTTAGTTTCCCATCAGCTGTGCAGCACATAGAATATTTTACTAATTGCACATATAAACTGTGGCTCAACAGCACTTTCTACAGTGTTTTCAAGAAGTCTTTACAAATCATGAATCACAATATCCCAAGTATTATATTTCTTTGATAGAAGTAACAATAAAGCAAAGCAAAACACACAAACTTGAAGAAGTCCACATCAGGAATTACCAGAGGCCCTACTTCAAACTCACCCATACAGTCTACCAAGTAAACTCCTAAATTATTAGGTCAGTTGGTCACCTCATGCTCCTGAAACTTGTTATGAAGACAAATATTTGGAGCCGTATGGTTCAACAGCAGAGGATTAGTCCTCTGGATGTTTCTATAAATAACTTCCAGGCAGTTTATGCATCATATTTGATTAAGAGGCAAGTTTAGAAAGGCAAAGAGAAAAAAAAACAGTAGCTGCTTGCTCTTACTTCAACATGGTTCTCACAGTAATGCAGCTCAAACAAAGAGCCTTTTTCTAGTAGGAGCTGGCTGATACCATTTCCTTCAGCAACGTTAGCATAATGTTGCTTAGCTGTTTTACTAAAAATGGAATGTTGCAAGAAGTTGCCCAGCAGAGTTTAGCTATTACACAAGATAAGGAGTAGATAGAGAGACTTTATTAAAAACATACAGCAGTGGAGTGCTCCTTCTTCTCATGGAGCCTTGCACTTCGACGTTCCTCAGAGTATGCATGCTGTTTTAAGGCATTGAAGACTTGATTTGACAGCTTTAAGTCCATCCCAATTCCATCCCCAACTTGGAATTCAGGTGCAAACTACAAGCAGAAATAATAGGAATTTAAGCATTGTTAGTAGCAGATGCAAAAAGTTGGCACAAACAGAAATTTCTCATCCTGATTTGGAAAACCTCATGATAGACTTGGACCTATGTGAAACCCACTTTTTTAACATAATGACAACATTGCACAAACACACTGCTTTAAACTCAGAACTCAAAGTTCTGCCCAAATTGATATGAGATTACCTAACATCCTGCAAAAATAGCACTTGCATAATGTCCTTATTTACAGAAGTTGCACCAGTTACCTTAAAAACAATGAAAGGTATGTACTAAAGATAAACAGACTGAAAAGCTGTAAGTAAAACAATTGACTGAAAATAAGTTACTTGGTTTATCAGACAAAATTAATTAGAAGAAAGATTACACAACATCTATCCTTTTCAAAAATAGCTTTTGTGTTTTATTTGCTTCTGTGCCAGACTTGCTGATAGTTTTGTTTTCCCAAAACAGTTTTGTGCAAATTCTTGAATTGCTCAATAACAAACTACTTATAAACAGAAAACCCACAAAACTCAAACTGCCATTGTGAATAATCAATAAAGCAAAGACTGCACTGCTTTCATCCAACAGGGAAAAAATAAAAGTCAGCACCCTACCCAGCAGCACTGGTGGACAAGCATTAGTTCTTTGGCTGAACTGCAGCGTCAGTTTTACACATAGAATAAGCTTCCCTAAGTTTTCACTTACATTTTCCATGCGAGCAGTGTTTTTTCTTCCACATACCACTTCATCATGTTTCGTAGTAATGTCTTTTCCTTTTCCTATGAAACCCCTTCTTGGTGTAGTAGTAGGTTTATCTGTCAGCAGTGAGAAAAAGAAACCAAACTTTAAATCTAAACAAACATAACCAATGCTCATAGAAGTCCCACAATATCCACAAAACTAATATAATTTTATTTATAAAACAGAATAAATTCCTTCAATTGTATGATCTTAATACAGTCTTCTCCTATCCTAAGCATGACACTTCTTTGGCTATGTTACAACTTATTTCTCTGTCTTCTCTGGGGTGTCAGACACATTTCTGGCCTGCTACAACAGGAGTATTCAATATCATGTGCAGATGATATGTAACCATATCATCCAAACATAGATGACAGATGAGCACATCCCACAATACTTCCCATGTACACTGGTTATTTTACAAGATTCAGCCACTGAAGCCAATATAGTGGCAGACAGAAGCCTGAAGTTACCCACCCAACCTCCTGCTGACACCTTCAATTGAGGTGACCTGATTTTAAATGTAGCTGGTGTCTCTCCTTACATTAAAACAAGACCTAATTTAACTCTGTCATACTCTCAGGGCGATTGGCTGAAGAAATTGTATTGTCTAAAGCTGTCACATACCTGCTCTGTATGGATCATGACGGGTATCCTGCCAATCAACCTCATCCTCTGAGCTGTCACTGTCATAGGGATGCACCTTGCGATAATTTTCAAAGGATATGGAGACTTGAGAAACAAAACAAATAAGCATGTCTGTGATTATCAGGGATTTGCTACTTCCTCTGCCAAATAGCTCTGCCAATTTAAGCTAAGTGCCAAGAATAGCTCCAAAGCAAAAATATTCCTTCTGATGAAGGTACCTTTGCTATCTCCATTGATCTTCTTCTCTTCACGCCGAAGCTGTGCATCGTATTCCCTGTCAAATTCCATCTGCAGCATCTGAGCTAGCATTAGATCACTAGAAGTGTCAATATTTTCTCCTGTAATAAATGGCCCTTCAGCAGCACTACATAAGATGAAAACAGGAATTAAAAAAAAAAATTAAACACAGCAATCTAAGCAGAAACACTGCTTTACACCACTTTCCCACTCTATACAACAGACTTCATGCAGAGCTGACAGAAAGGAATGGATCTCAGCTGTCTGCCTCCTCTTCAAGCCAACACTAAATATTAATAGATCATGACTTCATTTCTCTTTGCCACTCATTTACGATGCAAATTTTACTTAAATTTTTGCTTGTTTACCATTCAGCAAGAAGCATTAAGCTCTATTTTTAAGATGTCCTTCAGGAAAAAAAAAAGAAGGCATACAGGTGTATGTATGTGTATATCTATTTATATGTTTAAAACAACCCAAATAGTGTTGCTTTGTTCTGCTTCACAGGAAAGATAGCCAAAATTTTTATAATTTTGGAACTAGTAAGCTCTTGGCCTTTGTTTAGAGCTTTCAGGTAGTAGGAGAATACAGGTGATATACCTGAAAGCTCTCAAAATAACACTGTACACTGCTGACAAGAGTTCCTAAAAGGGTAGAAAAAAACCATTTCTGACATGTCTCTAAATATAGCTTACAGACTGCGTTAACACCCCCAGAAAATGCAAAGAAAACATCAATAAGGAAGGAAGAGCATCAGAGAAGAGAATCTAAGGAAGACTTTTAGCTGGGGAAGCCATCTTCACTGAAGAAGATTTGAGGAAGCAGAGTTGGGGCAACAGGCAAGTCATTTACTATATTGCTATGCACTGAGCACATTGTAAGAAAATGCACAAGAGAGAGAAGATGGCATCACAACTATGGAGATTACTAATCCAGGGCTTAAACTTACGCAACCACTTCGGGAAAAGCAGCATTTTCTTCTTCCAGCTGCAATTCTTTTGCCAGCTGTTCACTCATTACATCAGCAAGAGAACATGATATTGATGTTGTGCTAGGGGCTCCCCATGGACACTGTAAATAAACATTTTATTCAAGTCAGCAAGACTCTTGCAGTGGCAACACAATAATCAGGATAATTAGCTATTAATGGCTCCAAAATAAGCTCATGTAATCTTGTAAGGGCTTTTCTACAGATACTTGGGGAACCACTCAAATAGTAGAAACTCAGTCGGGAGAACGGGGTTGAAAAATTGTTGATAGTCACTCACTGAGAAGGACAAAAAGTCACTTTGTCAGTGTCGGTACCCTCTAAAGACAGGGGTAAAGCTTCCCCAGGAGGTTTTCAAACAAACAGACACACAAGCAATGTAAAACTTCTCTTGGACTAACCCAAGCGCAGTGGCTTACGCACAGCTTCCTCCCCCGCTCCCAGCGCCCCGAAAGCTCAGCCGTGGTACCACACCTCAAAACCGCACAGGGACACAGCACCTCGCTCGGGGAGGCGGCGGCTGGGGAACGAACCCAGCCAGCCGGAACTCGCTGCCCACCGCCGGGACAACCGAGCTCGCTCAGCTCCAACACCTCGGGGGGCAGCAGCTCACTTATCAGGCTGTCACAACAGCTCTCACCACCACGGAGATAGTTGCCGGTAGCAGCAAACCGCGCAGGGGTCGCTCTGCCGAGTGACCGTGACGCTGGCGGTGCTGGCACCGCCTCGCAGCGCCTTCTCCGCGGCCTCGGTGCTTCTCCTCCTGCTCCTCCAGCTCCCGGAGCCCGGACAGGTCGGGCGCGGCCCCGCGGTGCCGGCACAGCGCTCACCTTGCTCTGCCAGGCGGGGCCCGGCCCGGCGTCGGGCGCGGCGGCAGCGACTCCCACCGAGTCCATGGGGCACGCAGGGGCGGGCGGCGGCGGCAGCAGCAGCAGCGGGCTCTCTCCGCGGGGCAGCAACGCTCCCACTGCGAAACCTTCCGGGTCCTCCGCGGCCCTCCGGCGGCCCATTGGCCGGGGGTGAGCCGCCTTTCCGGTGATGTCACCGGGGCGGCTCCGTGCGGAGCCTGCCGGCCGAACCCCCGCCCCGCCGCCCCTGCCCGGGGCTGAGGGACAGCGCCGGGCTGGCGGTAACGCGAAAGGGAGAAATTTAATTTCCCACCAAGGGAACGGTGGGAGGAAAAAAAACCCAACAAATCAAACAGTAAGCCAGCGGCAAAACAAATGGATGAAATGGAGTCCAGAGAAGCGCAACGGAGCTGGTGAAGGGTCTGGAGCACAAGTTCGATGAAGAGTGGCTGAGGGGGCTGGGGGTTTATCCTGGGGAAAAGGAGGCTCGGGGGCGGCCTTGCCGCTCTCCAGAACCATCTGAAAGGAGCGTGTAGCAGCCGGGGGCCGGCCTCTTCTCCCAGGCAACAAGGACCAGAGAACACAGCCTCAAACTGCGCCAGGGGAGGTTTAGATTGGACATTAGGAAGAGTTTCTTCACAGAAAGGGTGATTAGACACTGGATAGACTGCCCAGGGAGGTGATGGAGTCACCATTCCTGGAGGTGTTTAAGGAAAGACTGGGTATGGTGCTCAGTGCCATGGTCTAGTCCACTTGGTGTTTGGTCATAGATTGGACTCAGTCTCAGAGGTCTCTTCCAACCTCATTGATTCTGTGAAATGAAATAGTTGGCATTTCTTTTTATTACTGGAAGTAACTGAGGGGACAGGAAAAAAATACAACAAATTAACCAAACCATAAGCAAACAAATTAATTTTATCCCAATCCTGCACGTCACTGTAGGTATAAATTGAAATACTTTGTGTGTGACCTGCTGCCTTTTACATCTCAACTTTATATGTAATGTTTATCTGGAACATAGTGTTGTGACTAAAATGCCTTATTTCCAGGACAGCAACAATGGGATAGTGTTTTGCTACGACACATTAGGTCTACTTGGGCAAGTTCCCTTAAAGGAAGGAAGCAATGCCTAGAAATCTCCTCTGGCTGGCTCGTCACAATCTGTTGAAGGTATCTGTCTGCAGTCAGACAAATGTGCTGTCGCAGTCACTGGTGATAATCTGAAAACCAGCCTGGGAAAGCTGGGTGGCTGCAAGGGCAGAAGTGGTAAGGGGTTCTGTGGCATCCCCCAGCCTGCTCAGAGTAAGTTCCCTATTTTATATCTAGCAAAGCCTGTACTGCCAGGCAGGCCCAATAAGAGCCATTCATATCAATTCTCAGCCATGCAAGAATCAGCTTCATCGGCCAAAGTTCCTCTTATTTGTCCTTAGCAACCTGCAATGACGTAACACATTACAATCTCCTCAGACACTCAGTTCCAGAGTTCATTAGCCCAGAAAGTTTCCAGCTAAAAGACAAACCATTTGGAAGAGGGTAGGGACCCAGCCTGTAACACACAACCTGCAGGCATGACACAGGCTTGTGCCACGAAGGCATTTTAGGATCACAGAATCATTTAGGTTATAAAAGACCTTTAAGATCATCAGGTTCAATGGTTACCACAGCACTGCCAAATGCTGGCGAGAATGACTTTGTCTGGTGATGCAGTACCAGCATGTTCCTTATCCTCTCTGCACTTAGCCCTGGTGAAAAAAGATTATTTATTTTCCTTTGCAACTGCCTTTTGGGGTATGAAGATTACTGTCATGGTCCCCTCTATCTTCTTTGTCTAAAATTAACAGTTTTATATATGAGCAGAATATCTAAGCAATGTCCTGCTGCCCTGGGAAAAATCATTATTCTTGCAGAGCTGTACAAGCACTGATTAAGAAAATGGGTTTTGGTAGGCTTTGATTCAGAAAGAACAGTAACTAAATATTATTATGTCTTGTTATTAAGTTTTTAAGTTTTTTAAGTTTTGAAAAATAAGTCTTCTACTTTGTCTCTTAAATATTTCCTGATTAGGCATTGATCCCATGACCTCTCGTATGAATGGATCAAGCTTTGAACTGAATTGTGTTAAAAAGAAATGTTCTGTGAAATAGTCTGTAAACAAAATAATTTGCGACACATTCATACCTCCCAATAAAAATAAAAATCTAGATAGAGCAGAAACTTCCCTTCATATTATCAAAATAATTCCAAAGCTGCATAGTGATTACTTTGTATGTAATACAAGTCAGTCCTGATAAACAACATCAGCAGAAATTTGCATCTTCATCACTGCAAATGGCATACAAGAATTCAAACCTGCCTCTGTATTTGGCTGTAAGAAAATATATCATCTTTGCATGAAAGTGATACCCACTGTAATAAAAGTCAAAAGTACTCTTACTGCATGCTTACATTAGTCTTTGTAGATATCCGTAAACTTTACTTACTCTTTTTTAAAGCTTTACAGGGTAAATTTGTGGCACAATGCAAAGTGTGCCTTTGTTTGCCAAATACCCATTTGACATTTGTACATAAACAGGTGCTCTGCAAAGTGGAGATGCTGTATCACTCACCCTGCCATCCCTAACACATCCCTTACAGTGGCTCATCAGTGGTCTCTGTGAGCCTGGATGGACCAAACATTTCAGCACTAGAAATCGATGTATATGTTGGGCCACTGCCTTAAAAACCAGATAGGATCATGTCTGATGCACCAAAATACTTGAATTTATCTTGGTGCAGGTCAGCTGTTCAGCTGTTGCACTCTGTTGACCTTGTCTTTTGAGACTAAATGTAGCAGGTTAGACAGGCTCATTTTATGGCCTGGATTTGACCACTTAGTGCCTCCCTCCCTCCCAAGTTTAAGCCGTGCTCATAAATAAAGTTCCTTATTTATGTTGCTTTGCTCTGTCCTCTAAAAAGAGGGTGTACATGTACAGAGAGTGCTCTGTACTTTGTGTTACCTGAACAAAGTCTAGGTAAGAGCTGCAAACATAGGGCCTTGCTAATACCAGGACTGGGAAAAACAAGGCTTACCTAGGTCATAATAAAAGATCACCCAGTAACCATGACCTGACAGGGCGTTTCTTTTCACCTGCATGGGATATTTATAGTTCACACATCACCAGTGAATCATAGAATCATAAAATGGTTGGCTGGAAGGGGCCTTTAAAGTTAACCATCTAATCCTAAGCAGGGGCCTCTTTTCATGAGTGTGAGTTTCAGACAAAATTTATTAGGGAAGCCCTCCCATTGAGCCATGAGGTGCAGAAAGGACCCCCTTGCTTTATAAATTCCGGCTCAGAGGGGAGCCAAGGTGCAGCTGAATCCAGTCTTAGCCTCAGACTGTCAGTGGTTTAACTTTAAGAAATTATAGATGTGTGATTGAACTTGAGAACAACTTTGTCCTGTAGGATAAATTATGGCAAACCAGATCTATTTATATAAAAATGAATATTATGATAAATTATTAGACAAAGAGATCTTAGACTTTGTCCTGAAGGATAAACGATGGCAAACCAGGTCTATTTATATAAAAATGAATGATATATTATGATAAATTATTAGACAAAGAGATCTTACTGAGAATAATTTACTACACACTATAGAAGATAAAACCGCTGGGATAGAATGGTACAGTGCACTCTATCAAAGCAACAAAATTGAAGCAATTCTATTAAAACTAGCAGAAAGAAATAGTTATAAAAACAGAGATTGATGTTATTCACCCATGCCAATGACCATGGGCAAAATCTCTTTCACTCAGCCTTAAGGACTAACTTTGAGGGGTGTCCCCACCCAAAGGTGGAATCTTCGTATACACTCCAAGAAGGAAGATGTTAGAAGAACCTAACCATATGGAAATGGATTGGACTTTTATAGTGTACAGTGACTGACTGTCAGTCATATATCTCCAGGTCAGCTTAGCAGCTTGTCTGCCAAATCTTTACCTCACGGTCAGGATGCTAATTTGGGGTTAATGGGTCAGACTGGTGTTGTCATAATTCAACACCATAACCAGCTTGATGCCCTCTCTCAGTCCACCACTGGACTAACAGCCTCGTAAATAAGGCATTGTCCAAGTTGCTTGACCACATTCCAGGGCAGGGCATCTTGCTAAAGGTCTTCAGCTAGATCAGGCTGCTCTGAGCCCCGTCCAGCCTGGCTTTGGCCACTTCTAGGGATGGTTGTACCCACCACCTGTTCCAGCGTCTCACCATCTCGCCGTAAAAAATATCTTCCTTACATCTAGTCTAAATCCGCCCTCTTTCAGTCTAAAGCTATTCCCTCTACATGCCCATGTAAAAAGTCCCTTTGCAGCTCTTTTGCAGGTCCTCTTTAGGTACTAAAAGGTGTAAGGTGCCTCCAGAGCGTTCTCCTCTCCGGGCTGAACACCCCGAGCTCTCTCAGGCTGTCTCCACAGGAGCGGTGCTCCAGCCCTCTGATGATCTTCGCCTCCCTCCTCTGGCCTTGCCTCAACAGGTCTTTCCCGTGCCGAGTGCCTCGGAGCTGGGCGCAGCACTCCCGGTGCGGTCCCACAAGGGCAGAGGAGGGGGGACAATGCTCTCGCTCCGCGGCCGGTCACGGTTCGGCCGCTGCCTCCCGGGCCGCGGCGCTGCGGGCCGCTCCGGCCGCCCCGGGCCCGGCACGGCCGCGACGTGTCGCTGGCCCGGCCGATGGCCGCCGCCCGCCCGCCGCGCTCCGCGCCCGCGCTGACCCATGTATTTGAAGAGGCCGGCGGGCGGCCTCGCCTTCTGCCTCTTCTACCTGGCCTCCAGCTTCACCAACAAGGTGAGCGCGGGCGCGGGGCCGCCCCGGTGTCGGGCGGGCCGGGCGTGGCGCGGGGAGGTCCGCGGCTGCGGGAGCGGGGGGCCAGGGAAGTGCAGGGATCCCGGAGCGGGAGGAGGAGAAAGAGGAGAGACGGTGCCCTATGCTTTCCCTGCCCTGCTCAGCGAGAGCCGCGGGACCAGCCCTTCCCGCGCGGGACTATCCCACGAGTGAGAAAGTCCGTGGCACTCCAGCCCGCCGCCCATCCCAGCGTGCTCCCGGAACTGCGGATACGGTGCCGGTTTCGTTTTGCTCGGTGTGGGACAGCTTTACCCTTCCACGACAAATGAGTTCCATTATTGTCTTGTTTAGGAGAGCAAGGAGGTTGACATCATATTGTTCCAATGACTGAAGTGTTATAGAGCCAGAAGTTTCACTGCAATGAATGTATCGCTGATGCTGTATATATTTCATTATTGGGTATATGGCAACTGCCAAAAGATCTGTTAACTGGAACAATGATGTCAACTATGCGAGGGAAAAATGTGAAATATTCAAAGTGTTAATTTAGAAGTGAAATAAATAGCGAGCAAAGCAACATTGTTACTTTGACAATTAATCACCAAATTAAGTTCAAGAATTTTGTTTTCCACCCTGTAACAATTTCTTATGAGTGTTGCTCAAGTGTCTAAGCAGAAGAAAGAGGCTGAAGATGGCCACATTGTGAATAAAATTCTGTTGTTTAAGTATAGTTTGAAAGTAGCTTTTTCACTCTGGGAGGAGGAGTTAGAGTAACTGCTCCATGCTATCCTGTTTGTCAGAGAGCATGTCTCTATTTCTGGTACAGATTTCTGAAAGAAAAAAAAAAATGGTGAAGCAATCAGAGTATGAATATTCTGAGGGAGGATTAGAGAAAAGCAGCATTTCAGACATGAAAATGAAATCTTTCTGGGCATTGGCCAGTGGTTTCTGTTCCAAGATACATTTGCCATTAAGGATGCCCAGAAGTAGACTGAAGTCCAGACAGGAAGCAAAGTTGTAGGGAGAGATAATGCACTTGATTTGGCAGACTGCTGGGGGCAGTGATTAGTTTAACAGAAAGGGGTTAAAAGAACTGCCAGGTTGCATCATGGATTGGGAAGCGTATTTATTTGGCTTAACTTGCTTGAGAGGAGGTCATAGGGACATTGACATAGGGCCTCCATTTTCAAACCTGCATGTAGGTTTTAGTGCAATAAAGTTAAAAATAACCAGAATGAAGGTGGTGTGCAAATGCAAGCAGGGGCACAGACGTGTAGGTAGATTGCCCTGATTTAAAATGCACTTGGCATTTCTGACAGCTGTATGTGTAAAAGGACCTGTTGTGAATTCACATGACTTATCTCTGTACTGATGCCAGATGCTTAGTGACACCCCACAAACCTGAAAACTGGACCTTGCAAGGTGCTCAGCACAGTTTTCTCTCTGCTGAAAGCTTTCAGCTTCTCCTTTTGCCTTTGACAGCTTCTGCTGGCTCCTGGAAGGAACAGCAGGTACCTTTCATTTCCTCTGAGGAAGCTTCAATCATTCTTCTCCTTTGCAGAAGTGGTATTTATATACTGCATCATGGCAAGTTGTGAGACCTGGAAGGCATCTATTTGTGCCTCACATTTACATATATACATATTTAGTGTGAAGAGACACTAGCATCCATGCGTGCAGGCTAAAGCAATGACACAGATTTTGCTTTTTACCCCATGTATTACATCTCTGATGGGCTTTATGGGCTGCTTAATATTTTACACAAAATAGTGTGTAAGCAGAATGTTGAGTCTGTAAGATACATTAGCAATAAGGAGACAATTATGTTTAGATTATTGCTTTTGGTTCTGCCAAATATTGCCTCTTTGGTATGATATGATTTTAATTGACTGGTCGTTATGGCTTTTTGCTCCTTTTCCATTCAGTGTGATGTATGGACTGTGTTCAGAAAGTGAAAGTGCAATTCAGATGCCAGCCTTCTCCATTTTTCAGTGTGTCCCCTCCATGCCTCATGTGCTTTAGTGTCTGTTCTTTCCACAGTGACTGAGGCAGCATCCAGCGGTTCTGGTGTGGGAAGTATCATGAATGAGTGGTTTAGATCACTCAGAGAATCACCAGCAAAGGGATGGGCAAAAGCAGATTTAATATTAAAGTGAAATCACAATAAAATTTGTTGGTGAGGTTCATTCTACTGCAATCAATACTACATTATTACATCATTATTGCATTACTACATCATTACATCTATGACATCATTATTAGATGCTTAAAGCAGAGAGAGAAAAATCAAACTAAAATCAATCAATCTAAAAATCAATCAACCTAAAATTATCTACATGGAAGTAAGAACAAGAAAGGGCAAGGATAAAAGGGAATAATATACACTGAGTTACAGCATTCATAGTGCTAAACTTAACCCCAGATTTGATGAATGGTTTAGTCTAAAGGTTATAACAGCACTTAAACATAGCAGCTCTTAATCAAAAGCTTAATTCAAACAATTTAACAAAACATTCATGTAGAATTTAATATAGGCACAATAGTGACTCTCAATCTTACTTACAAACCTAATGTACGTAAGAATCAAAGACAGCAATATTCATAATGAATTTGCTACAGCATATCCACATTCACACACAGTCAGACCTAAATGAACATGTACAAGGTATACCCAGGAAAAATTCCCCTCAAATTCAATGAACTACTCACTTTTGATGTCCTTGCATCTTCTTCACAGGCAAAGGGTTGAGTCTTGAGGAGTAGATGGTATCAGCCCAGGATCCATCATTGTCCTTCAGAGATCTTCCAAGTGTAGCAAACTAGCTGGCTCTGAGAGGTGTCCCACTCAGAGAGAGGTTGCTGGTTGCATCCTGCTGTGGTCCAGGAGAGCTTAAAGGGTCACATTCAGGACTGCTGTTTATAGGGTCACAAGAGGTTTGGGTTTAGACCAGAGTGATTTTCCTTCCTGACCTCAATGCGAGTTGGTAACTTTCTTTGAAAGTTCAATAACAAAAATGTTGAACCACTTGGGTTCTTATACAGGCAAGAAAAATTAATCTCCAGGGCTGTTTGTTATAAAGCAGGAGCTTGCTCGACAGCATTAAGTTCCTGAGAGCCGACAGCGTTTCTGATGAGCTCAAGTGGAACTTAGCCCAGATGCTGTTAATTGAGATTGAGGCCTATAAGGCATTTCAGAGATCATAGTGCAGCCCTGTGAGGGAAGGGGGAGGAAATACACCACAACAAGTGAAATTGCTAAACATTTTTTTTCTCTTTTCTACCAAAATAAACAAAAATGAGAACTTTTTGTGTTTGCTTTGTTGCTTGTGATTGTTTGTTAATATTATGAACTGTAGGTGTTTGATGTCCATTAATTTGCTATTTGTTTTCCAGTATGTCCTGTCTGTCCTGCAATTTACCTACCCTACACTTTTTCAAGGGTAAGTATGGTTTTAAGAATAGTGGTTTTAAAAATGACTTTAACATGCTGAAGCTAACTTTACTACTTCTTGTTCTTATCGGATTTTGCTGTCTAGAGAACATGCTTCATGAACCCTCAATAAAACATTCATTAATGTGTCTTGGTTAATTTCTAAACATCATGGGGTGATGTAATTGAGATATGTAGAGTCCACAATTTCTCATTTTCCTTAAAATCCTAAGCTTCAGCATAGAAAAGTAACAATTTCAGTACAATCTCTCTTCTTTGGAAGAGAGGAAAATGTGTATTTATGGTGCATTCTTTTGCTGTGCTAGAGAAAACCAACCTTAAAACCATCTTTGGGCATTCACAAATACTATGTTCCTTGTTTTCATGCTTAGCCTTGGTTGTAAGTCTGCATCACGAGTCACAATCATGTTAATGGCTGTAATGAGACAATTAATGTTTTGATAAATGTCCATATATACACCATCAATGCTGTTGATGAGACATTTAATGAAAATCTGGTGTCTTAGAGCCAAGTCTTTCCCTGTTTTTGATACGGTGTTAAAACCTACAGACACTGGGTATCTTTACTTCCTCTTCTGCTGCTTAGCATGGCTTACATTTTTGCCTGACTTGCAGTCCCAGGACTGCAATCAACTCTAGGAATAATTACCTTGGGAATCTTCACTTACTTTGAATGTATTCAGCTCAATTAGATATGCAGTGAATGCTTTCTCAGTTTTGGCACACAGACAGAGACTGTCTCTTGCATAAGGCTTTTATCATATGGGGAGAGGACTTTGAGTAATTTGTGTAAAATAGGTGTGGTAAATCAACAGAAAAGTGTACTTCAATGGCAAGCAACTGCCTTTGGCATCTGTGTTGCTACAGTTATTTCCTTTTTCTGTTATTTGGAAAGACATTTCAGCAACTTAATATTTTTCCATAAGTTCTGGCTTTTAAAAATGACCTTTCCTTGAATTTTTTTATGTCTCAGATCACTTTCATTTAGACTTGTGACAGGTGATCAAAGAGGAAAAGAATGTAATTCTCAGCTCATGATGTTACTGTTCATTGTCCTTGGCTTTGTTCCCTGTATAATCTCAGACTGTACTGCATAGTCCCAAGCATCTGAAACTGTCACAAACTTCTGTCCTTAAAACCTGAGACACGAGGAAATTTTTCACAATAAAGCTGATGGGATTTCACCACTGGCTTGTATAGAGCACAGTCAAACCTGCAGCAAATGTCAGGGAAACCTGGCTTTTAAGCTCTCATATGCTCTTCATCCAAAAAAAGATTAAGTGAGCTGTGATAGTAGCATTGAATATTTACCACTATGCACTAGTACTGCATAGAGTGAATATTTGTTTATTTGTGAATGTGTGAGAAAGATTTTAAATAATTGCTGAAATGCATTGCAATGAATGGGAATAATAAATAAGCCGACTTCTATACCTGCTATGGATATTAAATGGCATTAACATTATAATACAGTATCTCTGTCTGAACTGTGCTAGATATTCAAGGATATTCACCCAAGGAACATGGAACACCTCTCTGAAAACCACTAGCTTAAGGAAGAAGAAAGCTGATAACTTGTAAAGTGTTAAAGAAAGTGATAAAATGTAAAAGAAATCAGTATGCATTACTTGCTACTTATTCTAAGTTATCTGCACATATTCCCAAGGCCTCACATATTATTTCCCAGTGTCATTCTGTTTCAGGTGGCAAACATTGGTGGGTGGACTTCTGCTTCACATCTCCTGGAAGCTGGGCTGGGTGGAGATAAACTTGTGTTCAAGGTACTGTAGGTTTTTTGGTATCTGCCAAACACTTATTTTCTGTTGCTGGATTACAACATATCTAAGTTGGTCATGGATGTTATTAACTGGCTAAAATAGAGTTTGATGTCAGTGTTCTGCTTCATAGATGTAGAAGAGAACTCACATTTTAGTTAAGTGGGTATTGAATGACACACGCTTAAACCAACTACTTACATAAAGTGGATTTAATTTAACCTTAGTAAGACAACTAAAAAGCCCATAGTGAAAACAATAAGGATGTCTTATCCAAACATTTGTCCCTAAGAAACAATCTCTTCCCTGGATTGTTTCTTAGTATTGTAAGAGAAACCTTGGTAATGTTAGTTAAGAATATTGACACAATCTTACGCAAAACCCTCAGGGCTGTGAAGTCTACAAATGTGATCTGCCTTTTTCTGAGAGCTGTGTTGCATAAATGGGGATCATTTGCCTTTTCCTAACTAATGTTATCAATAAAACTCCAAATTAAATGGTGCTTTGCAGACAAAGATCATCTGCTTGAGCTGAGTGTGACAGCACCATTCAGAAGAGTCATCATGCTGTACTCTGCTCAGGTGGATCCTATCTGCAGTATGGAATGCAGCATCTTTTTCATTGCCCAAAATGGTATCTTTTAGAAGATGTATGCCCACAACAATAATTGGATCTTCATCTCAGGAGATACTAAAAACCTTCCTGGGCAATGAGCTGAGTAATGTGACTTGACTCTGAAGCTGGGAGAGTTGGGACTAAATGCCTGCCAGACACCCCTTCTAATGTAAATCTTTCTCAGTGATTCTGTATTACCAAGTGATGACAACTGATGAACTTTCTCTTTGAGATTCAAACAGTTGGCTTGAAAAATTGAATTTCCTCACTTGGAATGAAATCCTGTGAGTATGTCAGAAAAACCAGGCTGTGTTCTATTTTCATGTCCATACAAGTGATTACATCACTATGGAAATATAAGTGAGGTTGTAAATGAAAACAGAATTCAGTTTCCTATTTTATAGCTGCAATAAACTGAGGATATCATAAAAGCTGTCAGTGACTTTGGCAGAGACAGATTAGGGTCCAAACCTTGCTTTCCTGGCAGTTACTGATACATATATATATTATTATCAAATTTATTTTGTTTATGGAGATTTTGTTGTCACAAAACAGAAGAATACAGTAATGTCCTTTTATAGTTCAGCTTTTCTACACTAATGATTACTTCTGCTTCAAATAATGAAATTGAAGTAGTTGAATCTTTTTTTTCCCAGCTTGGAAAAGATACTTTCATCTTTTCAAAACTTGGGAAGACATTAAAGAAAATAGAGGACTAGAACCACTCGCTGATGTTAAACAGGTTGTTTTTATCTAAGAAAGGCTTGGATGAAAAATTAGTTCATGTTTTGACCCTGGAGACTTGAGGCCACTAGATGTCAGCACACTGTAGGGAAAGGGGTTGAAATCCCTCTTGAGAAACCTCTTTGTTAGCTTGGTTAATACAGAGTACCTGTTCTAGTATAGACTGAATGGAACAAGCAGAATTAATTTACATGTTTTGGCTATAATTCATCCAGCTATTTAAGCATGAGTTTAAACCTGCCTTTCTTCACAAAGATTGGGCACATGCTTTAATGCTTTGCAGAGGTGGATTTGTAACATTTATCTCCTGAAAAAAAAAATTCAAAGCCAAAACAAAAAGCAGCCTGAAAACCCAAACATGGAAACCCTCTAAACCTCAGAAGCACTACTAACAAGAAAAACTCACCAGCAAACAAACAAACAAGCATGACATGCAAAGGGGATTTTAATGCTACTACTGGGATTTCCATCCCCTCTGACAAAATACCTGTCTCTGAATCTGTCTTTTGGTTAGAGGGGAGGGTTTTGTCTATGTGTAGGATACTGAGGAATATCATAGCCAGTTTTCAGTCTCAAATGCTTAAAATAATAAACTGCCATCCATTTGTTCATTCATATCCACAAAGTCTTGATTTTTCTGTCACATGGACTGATCTCATATACTTTCTGAGCCAGTTCAGGTTATCCCAAAATGTCTCAGCAAAATTAAGTTATTACATAGAGATCCTTGCCCTTTGTCTAAAGTCCAGAATACTAACCTCATTATAAAGACCAAATAAAAACATATTATTTAGAGTCTCAGGTTTTGTGGATAACCTACTTTGCCTCTGCTTCCCCCTAGGACATACTGTAAGGAACTTTCTCTCATTACTTCTAAACAGCAATGTTGACTGTCTGCAAAGCTTTTATCCAAAACAAGGGCTCTGTGGAGAGCAGAGCAACATGTAGCATCTGCATAATGCTTCCAGTCTGCTGCCTAGCTGTTGTAGGCACATAAATCTGATGTGTTCTGATTGGCATTTCTTGTAGTGCTGCATTTCACCCACAGCTAAGCAGCAGCTCAGAGGTTTTTTTTAGAGTGTTGTTTGGGTGAACCTACCCATTGCCTACCGTGGGATTTGGAGTTAGCCCTTTAACAACCACAAACTCATCCGTTCTCTTCCTACTTTGCATGTACATTACTGTATTGCCAAGAGGAGAAGCTGCTAATTGGTTTACATACAAGACAGATTGTTGATGCTGACATGCTACTTCAAACATCCGTGCATTCTTTTTTCAGTCCTAAAATTCCCACTTGGCAGCATAAAATTCTACCCTTACATCATGGAAAAAGCATCTGAAGTCCTTTTCCATTGCACTTCGCAGAATTGCATTGGAGATAAAGACATATTTGGGATTCCTACAATTTAGTGGTGGGGAACATGAAAGAGTGATATTTTTATGTTCTAAATGAAAATTTGTTTTTTATCATGTGTTTCTTTTATCTTCCCAGAACTACTTTTTTTTCTTCCCTCCTCTTTCTTCAGTTTGTTGCTGTTCAAATAGTGCAGGGCTATTTTTGTTGGTGTCTGATGTGAATTCATTGTTAATGAAGTATGACAGTATTAGATCTTGGACTTGATGAAATTCCAGTTGAAGTCAATAACCTCAAAAAAACCAGTGTTTTTATAAAAATTTATGGAGACTAGTCAAGAAAACCCAGGGCAAATATTTATGCCAGTTAAAGGATCTAAACATTATTTTTGTGACCTGGGGTTTTTGTTGTCTTGGAAAATTATATATATAATAACAGAGGAAATGTAGTATTAATGGTTTTTCCCTAGTCTGTGATTACATGAATCTTTGTGCATGTTTTATCTTTGTTCATACTGTTCTGATTTCATTCTTTAGTGGTCTGTTTTCTTGTGTTCCATAAAATGTGTTGGTGTATCAGTATCTACAATTACATTTCAAGTCTTACATCTTAATTGAAGTGTAATGCAAACTAAGGAACTACAAGCAGTTTGGTTTTGTTTTGAGAACCAGCACTGCCCATTAATGTTTTCTCCACTTTAATTCAAAGGTTGGGAAGAGTGAGTGAGACAGCCATGCCTTCAGTCCTGGGAAACCCTCAATTCAGGCCTTTACCTCACGGCTATTCTTTTCTTCCCTTGCCAGAAATCTTACATTATTCTCTCTGAAATTTACCACTTACCTGATCCCTTTTCTTCCGTTAAGTAACAAGATCAAAAATAGAAGTGCAGGTTCTGAAGCCCCTTCTCAGAACTGAAACCTGACTCTACTGCAGTAACCATGGCTAAAAAAAAATTAATCAGATCAATCTGATGACTTCATTCCTCCATTAGTTGTCAAACTGCCTCTAGGAGTTTGGCTTAGTCAAAGGAATACGATTAGGAAATCTCAAGAGATAGGCTTCCACAGAGACAATCTGATCTTTAGGAAGAATCTCTTTGTAAATCTGGCTGAGAAATTAATGTGTGGGTGGCCCAGTGCATTTGTACATGGTGAAAATGTGTGCTGTCTGTGCATGTGAGCCATTTTATGCCTTCATTTGTCAGGTTTCGTTCCTTTCACAGAGCATCAAAGAAATTAGTTGAAATGTCTTTCCTTTAATACCAATGGGAATAATTTCTAAGGGAGGAAAAAAATCAAAAAACAACATGATTTTAGAGGGAGAGGAGCTGGGGAAAGAGTAAAATAAAGAAAGTATATCTGCAGTTAGTTCCTCTCTTGCATTAGACAAAATTAATAATTTCTAATTTGGACTCCTTAGTAAATGGGAAGAATAATGAGCAATCTGATGCTGCCTTTTACATGCACATTTGAAATTAATGTACATATGTACATATTATTACATTCCTTGCAAGCAACTGTTGCTTTCTGTATGTAAACAGAATGTGGTGAAATAATGGGATTTTAATTGTTTTCACAGGTCTGAAATCCTGTCATGGCTTCCTGCATCAGTACTTTTTGTGGGCATTATTTATGCTGGCTCCAGGGCACTGTCTAGATTGGTAAGAAATGAACCAGTAGAAGTCAGGTCTTTATTACCTCTACTTTGTAAACAAAGACCATTCCCTTCATACATGGTGTTTAATGATGTTCCTGGGTTGAGGGAGAAGGAGGGAGGAGGACTTTAAATAATAGATCCATTGTTAGTGGAGCTAATGCAGTGGTCCAATCTTACTAAGTATCAAACAGCATCTCTGTGACAGTCTGAAGCACTCAGCATCTCTACAGAGTACTTCGTGTTTTGCTGAACAGATCCTCAGTGGTCTGAATTGTACAGGTAGGGAAGAAGCTGAAGAAATCAGTAGCTCTAACTTTGCAAAAAGAAGAATGGGTTTGTGGGATGTGTGAGAAATCCTTCCAGGAAACTGATGAAGACTATTTCAATGAGAAGGTTTTGATTCTTTGCAGGATTAAAAAAAAATAGAAAGTTGGAAAGAGATTATGGGAAGGGTTAGATTACTCCATTTTAGGATTCATTCGCATCACAGTAATTTACCAAATGTTTACAGAATGTCAAATCTCCTTTCATGAAACTTGAATGCTTTATGCTTAAATTATATAGTCTTCTCTAAAACAAGTAAAATAAATTGGTGGCATTTATTTTTTAAAAATAACAATATTTTGATGCTGTTGCGCAGTCTGCAAGCTCAGATCCTGCATGAGTTCCCTTCTGCATTCTGTGTATGCATCTTAATGTAGCTCCAGAGTCAGCTTGTCCCTGTCACCTCCTGAGCCCTAAACAGGATCAAAAGGGACTTTTTTACCAGATTCTGATTGTAGTGATCCCTTGAAAATCCCAGTAGACAGATAGAGCAGAAAAGAAGAGGAGGTCTCTGTCCTTGTAAGCAAGGTTGGAGGCGCAGAATCAAAAGGGACTGTTTTTACCAGATTCTGATTGTAGCAATCCCTTGAAAATCCCAGTAGACAGAGCAGAAAAGAAGAGGAGGTCTCTGTCCTTGTAAGCAAGTTTGGAGGCCTTATCTTGGACACAAATAATCTTGGGATAGCATGTGTTCAGAAGCCCCATGCTCTGTTATCAGTTCTCTCTCAGTGTGATTGCATTTGCATTTACTTCCTCTTGCTTCCTTGTCAAAGGAAGTTCCACTTTCCTTCTTTAGTGTAAGGTAAGAAAAGTCCCATAAGGAAACTCTGTCTGGAAGCATAGCAGCAGCCTCTTTTCTCCTTACTCACCTGGGTGGTGGAGAAGTTAAGAATCACAACCTCTCTGTTATTTCTTCTTACTTCCTGGTCATCCTGAAAGTTGCTGTATTTACCTCCTGCTCTGGTCCTTCATGAGTGAACTGCACTGGAGTGGCAGAAGGGCTGTGAAGGGTTTTGATACGTATCCCAAACCTTTCTTAAGGAGCATCTCACTTTTCTTAGTGGCTTTTGTTGTGCATGAATGGGGATTTAGAGATCTAATTCTGTGGCCATTTTACAAGGCATGGCAAAATGAAAAGCAGTCTTAGGCCATAATTATTATGTGCTGTCTTGTAGTGGAGCTAAATTCAATCCTATGTAGAAGCTTTACTTACAATAATTTTGTCTACAACAATTTTATGACACAGTGAAAATGAAAGTGGACTCTCCCAAACTCATAGCTGAATTGGCTCATCTCAACAGCATATTTTAATTAAGTGGGTTTATTTCTAAAGCAGAAATAATGTGTACTTTTATTATCAAATCCAAGGGGACCCACTTTCAAACATTCCTGTATACTGGCAAATCTGCAACTTTAATCTGTTTGTTCCTCTTCCTAGAGGTGCTGGCAATCTCCCCAGACCAAGGATTCAGGGCTAGAACTGGAGGAGGATTGCTTAGCTCTGGACTGTGGTGATTTAAAAAGTATGCAAAGCCATGAGAGGAGATTTGTTCAGAGTGTATTCACCCTACCTGCCCAACCAGTAAACCTTTCTTTTCATAAGCATTAAGCCCATTCACAAATTAAACACTTGCATCAAAGGCAATAAGCATATGGAGAAGGTTAAGTGGGCTAGGCAAACTGGAGCCATTGTTGGCTCCAAAACACATTTGGAAGAGCCAAAACCAGAAGGGAGGAAAGAAAAACCCAACAAATTTGCTTTCACAAAGGGAAGAATGTAAATTTTGCTGTCAACTTTCCTTGTTTATGGGTATTTCTTATATTTCCTATTACTGTGTCAAGCTCAGAGCGCTTTTGTGTTTAATACTTCTGGGTTTATGTTTTCAGTTATCCAGCAACAGGGGTGAGAATTGGTTTTCAGTACTAATGAAGCTGGGTCCAACAATTTCATGCCAGTTGTGTTTGTGTGACTTCCATTCTTATTTTGGTGCAATTCTTGTGACTATGGACCCACTCCAGCTGTCATTAAGACTTAAATGTTTAATCAGCAATGCTTATCTGGCTTCTTTTCTTTAACATGTAAAGAAAAGAAAATTACAGAAAATATGCTAAGTCACATTTGAGAGATATTTGCTGCTTATATCACCTGGTACTTAAAAGTTTGGACATCACTGAGAAGTTAATCCATTCCCTGCTACTGTGCTTTAAATACCATACACGAGTGGGGAAACACTGCTTCCTAAAATGGCTTAGTCTTTAGATTATCTTAATCAAAGCAGAGAATTGCTTCTGTTTCAGCTGTCTGAGAGACCATGGATCTGATTTGGAGGAAGTATTATGAACCACTAATTCTGGTTGAGTTTGCCTGGGGCAATGGGTGTTTGATTCATTATTGTTATCATTAGGGTTTGTTTCTTAATGATTTCATGTTGGGATGGTGTCCAGATACCTCAGTGGGTATAATTTCAACATCATTGTGTATGAACTATTGCATTTCTATCCTAATTTTGGGCAGCTCTTCCTAGCAGTAACTGAAAGCAATCACCTAAAATTGTCTTGCCGATAAATCTGTTGCTAGGAGTCACACTGTATTCTTAGTACCAGCAGACAGAGATGGGACAACAAATGAGAACTGTTTACTGTGGAGGCTGAAGATCCTGGATCAGAGAGGGAAGACTAAAGGCTGGAACCTGAAGCAAATCTCACTGGGGTAGCTGGGTACAAACAAACTGACTGAGCACTCAGCAGTGGGAGACACTGCAAGCAGGTCTGCAGAGGATCTGCATTTAAAGATGCCTGTGCCCATGTGCTAGTGATTGGAATGGGTTAAGGCTCTTTTAGGTGATGTGGCATGGGTTTACAGCTTCAAACACAAAACCCCAAACCACAGACATGGGACAGCTGCTTCTAGAAGGAGTGCCCCTTCCTATGAGTGTGACTGCTCTGGGTTGATTTGAGCATTTTTGTTGTCTCCCCATGGCAGCCAATCCCGGTGTTCCTCACTGTGCACAACGCAGCAGAAGTCATAACCTGCGGGTTCCAGAAGTTCGTGCAGAAAGAGGTAATTGACCTGTTAGTCAAGGTAACTCCTGTGGTAGAACTGCCCCAGAACAAGGTACCTAATTTCTCTTAATACAGACATTAGTGCCATGTACTTTTCTGGACTCACTGTAATAGCAATTCATTAATGAGAATCCTGAGAGAGCTTTTTGCTGTTGACAAGTATCTATACTGATGTTTCCTTTCCCCTTATTTGATGAAATACTGCAAATACATATCACCAGTGTGATCTCCATTTTTAAGTCTGGCTTGGCCCTTCTTATTTTTTTCTTTTGAAAATTAATATTCCCTCTCTCTCATGCCCCACATAAAAGTCTCATTGTTTGAGCTGAGAGGAATGAGGACTATGTCCTTAGATCTAATCAGTAAAATAGATCTTGTGTATTGTATGCTTACAGATAGGTCACATCTCCACATAAAATGCAGGAGGAACAGTGCATTTTTGAATCTGTTTTGAATGTTTGAGATTTTGCCCCTATAATGTCAGGAGAATAACTCTTGTACCCTTTTGTAAGAACTGGTTTATTGTGGTTGTTTTTTTTTTTGTTTTGTTTTGTTTGTGTGTTTTTTTGTTTTGGGTTTTTTGGTTTGGTTTTTTTTTTTTTTCCGTACAAACTGCATTGGAGAGCCTTCTTTTAAGGCTTTTTTGAAATGTTTTTCTAACTGACTACAGAGTTGCTGTGTGAGCTAACACTGGGAAATCATTCATCACAAAGTTGTTTCTACAGTGGCCTCTGGCTTGCTGTGAAAGGCATCTTCCATTCATTATAACTGGTTTTTTTGTATAGAAGACAGATAAATGGCTGTTTACTTCATCTAACAAACAGAAGAGATCACTAAGGTTATGCCTAAAGGACATAGCAGTGTGTACCCTGGCATGTCCTTGTGTCATTGTCCTCTGATTAGTCTCCCTGTCAAAGTGTTTCATATTTTCCTTCTATGTCACAAGCTTATGACTCCTCTCTTTAAAAACAAAAGCACTACAAACAAGGATAATGCAAACACAGGCCTAATGGAAAGCTCCTCAAGAATAATTTCATATCAAAGAATTGGGAAAATTTCATGAGTTTAGATCAAGATTGGTTTGTATGAGGTAGTACCCAATTAGGAAAACTCAATATTTGAGTACATGCGTTATACAGTTTTGGTACAATTCAAGTCAAGTTTGAGGAGCAGGTATTTAGTTCATGTCTGGTTTTAAGTTTACTTGCTGGTAAGTAATCTGAAAATATAAATCAAGGTGCAGTGGGCTGATCCATAATCCTGATTCTTCTTTATCAAATTAAATTTGCTAAGCAGTGCTCAAATTTTGAATGCTGCTCATTGAAGTTTTAATGTGTATGGTGCAGTAAGATCAGCTGTCATCACTTTCCAGTTTTTGGAATGAGAAAACACTGTTTTAACATTTTTATAATTAAATTTTAATGTTTTAATCATACTTTCTTTTTTACAGCAGACCTCTCATCTGAAAGTCTGTAGGTAAGCTTTTAAAACTACTCAGATTCAAATTCAGACTTGTTTTGGCTCCAACTCCTGTATTTGCTTCAGATAATGGCACACCAAAACAATGAAGAATGTGAGGCACATTCCTGTGGGCAGTGAGCCTAAGTTGCAACATAGGAGTAATTAAATATTTTTAGGTCTTTTTTAGCAATTGCTTGCATAGTTTGATATGTTTTTTCTCCTTGTAAAAATGAAATTAATGATAAAACAACCCATAACAATGCTTTTGGAAAGGCTTGAAAGGTTTCAACTTCCAGTAGGTAATCGTAAACAGTAAGAGAAAGATAATTAATGTGTTAGAAAGTAGCTAAAAATTCCCTTCCTTAGAAATGAAAGGTAAATGAGATCCATTTCTGCTAGAATCATTCATAGCGAGGTGGGGGTCAGTCTCTTCTGCCATGTCTCAAATGAAGGGACAAGAGGAAGTGGCCTTTAATTGCACCAGGGAAGGTTCAGATTAGATATTATGGAAGAAAAAAATCACAAGAATGGTTTGGCATTGAAATTGCCCAGGGAGGTGGTGGGGTCACCATCTCTGGAAGTGTTCAAGATGTGCAAAGCACTGGGGGTTATGGTTTAAGGTGATTACAGTGGCACTGAGCTGACAGCTGGACAGATGATCTTGAAGGTCTCTTCCAACCTTGATGATTCTGTGATATTAAGCTGCACAACTACCAACCCTTGGTGGCCCTGGTTGTTTAGGCTTCAAAAAGGAGATGGAAAGAGACAAACAGAAATCAACCAGTCATGTGTTCAAATTTCAATTCTGTGCCCCCACATCCCCTTGAAGGATGGTATTTGCTGTCTTCCACATCCTGTAATCTTATAGCTGTACTTTAGAATGGATAATGTTGGGTTATTATGTAGTGTACTTAGAGGCATTATCTTCCTAATTTCTTCCTGTTGTTTCCATTATCTAACTATGTGGCCTTGTCTTCACCACTAGATTATTGTCAAGGATACCATTTTTAAAATAATCTTTATTCTGTCTTTTCCCATGCCTTAGAGAGTAGGAAAATAAGCTGCAAAACCAAGTGTATGTTAATATTAATAGTGACAGTCCACAGAAATTCCACAGTGTATTCCCTGTAGCTTAAAGAAATACTGACTCAGCCACAGATTAAGAATTTATTTAGCTTAAGTTGGTGGACTAGGAGAGGACTTGTGCTGTCCTGAAGACATTTCCAGTATATGCCAGTCAATTCCACCTTGTTCTGTGCTCTGGAGTAATAGTGTCACTTGTAATGGAGTCACATCTGCTGGAATTGCTGTAACAAGCAATTAGTCTCAATGAAAGAACTTTTTGGTAGCCATTCAGCCAGAAATTGGCTGATTTGGGCTCTTTGAAAAAGCCTAGGGAAGCCACATGGCTAGTGAAGAAAAATATTCTCTACCAAAAAAAACTTGTTTTTATCACTTCTGAGGTGGTTTGTGCTGCTTCTCTTCCCGTAAAACTTTGCCGTGCACAAGTTATGAAGAATGCATTACGTAAAAATTTTGGTGGTAAAAATTATTTTTTAAACATGGAATAAGAAAATTAAACATGTGAAACATCAATGTAAAATGGAGTGAAATTGCCTCCACTTTGCTGGGAGTAGAAATCCAGGTTGAAAGCTTTTGGTCTTGCTTTTTTTTTTTTTTTCTTTCTGTTCTCCACAGTGTGCTGTTCCTCCTGGCAGCAGCAGTGTGCCTTCCTTTGTGTGACACACAGGTGAGCTCTTTTTTGTAAAGCAGCTTGAGCTAGGCCTTGATGCTTGACATCTTGTTAGCATATGGGGGATGCAGCTTTTGCTGGTAAGCTAGAGTAGGTTTCCTACAAGGGAATTGTAAATGTTTTCTTTTGCTGTGTTGTGGTCTTGCTGGGTTTACTGTGTTTGCATCATGGTAAAACCTCTGAGCAGTGTGGACATACAGTGAAGGTGGTGGCTGGGGAAACCATAGTTTTACTTCTTAATAGTGCTCACAGCGAATCACTTAGGTTTGAATTAGTTGTGTGCACTTTCAGGAATTTCCTGAATTAGTTTTCTATTCACTGTACACACCTTCTGTAGCTACCTGAGAAGGAAAGGAGGTGCCTCCAAAGAGCTGTCCATTCAGGAAAGATCTAATCATTGGAGATTCTCTTTTGGAGACTTAGGAAAGCTGCTTCCTTGCTTTAGATACCTCAGTTGATATCTGAAGTCAGACAAGTCTGGAAACTGGTGTACACATCTGAAATAGAATTATCCTTGCTGATACGAGCTGAGAGCCCGTATAACTGGCATATGCCAAGTTTCTGAGTGTGACAGGAAGAATTTCAGTCTTCCTAACCTTCTTTAGTCATCTTGCTTTTCTTTGTAGCACAGCTCCCACTTGCTGTACTTGCTTTGCAAAGCTAAGTGCAGGAAAATTGCAATATGTATGTTTACATGATCATGCTTTTATTTATGTTGATGTTCTTTATTGCAGTTTGATCCAAATGGATATTTATGGGCTCTAATTCACTTGATCTGTGTTGGTAAGTAATTTTCTTCTAGAAAAAGAATTAGGAAGAGTAAATGTGTTGGAGAAACCAATTTATTATGAAATTACTGATATTTGAGACTCTATATGTAAGAAACACTTGGAAAGAATGGAGATCAGTAAATACAAGAAAGTGCATTCTTTTTATAGCTTTTATGTTGAAAACAACAACAGAACACACTGCATATTGCAGTCTGTTAACAGTGGATGAGAAAATGCACATACAATTTTAATCAGCACTAAGCTTTTCTGGTTGTTTTTTGATGGTTGCCTACTGAAGGAGACTTCTTTCTGAGGGGAGAAGAAACATGAAAAAAACCAAGCAATAGTTTGTACTTGGAGCTTTGTTGCACTTGTTTGTTTTTTGATTTTATTTAAAAACTCTCAAAAATATACTAAAATGTCATGGACTATGGTCCCAGAGGAAGGATGTCAAAATGTTGGAATTTTTCAGGCAATCATATGCATTTAAAAAATATTTTAACAATTAGTTCCATAACCTACCAGGTTTTCTTTTGTCTTTTTTTTCAGACCAAATGTTGATTTGGATAAATTGTAGTTGCTCCCTGAAAAGCTAGAACAGCTAGACTAGAAAATGTGAAGAAAACAAGAGCAGTAATATTTAATAGGAGATTTTTGGTTTTTGGAGTATTTTGGTGGCTAATAAGGGACTTGTATTTGATTCTTATCTGTCCTATATACTGAGTGACTCATTCATGTTAAGTCTTGTCTGCAGATTAGGGATGATTCCTTCTTTATTTCTTCTATTCATGCTGTAAAACTTTCAGGGCAGAGGTGATATGTTTATATGTATTCCTGTATAGGAAGGTCTAGAGATCCCCATCTGAATTGTTGCAAACATACAAATAAGAAATCATTTTGGTAGGTTTTTTGAGAAATATATGGTAAACATTTGCTCATTTATATAAAAGTAAAAGCTATAGATTTTCCGCTTCAAATACTTTTTTTGCTGTGATGAGTGATGTTCTTGCTTTCTCAAAGCCAAGGAGTCTCATTTGTAAAGCAATGCTTGGTCATGGAGGTGGAAAATTGCTTAGAGAGTCTTCAGAATGCTTCATTTGTGTGTTTGAAATGTGTAGGAAGTGCCAACAGAATGTTTATGCTCAAAATATAGCTGCCTTCCATTTCCCTTGGTTTTGAGAGTTGTTGATATCACTATTGGGAGTTATTTGTGTAATTAGATTTCCTATCAACTGGAATGAAGGTGTTACGAGAGAGGGTGAACAGATGAACTAATGTACTGCATAGTAAATCAAGACAGAGCATTACAGAAAGGACATGTGTTCTACCCTTCAACTTGTGTAATGGAGGCAGAATTGAGGATGTCTCTTTCATAGTCTTCTACTGGATTGACTTTTCATATTCTGGTTTTCTCTGTGAATAAAAAAAATTACCCCTAAGCCTGGAAGAAAGGATCTGAAAAAACAGAGCCTGAAACAGTGTCATTTCTTCCATGAGTGCTCAAATCTTTACCCAGGACAGAAATGGAAACTAACAAGAGGTAGATGGGTGGGTCAAGAATGTAAAGAACCTGGAGACACTAAAGTTGAGAGAACTTTAAATAGGATAGATGGCTCAGACCCGACAGTTCTATGTAAGTGATCGTATAGATCATAGAACTTACCTCCAAAATTGTGTGGGCTTAAGAACCCATTCTGTGACACTTTTCTGTATGTATTTACACATAAAACCGTGCACAAACACACAACCTCTCCTTTGTTGTTGCTGTGAACTAGAAGATGTCCTCAGAAGGACTGGCAGAACCACGAAGCGTGACTGTGCTCAGAGCTGATAACACTTTGAAAACCATTAATTTGAAGCAATAGGTTCATTTTACTCATGGTTTAGGAATCCTTTGTGCTGTGTTGCTAAACTGTAATTCAGAGGGGTTCCACGTCTGCCAGTAGCACAGCCAAACAAGATGTTGTTTGTCAGAATGATCGCACGATGTGGCAATTACACATGTCATTTCAATTACAGGGGCTTACAAAGTATTTCACAAGTTGTGGAAACCTGGATCTTTAAGGTAATGTGTTTTCGTATTCTTTCATAAAGAGAGATGACTGTGATGTAGGGAGCTGTGCATGATCAGCAGGAGCTGGGCCACTCCTGGTTAATCATGAATGACTTCTCTTGCAAGACGAGCCTTATTTATTGTTGGTAGCAACAGCATGTGGTTATTGATAGTTATACTGCTAACTGGAACACTGAATTAGTTTTAAACAGTGTATTATCCAAGGGTGATGACCAGCCCTGGAAAAAGAACCCCTAATTACTGGCACAGCTGTTAAGAGGAAATATTAGTCTGTGTTCATGTGGGAAGCTACATGGCTTGAATCTGTCAGTATCTCCCTTTGTGACACAGTCTCAAAAGTGTTCAGCAGCTGGTGGCTTACCACAGGATGGGAATGGCTGTGTACCTTAAACACCCTGGAACCTTGCACTAATCCCATGTGCATGTTAGAACTGCAACCACACAATAGTAGTTTTGGAATCAGGTGGCACTGCATGTTCACAGTGTTTGTAGTCTGCATTTTTCTTTATGGATGGAGAGGGGAAGGTTGGCACTGCATATGATGTGTAATATACATGCACGGATAAGCTTATTTATTTAAAAATCATTTTCCATCTCTGGTTAAAGGGTCTAAATTTTAATCAGTCTCACTTTATCTTCACTTTAAATGAAACTCCTACTGACAGTAACAGCAGAAATAATGTGTGGATCCTGTGTAAATTAATATGTTGGTCAATTGATAATTAATTTATTTGTGTTGATAAAGTTATTACTGTTATCTTTATAATGTATATAATTATAATATAATGTTAGTATTACCTAATATTAGCCTTGTTATATATTACATAAATTAATATAATGTAATATTACTGTATAGCATTACTGTATATTACTGTTTAATATACTGATCTGTTACATCAAATGAAGTGCACTGCTAAAAAAACCACTTTTTCTTTGCCTCCACTCCCAGTGATCTGGACCAACAGTACATCAACTATGTGTTCAGGTAAAATGAATAAGTCTTTGATACACTGGGGCTGGTTTTATGTGGTATATGTTTTCATTTTCAACCTTGGCTTGTTGAAGAAACTCATAGCTACCACTACTTAAATGCTTTTATTTAGCCGGACATTCACTGAAAGAACAGTGCTAAGCTGAAAGGCTTAGCAGCTGAATTTTTTTGGCTCCAGTTGTAGATGGACATGCCAATATACACCTGAGGAGGTAACGAAGTGTTAATTATGAATTTTTAAATCACCACGTGCACAAGTGATCTATCACTTCCAGAAATAATATTTACAGAGTAACTCCCTGGCAATACCCCACTTCAGAAAATAAAACTTGTACAAAATTGCCAGAAGAGGAGGTAGTGATTACAAAAGTACTGTGTGCAAAGAACATGAGCAGTAACTGATTGTTCAGAGTGCCATTAGTGGGATTGAGTAATTCTGACTTTCAGTTGTTTTTCTGATTTGGAGATAGAAGAGTGGCTTGTTATTTTGTAGCTAGTGAAAGAGTCTGAGTCACTGACCAGATTTCCCTGCTTTTTTAAATCCAGTCCTTTCTTAAAAGAGCCACAAACCAGGACATTCAGAGTACACGGCTTCTGTTAAGTTTTTACTTTATTTCAAGTAAAGCATCTAGAGACTTGATTCAATTTTCTTCCATCCAAAATCACATCTAATGTATATTGGCCTCTTTTCTTGGGTTCATACCTAAAGTCATTTGGGAACACAAAGTATGAATAATAAATTCAAAGAAATTCCTTCTGTGGTCAGAAGGAGTGAAAGAGAGAGCAGAAGTTGGGAATAAGCATAACAAAAGTGAAGTTGTGCCAGTCTATTTGATTAAATGGATATATGCTCTTGTCTGGCCACATGAAAATTCCTTGATAAAAGTACATCAGGGACACCAATGCATGACAGTTGCTTTCCTTCAATTCCCATTTGTGCTGTGAGCATAGTCAATATGATAACACTGTATCTCTTTCTGCCTTGGTTCAATCAAATCTCCTATTTCCGTAAATAAGTAATGCAGGCCTCTGCTTTTGCCTTTATGATTCACCAGGGCCCCATTAATGGACAATATCTGGATATCAGTTTGCTTGAAGTAGGCTCTTGTTTAAGTCAGTTGTTGCTTTGCATCTACTATGAAATGCAAAGCAAATCAATTTCACACAAAGAAGGTAGGTGTGTTTATTGAAATTTTGGAAAAATTAGTCATGGAATTTGCAAATATGCTGCCACATGCAGAAATAATCTATGAAGTCTGGAATGAGATGTAGCTACCTCTCTGTATTGAAGGCAAATCATAACCAAGCAGTAAAATCAATTGATTTTCATTTGGCAGCTGCCTGACTGTCTCTCAGTTCTCATTTTATTAGAAAATTCCATCTAGGCCTGAACCTTTAAATACAGATTTTGGCCAAAGGTCTTAATTTTTCAGCTTTGATTGAAAAGTCAGGGCTGGGCTGTTTCTCTGATGATCTTGGCCCTTTGAAGTCTTTGAACTTGTGTCCAGCAGAGAGCAGGAGTCCCACATTACATGAAAAATATGATAATTTATTTGGAAGCTTTTGAAAGGGAGAAACTTCTCGCTAAGGAGCTGTGAGGTGCAGCAGTTTTATATATATAAAACTCTTCTTTTTACAGAAGAGAAACTAACAATCCAACAATGGATTTATGCAAATTGGAAGATGGCTATTTTCAGCATCTGTTTAGGAGCAAACATTTGTTATCAAAGCTTCCAAAGTTTTTCCCCAAGAAGAGGCTTAAAGGTCAGTGTAGCTCACAAGATGATGGTGCAAAGCAACTTGCTGGAAAACAGATGGCTTAAGGGAGGTGGCAAACTGGAGGCTTATTTGTTTGGTTTGGGTCTGTGTATATCTATATGTCTATGTGTCTGTATAGGTATACATTTCTGTGTGTTAGAGAAGTAGCATTTGGATCTCATCTTGCCTAGGGAAAACAAGCAATACCATAGACAATGGGATAAGTGACATCTGAATTATTTTAGAGTTTTGTTTTGTCAAAATAGCTAATGATGTTTGAAAGGGTGTAAAGTTTGGCAGAAATTCTCTCCTGGTCTGCAATCTCCATGACGTGTCTCTTCCAGTGTCTCTTCCAACGGGGCTGGAATCCTGCTGCAGGAGGCACAGGCAGGGTTTGTCTCTGTGTGAGACCCCTGCACATGTAGTTATCTCAGAGACCACTGCCACTTCCCAAATCTGGATGAAGCTGTTAGTGTGTTTGAGAGCTGTGTACACCCAGCTTAACTGCACAAACTTAATTTCTGTAGAAAATAATCAAAACTACTTTTAAAGTCATCACTGACTAAAGGAATGTTCTCTGAATGAGCACTAACTCCTCACAGGCAACTCTGGGTCAGAATTACTGGTTATCTCTGTCAGAGGGTGTCCAGCAGTAAATTTTGTGATTTAGCAGGTGTTAAAGCATATGTTGCTTCCTCTTCTCAGGCCTTCTCAAGAACTGTTCTGGCCATGACAGGATCACAGTTCCACCTCCAGGACAGGACAGTTTAATGTGTGCTGGAGGTCTTGTCCCTACAAGCATGATTGTATGATTCTATGATTTATGAAGGAACTTGTTAGTGTGATATCAGTGCAATTTTTTGCCTCCTAAAACTATGATCAATTGGTCTTTAAAGCTCCTTATTTCTAGCCTAGATCAGACATGTAGCTGTGTGGGCACAGCCGGATAGTGTTTAGAACCATCCAATCTTTTAGGTTAGAGAAGACTCTTAAGGTCATTGAGTGCAGTAAGCAAGCACCACCACTGAACCTTGTCCCTAAGCCCCACATGTCTCTTAAATATCTCTAAGGATGGCGACTCAGACACTGCCCTGGACACTCTATTCCAATGTTTGATTCAAAAGCCTTTTAGTGAAGAAATTTTTCTTAATACATAGGATTATGTTCAAAGTGTTCATTATGTTCAAAATGTTCATGTTATTATGTTCAAAGTATTTCTCAGTTCAGTATGAAAGCACAGTTGTGCTCTACTGAGTGTAGAGACTGCCTGCAAGAAGCAGATTAAAAGATCTGCCACAAATTACTGGATGTTAGAATATACCGATATGTTAGAGTAAAAAAGAGAAGGCTCTGTTGGATGCTTCCAGAAGTGCAACTGAAATGAGCAGTCTCCAAACATATGCTGTCCTTACACACCATGCACTATTTCTTGTTCTGAAATCTGGAACAGTTTGGAAGAAAAGAACACCCTAAGTAAATGTATATGAATGGGAACTTTCCAGAATCAAACAGATCTGAAGAAATATTTGCTGATGTTGAAAGTCTGGCATTCTTCTCACTTCATCACTTCCAACATGATTATTCAATGGCTTTTAAAAAGGGAGCCAGGCCAGGAACAAGTGTAGGAGGGAAAGCAGAGCTGTGCTATGCAGAGAAGGGAGGGGTAATGTTGCTTCTCAGTGCCCAGCCCCATCCAATTCATCTCTCTCCCTTGTGTTTAAGCATCTGGGGCAGGGAGGAGGAGAAGAGGGTCAATGCACTTCCAAGATCCTGCCTCTAATCCTCCAATCCTCTTGATACCACCCCCTTTTTAAACTGCAGTATTGTATTTCTCTGTCCTCTGACTTCTTCATTAGTGTTCTACTTCCTAGTGTTTTTTTTCCTTGTAATCTTACATTTTCTTTCATTCCTTTCTGTTCCCCCACATTTTATCAAAGGGGGAGCCAGATTTCTCCCCCTTAGCTGGTGAGGGGTAGCATGAGAGGAGGAGTAGTAATGCCTGTCTGGCATGTTGAGGGAGACAATAAATGTCTTAGCAGCAGGTTGTAGCTCCTCTTGGGCTTTCTCCTGTGCTGAGGCAGGTAGAGATATTTTACTTCTTGTTAAGAACCTGTAAGAAAGTTTCAGTGCATCCCAATACCGGTCTCTGTCTGAAATTTGTCCACAAAGGCATGCCTGGCAGCCATTGATGAGGAGAAAACAGATACAAGAGAATTTCAAATGGTGAATAAATGGCAAAGTTATGAGGTAAAGGCTCTACTCTATGCAGCAAAACTACATCTGGCTTCTGGAAGAGCTGCTAATCTGTCACTTCTGTGAATTAAAAATGCTGCAGTAGCTTTTCTGCAATAGGGGAGAGCAGTTTTGCAGGCATAAATTGCTTTTCTTGCTGACAAAATCTCTTTTTTCCAGAAAGGAAACCACGAGTGACCCAGCCCTCAATATTTAGTACAGGGGGAAAAAGAGAGGAGTAGAGAAATCCGGCACATGAAATTTGTTTTTGCTGCAGCCTCGTATCCAGGCTGTCCTGCTAGAAACCTCTGAATCCCTAATCTGGTTTTACAGCATCATTGTGTCTTTTTTACAGATGCTTCATTCAGAGCAGGGCTACAGAGCAACTGTAATGCCATCTAATCCATTTGCCTTAACCTGCCCTGCACTTCACAATTAAGGTTTTGTTTTCTCCTGTTGTTTTGTTTGAACCAAAACCTGGCATGTCTGTTAGGGTTATCAGTTTCTCTTGGTTGCAGAAGGAAGTTTCTCTCTGACTATTTCCCAATCTCAGTGGGTTTTTGTTTTAACTGTAATAATTCAAAAAACAAGTAGAGAAACATGGCTTAGCCCTACTTCTCATCACTGTTGATACAGTTTCACTTTCCCTGTCAGTTTCCTATTTTCTCTGTTATTCAGTCAAAAGCAGTAGACCTTTGCTTCCTTTTCTCTCTTTACCAGGAAACTGAGGAACTGGGCCTGTTTATTGTGAATTACTCTTGGCATTCCTTTACAGGGAGAGCATCCATGTGTGGGGAGGAGGGGTAGGGCAAATTACCTGCTGTAAGTGATCTGCTTTGCCTTGTTTAATACCTTTGTGGCGGTAACATCTTTGAAAAACATGTATAAATATCGAGAATGTGAACATACTATACCATCTGATGCCTTTCAAAGACTTATAAAACGTGAAGCCTATCATACCTGCCTGTCTGTCCCTCATAAACCCTTTTCTCCTTCAAGCCAAGAGCTTCCTTGGCCATGGGATTTTCATGCTCTTTGCAGTTCCTTTTGCTGCAGGTGATTCTGTGACTAATGCTGGGGTCCACCAAAGCTTAACAAGGGCAGTCACCAAGCATGGAAGCTTGGTCATGTAGAGAGCTGGGACCAGCTGTGAGTGAACAGGTTTGGAAATGGTAGCTGTGTTAACACTGGAAAAGGGAGTTGGCCTGGAATGCTTGAGCATTCATAACATTAATGAAGGTCTTTTACCCTCTGTAAGTGCAGTGCTTGCTGCTCACCAAGAAGCAAACTCTTGAGATACTATTTTCTTCTTCTTCCACTTGTCCTTAGAGTTTGTCATGGATGTATGTTGTGGGTAACTGGAAGAAGTTGTAGCTCTACAGACGTATATACTTATCCCATCTCACAGCACCCCAGAATGTTTTTGTAGCCCGCTAACCTTAGAAGCAATTTGGAATTAAAAATTTGCAAAAAAAAAGGAGATAAATTTACAAGAAAAATCAGTAACACTAAAAAAGGCTCTGTACAACCTATACTGCAAATTCAAAAGGGTGAGGTCGTTGTAAGACCTCAGAAAACGCAAGTGATAATACTTCAGATAAAGAAGTGGTCACAGCTGGCTTTCTTGTTCACTTGTATCTGGAAAGTGTGAATAATTCAGGCTGGTACTTGGTTTTATGGTTTTATTTTCATGTGTTTTTAAACTTGTCTACATGCAATATTCAGCATAATATGGAGCAACAACCATACATTGCAACTTTGGTGGTTTAAAAATGGAACAGCAGGAAAAGCTTTGCTGGCAGGGTAGAGTGGCCCTGGGAAAGTTACCCAGAGGGGTGTGGAATCTCTATGCTGGTAGATTTTTGAGACATGCCTTTTTAAGACAGAACCAGAGGGCATCATCAAATATTCGTGATAGTCGTGCTTCAGGTCAGAAATTTTATTATGTGACCCCAGACATTCCTTTCCAATCAACATGTATTTTCTTTTAATTAGTATTTGTGTCTCAGTTATTCTACTTAACTGGAATAAGTTTCACCATGAAAAAACAAACACAAAACTGTCAATTTATAGTCTTTAGCCCATGTCATAAATTCTGTAATATCCCATTAATTTTCCTTTTTTAGTGTAGTGCTGTTGGCCTCTGCATCCCATCCAGCAGGTAAAGTGAACTGAATTCTTCCTTTCTTAGGTTTCCATATTGCTTTTGCTTTCTGTGCATGTTTTTAGTGAACCCTTAGAATTTTAGCCCTGAATATGACCAATAATATCTTACCATGTAGGAAGAGGAGAGAAGGGTATATAACTTGGTGTAAGTTTCATGATATTTCCCAATACTATTCTTAGCTGTCCTTTGCAAACAAGCAGTATGGAACTGACAACAAAGAACAGTGTTTGAGGTGGTGCATGGTAAAGAACAAGAATTCCCTAAGCCAACATGTCCTCTTCAGAGCAGTGTCCCAGAAATCCATATAGGACTGAGTAGTTTTTGTTTTGTTGCTTTAATGGCATGGATCCCATTGCTTGGGCCCATAGCAGGATTTGAAGTAGCAGCACATCAGGTGGTAAAAATTGAGAAATTTTATGGTGGCTAATATTCCTACCTTCTGGTGTGTTCGTAATTAGGAGGGTAAAGGTGATCATCTGTTGCTTACATTTGTTTAACCAGAAAAACAAAGAAGGAAGCATTTAAGGAAACATAAATTTTCCCTTTTGCCTGGTGGTACAGGTTGTGTATATAGGAAACCCCCACCAGGATAGACATACATGTTAAGTGAAAGAGTCCTGCATTTCAAAAAGTGAAAGATGGAGCTTCATGCAAATCTGTAGAGACTGAAGGCCAGAGAACTCCGGGAATTGCCACCAAGAGCACCCAAGCCCAGGTTTCTGGAAATGCAAGTATTCAAGAGCTCTACTTAGACCTAGGAGAACTCTTTAAACCTCTCAACATGTTATGGAGTTCAAATGCCAGAGGGGGAAGCAGCCACCATATGTCTGTGTTTCCTGTTGTTTCAGTAGGAGCTATCACATGCTGCAGTATAAAAGAAGTGGATATGATACATGTCTGTCCACTGGCAACTGTTGCTTAAGAAGGACCTTCTGAATACTGGAAAAGAATAAATACTCTTAGGTATCCCTTTTCCCTTTTTCAACCAAAGGCAAGAACTGGCTAGAAGCAAGGTCAGAGAGAAATCATTAAACAAGCCAGAAATGTGGAAAGCATCATAAATGAAAAGTCAGCCAGCTGTAAAGGCTCAAAGGAATGTTAAACTAGTAATGTTCATGTAATTGCTGTCGCATTGCTTGTAACAGTGGGTAATTTTTTTCCCACCTACTGAGTGTATTGCTTTGTCCCTCAGGTGATCTCTTCAGTGCCTTGGATTTTCCATTCCTTTACTTCTACAGGTTTCATAGCAGCTGCTGTGCCAGGTAAGCTCTCTATAACAGGTCATGTAAATGTTTTCAAAATAAGAGGTTCCATTGACTTCCAGCCTGTACTCTCAGTTAAAAACTTTGTAGCATATAAAGCCTTACTTATACTAGTTTCTGCTGCCATAAGCCAGTAGAATTGCAAAGAACAAATCTTTGCATGTCTGTGGATATGTATTTGATGGCCTGAGACTCAAATGTGCTGAAAGTATGTGTTTCCTTGAGTGAGTGCATTCTGACTGGGAGAGTTCGCAGTCGCCAGTAAAATAATGTTTGCCCAATGTAGCAAAGCTTTGATACATAGCATCTCTCAAATGCTTCTGAAGTCAGATTAACCCAAACTTGCTTTTTGCAGCAATTACTAAGTATTAGTCTTCAGCAGTATATGGATGTACATGGATTTATTGGCTTGTACATCTTGTGATTTGGCAGAATGCTGGTTTGGGTAAAAAGGAAAAGCTTTAACAAGCATTTAATTATTTTCAGTAGCAAAAGTTCACTGCATATTGGCATAATTCTCACAGGACAACATAAATATGTTTCCCATAGATCTTAATTTTTAAAAGATTCCTGTCTTTCCCCCTCAGTCTTTTACCAAATTAAAGTATTTTTTTAAGAGGGCGAAAAAGATATTTTCTTGCTAACTAATGGCAAAAATATTTCTTGAAAGGCATTTTCTGACTTGTATCTGGAATTTCTGTTGAAAGGGTATATTGAGAATGATTGTTAAATAATTTCCAATGTACACAGGTTTTTGTTATGTTATTCCAAGTGTGGTCTAAGCACAGAACAAGTAACTCACAATTAGGTATTCTGTAGGTAGGTGAAATCTATATTTCTTGAGTGTGAGGTCTAACTGCAGGCTCTAACGGATATCGGTCTATCCCAGATATTCTTCTCATTCACTTCATTTACCTCTGTGGCAGCTTCTCACTTCTGTTTCCATTGGCTCACCTTCAGCACATGTGTAGTAGATAGCGCTGTACACCAAAGGAAGGGGAAAGGAATGGTTAGGTGGAGAAAAAACCATCTCAGTTGCTCTCCTACATTTTATAATCGAGTGTCTTTGTAGATATGTGGGATTTGGAGGAAAACCTATGCAATGTAAGATAAGGGTAATTCATGCAGCTAAATCTACTGCCTCTGGAAAGTGTCTGAAGCAGTAAGGTGGAAAGTGCTCAATTTATTTAATGAAATAAATTGCTGTTAATTGTGGCATCAATATTTTAGGTATTATAATTTGCTGTTTCACTTTTTTATCTCTTGAGTTGCACTAAATGTCTTCAAATCTTCATGGCTGAAAGCCTTTCACAGCAGGGCAGAAGATCTGAAATAAGCTACTGGACCCTTAAAAGTATAGGCAATGTTGGATCATTGAACTCATTCATTTCTCAGAGTGGAATGCTCTACTGCCCAGCACTCCATCCTCTGCAACAAGTTGCTGAGTTTAGGCAAATTTTTGTCATCAAGGTAGCATCTGCTACCTTGGCTTCAGACTTCACACACATCCCAAAGGATCTTGTGTTATGGCTCAATGCAAAAATTCCCAATGCCTTCTACTCCTGGGAAGTTATCTTACCACGCTCTTTGGTGCCTGTATGGACATGCAGCTGAGCTGGAACATGGCCACATGTGTTGCACGGGGAACAGATTGTATACTGGAGCCCAGCACAGAGCTTCTGACCTGAGGAGCCACCATTTTCCACCTTTCCTGCTGCTGTAGAGAGGGGACCAACTGCATGGCATCTCTTTCCAAAACATCATACCCTCTGTGAATTCCAAGGCACTTTTTGCTTCACCACCCATGTGCTGTCTTGATCCTTTACCATGCAGCTTCCCACAGCACTTTGTAATGTCTTATGCCTCAAAGTAATTTGTGCCTTATATATTTTTAAGTTCTTTTTTGTTCCCTGCTTGCTGGTTTACACTGTTCCACTGGTTCACAATCAGTGGATTGTGTATATGTCACAATTGAAACAAAATCCAGAGCCAAACCTCATGAACTCCGTAAAGTCTGTTGAGTCTGTGGAGCAAAATTTCCTCAAGGGTATTCTTGGCTATAGGAGTGCTGTGAACTGCTGTCCTGTAAGACTTGAGAATCAAAATTCTCTTAATTGTCAGCAGAAATCTTTGGAGTTTCCTGTTCCCAGCACTACTGAGCCATCTATTTGTTATACAGTAGAGATGTATTTGACTTCCTAATTGGAATTTTGGCTTCATGAAGTTTAAACAGCTTAAAAGCTTCAGGCAGAAACTTTCCAGTGGTTATTTTTTCAGTTCAAGACTCTGTGGAGGTTGAAGTGAGTTAGTTGCCAAATATGTGTGGCTCCTGCTGAAATTAGCATTGCTGTTATTCAGAGCCATCTCAATGCCTGAAGTTAATATTTCACCTCATGTTTTCAATAATCCCTACTTTTCTGATTATGCAAGTGCATTAGACACCAACCGTGAGTGTCAGACTTACTTTATTCAGATTCTAGTCACTGAACAAAACACTAGGTGTACTGGCCATAATGTACGCTTCTTGTCCGCCAGCTTTCATTCTCCAAATGGGATTAACAATGTAGTTCTTCATCAGGGAAACCAAGAGGTCTGTAAGGGGTTGTTTAGTTGAAGTGAAGAGATTTTATTAACAAGCTTTTCCAATCCTTTGCAGTGGACTGTTGGGATTCTTTCTGATGTTGCACACAGTGAAGCTAAAAAGCAGCACAACCTCAGGGCAGTATGCAGCCTGGAGTTTCCTTGCAAAGGTAAGAGAAAGACCCTCACAGGAACACAGTGGATCTGTGCACTTCCCAGGAGAACTGAGGAATTTCTGCATCTCTCTAGTTTCTCTTGCTATTCCTCCTTGATGCTTCCTTGGTTCTGTTTGTGCAAACTGCATGTAGAGCTGTGACAACAAATATCAGGTGTGTAATATCCCAGGATCATTATCTGAGATGAAATACTCTGTGTAGACTGAGCCTAATGGAACTAGGATGATTATTGCAGCTAAGGATTTGGACTACGGCATCCCGGTAATGCAAACATACACTTTCCAAAGTGTTTTGGAGAATACATCTTCTATGAGTGTGTGCACCAGCCATTTTATACACAGTTTGCAGTGTGTCTTTCCTGAGCCAACATTTACAGCTAATTCCCTGAAGTTCAATACCAGAACTCTCACTGTTTTTGTTGCAGAAGAGAGCTAAGGATGTCATTTGCCTTGACATTACTAGGGCTTTTGATGGTATGTCCCACAATATTATTATATAAAATTAGAGTACTACAGTCTGGGTGGGCAGATAACTAGATGGGTAAAAAAATGGTTGGAGGATCAGGTTCAGAAGGTAGAGGTTAATTGTTGAGAACTCCCCATGTGTGGAGACACGAGGCTTGACTCCATTTTCAGAAGGTTACTTTATTATCTTATGATATATATTATATTAAAATACTACATTAAAACTATACTAAAAGAATAGAGAGAAAAGAATGATCAGAAGGCTACAAAGAACAAGAACAGAACAGAATGCATAACAAAATCCTGTGACTGCTCACAGCCTTGGCACAGGTGGCTGTGATTGGTCATCAATTGAAAACAATCCACATGGACCAATGGAAGATGCACCTGTGGCATTCCACAGCAGCAGACAGTTATTGTTTACATTTCTTTCCTGAGGCACTCAGCTCTCAGGAGGGGAAAAATCCTAGGAAAGGATTTTTCAGAAAATATCATGGCTACAGGTAATGATTCCTAGTCTAACTAGAGTCTTGTGACAAGTGGGAATGGCACAGGGATCTGTCCTGGGTCCTTTCCAATTTAACATCTTTATTGAAGAATGAGAAGCAAGAATGTGCACTCACATTTCCAAGGGGCACCAAATTAGGAGGACCTGCCAATAATACTGGAGGATGGGGTTGCCTTCCAGAGGGATCTGGACAGGCTGGAGGAATGGGCCAACAGAAATCCTAGAAAATTCATCAAGGGCAGATGTGAAGCCCTGCACATGAGAAGGAAGAGTCGATGGCAATAATAGAGCCTGAAGACTGCGTAGTTGGGAAGAAACTCTGTGGAAAAGGACCTGGGATTTTGGTAGACAGCAAGTAGCACATGATGCAGCAGTGTGCCCTGGCAGCTAAAAAACCCCAAAGTATCCTGGCCTGCACTTATAATAGGATAGACATCAAATTTGTGGAAGTGATTATGACCTTCTCTTCAGCACTTGTTAGTCAACATCTGGAATAGACAGCCTTGTTTCAGGCACCTCAGTACAGGGAAGATATTGATAAACTGGAATGAGTTTGGCAGAGGAAAGGAAAGTTGGGGGACTGGATCACTTGCATTTTGGGGAATGGCTACTGGATCAGGCTTGTTCAGCCTGGTAGAGGGACACCTTTGGGAGCACCTAAGAAACAGCAGCCACCCAGTAGCTATGGAGAAATCATCCTGAAGACAGATCCAGATATCTAGGTGTGTAAAATAAACCGAGAGGTTCAGATTAGATACAAGGGAAAATTTTTTCACCCCCAAAGACAAGTCAGCCAAGGGCAGAGGTTGCCCAGGAAGGCTGTGCTGTTTCCAACTTTGAAGGTTTACAAGATCCAACTGGATAAAGCCCTAAGTAACCCAGTCTGACCTCCTGAGGTCCATTCTTTGTGGAATTATCCTGTGATCTGGGGTCTGGCTGTACTTGATTTAAGCTATTAAAAACTCAGTTTTTAAATGATTGGTTGTGAATGCAGTCAAAAGAGCTTGTCAGACTCCTTTTCCCTGGTTAGATTTTACTTAGTTTCATCACTTTCATCTAGATCATCTGAAAACCACAACCTTCCGATGTGGTTTCTGATCTCACCTTTCCTACTGCAGTGAATGAAGCTGTCACATTATCACCCCCTCCCCACCCCAAACCCTAGATTTGCATACTATGCTTCTTTAGAAACTGTCGTCTAATGAGTCTGTTTTTTGTGGGGATAACAAGGGTGGAGTGATATGACTTGGTTTGTGCTTTGTAAGCTCTTCCCCAATGTACAAGTCACACAGTGTTTCTCACTAGTTTAAATTTCTTCCAAACATTCTGAGCATGCAGATTTTAGTACCTCAGCTTTCTTCTTAGTGCTTGGTAGCAAAGTCAACTGATCTAAAACTTGCTCTTGAGTCTTTTGATGTTGTTGTGGGGTTGTTTTGGTTTTAGTTTGGGGTTTTTGTTTTTGTCTTTTGTTTAACATTCTGGGTTGGAGATTGGAATAGCTGGCTCTGCTAGTAGGTGCTGTGAATGAGGGTAAATGGTTTTACGTGTGGTATTTATGACCTACTGGAAAAAAATGCAAGCAAAAATGTGTTGTGAAATATATTTTAAGCACATTTGGGTCCATCCTAGATGAAGTGGATCAGAGCCATAAAGTCTGGATTGGATCAAAGTTTTCCCAGAGTTCAAAGGTTTCTAGATTTGTGGGGGTTTGGCCATCCCTAGAAATAAGTGATATGAAGTTTGTTTTAGCCACTGTTGTCAATGAAATTATGTGCCTTCATAGCAACTAAAAGCTTGTCCCTGTGTCACTGGAAGAATTTAATCTGTTCTTTAGCCTTTAAAGTGCATGCTTTTAAATGTACATTTTTTAATTATCTTGATTGGAAGGTTTTTGTAACAGAGCAATTAGTCCTTTTTCTGTTGTAGCTTCTAACCCAGTGCTCAAATTATATGTCTTATCTTGAGTTTGAAGCGGGCAATAATAATGAATACAAGAGATCTATCTGTAGCACTAATAATTTTAGCAACACTAGCAGTTTCCCTAAGTCTTCCACTAGTGTTTTAAAGCTTGCTATGTGACTTATTTTAGGGTTCTACCATATCCATTAAAGCATGCATGAGGAGCATGGAGGAACTGCTGCTCCAAGTGCTGAAATGCAGTTGATTTAGGGTTAAAAGTCAGTGAATGCTTGAAAAGTTTGGAAACACCATACATCAGTTTTAGAACAGAAATCAAAGCAGAGACAGACACAGACAGGCAGAAAGCAAGACCTGAACTGGAGCTTGCCTTAAGGGTAGGGGCTGATCTACTGGCTCCCAAAAAACTCTCCCAAGGAACCTTATATCTACAAGGAACTATAATTTTATGTACTGTGTAGTTACGATTTGAGTTCCATCTGTCTGATTGTTAATACTACTTCCTGCAGGTGTTTGGAAATGGTGAAACTATGTACTGATCCAGCTCAGCATTGCCCAGGTATGAGGGCTGTGTCAGTCACATCTTAAATCATCGTAAGTGCAGAAAAGCAGCATTTAACTAGCACTGTAAAAATCTGTTTAAGTCTAAGTGTCTGGCTCCCTTTAAAAAAATTAAAAAAAAAAAAACAGAAAAGGAAGGAAGTTAATGTGGATAAAGAATAAAGATAGAAAGTATTTATATCTGGACTTGCAGAATGGGATTCAGTGGAAAAAAAAAAACCACCTCTGGTCACAACAACAGCTTTGTGTTCCCACATGAGCATTTTTCTTGGATTGAGTAGTGCCCTAGATCATCCTCCTAATCTCTCAGACTGACTGGAGTTTTCACCAGCAGTTGGAAAGGAGCAGCGTTTGAGGCCAGAATATGTTTATCTTGCAAATGAGCCAAGAAAGGAGACTGCTGTAGTCCTCAGACAGCAGCACAGGCCTCTAGGGAGGTGCAGGGAATCGGAAAATCTGTTTTCCATTTGGATGCTTTGTACCTATGTGACTGATGAGCTGGGGCTGAGATCGTTGTCACAGCTTCATTTCCAATAAATTAACCATGAGATCTGATCGGCTCTGCTTTGCACATCCAAGGACACATTCTTTGTGAAGCCTACATATTTGGCCTCCCTACCCTCTAATTTTTCATTCACTTAAAAACTGGAGCTGGGTCGTAACTTGTTTTTATGATCTTTACTTTGGCTGTGGCAACTTAATCAATGCATGAGGTTTTTAAATTCTTTCCTGTAATGATTTCTGACAGCTCTCATGTTAGGACATTGCTTTGCACAGAGACAGATGAAGCACAGGTTTCATCTGTGTATAAAGTCCTGTGTGATAATTATAGTGACAAATGCTCTCTGCACTTTTTCTGTGAAAGCAAATAGTGCATGTGTTAGTCATATCTGTATAAATTCCTGAGAAATGCAAAAACATCAGTGATCTGTATAAAAGAAAGTTTTTAAGAAGTCCAAGAAATATGAAATGCTTTGTCATAGCCTTGCACAGATTTAATCCCCAGAAGAGCAAGGATTTGAAGCTGTACTGAGATTTCTTTTAATTTGAAAGCTGTGCTAGTATCCTGGGTCATGTACTGGAAAGAAAAAACTGGAGATGCTCAAATATACAGACAGAAGCATCTGGTGAGAATGCTAATGAGCTCTAACAGTGCTGTCAGTGAGTTTGTTTTGATTAAGGTTGCCAATCTATATCTGGTGATGAAGTCTGTTAGGGTCTCTAAAAGTTAAGCAGCAGAAATAATTTAAATCATTAATAGAATGGAAAAATTCAGGAAGATCCTGGTTACTTGTGAATTTGTATTCCCATATCATGTTTAGTGTTATCCTAAAAAATTTGTAGTAGGGAATTCAGCTTGTTTCCAGTAAGAACCTATTGAAGCAGCTTGTTATAAACAGGAAGAACAAATGGGAAGTTCAGTGGATTTTGAATTCTCTTTTTCTTCTCCCTCACCTGAAGAAAGGAAATTCAATAACTGAAATTAAGTTGCATTGAGATTTACTGATTTTCCTATGCACGGGTTGGAAGGAAATATAGAATAATCGGATCAGGAGTATGCAACTATTTTCTATATAAACATCCCAGGCACTATTATGTAATCTATAATTTATCTGAACAGTGTTGGAGGCTCCCTAGTACATAAAAGCATCCTCTGACAGCTGCTTTGGTTCCTTGTTTGTTAACTTTAGATGTGTATGCCCCAGGTCATCCTGTGTTTAATGCTGGCTGCCAGACATTGCGAAAGCAGCTTTGCAGGAGTGTCTGAAAGCATCTCTTATCTGTGGGTTCTGTGTACCAACTGTACTTATACCCCAGCAGGTTTAGTCTTCCTCCCAAATGTAAAATGGCTGTTCAGAATCCCTGCTGCTATTCAGAATGACTCCTGTAGTCTTGGATTTTATATTTTGTGTCTGTGTTTTTGTTTCTTTGCTCCCCATGGTGTCCCTAAGAGAATGGAAAGACTAGATCCCTATTCATGTCAGTGCAAAAATAATTGATGATATCCATCTTAATGGTTGGGAAAGTGCTGATGTTTTTATTAAAGCAGAAATTCTCTTTTTTTCTGCTTCTCATAAAATGGAGAGCCACAACTGCAGGCCTTCTGGGGCTCCTAGCCTTGTTATGCTCACTGCACCTCTCTTCACATATAGCATTTCACATGAGAATTTATCTGCTGTAATTCTAGGGCCAAACAACCAAGAGAAATAAAATGAATTCATGCTTTACCACATTGTTGCAATCTTAAAGCCTCTGCCAAAACATTTGCTTCAATTTGTATACCTCTTAATTCCTTTCTCACTGCTTCTTAGTATGCAAATGCTAGAAAATATTCTCCTGGGGGCTATTTACTTGCAAGAAATTTATAAAAGAGTCCTGCCATGGGTACCTTCTGAAGTAAATGTCTCTCCCTTGTTCTTCTCTGCCTTAATAGAACAGGATTCTGGAATTTAAAAGCCTGTTAAAAATTTTTATATGAATATCATAACTAGAACAAGAATGTATTTGGTTTTCTGGCACTTGCCCACTATGTTATATTGTAGACTGAAGTAGTGTCTTCTTTGCATGCTGCTGGCTCAGGAAAAAGTGACAGTGAGATTCTTGGCTGAAAATCCCATTTCCTTCTTGGCTTGGACCTTGTAAAAGTTTAGGCAAAAATGTCATAAACTCCCATTGAAGTTCCATAAACACAGTGAGTTTTCATGCAGCAAAGATCCTGCACTTTGCAAGACTGTCTCAAGATCTTTGCTCACTCAACGTGGGAAAACTGTGCAGCTACAAGACAAAACCCTGTGAGAGAGGGAGAATTGTGTCCTAGACCCATGTGGACTCTACTGGTAGGAGCTCTTTGTGGCAACAGTGTGGTTAGAACTGCATCTCTAATCTGAGAGAGGAAGGTTCTGTGACCCTGAAGTTTTCAAGGATTCCAAGAAGAGGCTCATAAAAGTAGAACTGAACTTGTTCCATCTACACACATTGTGCACTGTCATGCATGTGGATGTGCACATACATGGATAAAGACAATTAAAAATAGTAAAAATCCTTATTGCTTTCTGATTGGTCCTCACTGTATGAAATATGTACATTTATTCTTGCTACATATAGTTGATTCATGTGAGTCACCATGAGGACTATGCAAATACCTTGGGAAAGAAAATATGTTTCTCAGCTGAGCTTCAAGCAGAGAAGGCAATCAGTGTGAACTTCACTGCATTGTAAGGGTCTGTAAAAAAGACTAGTTGCTGAAACCTTAAAAATACCGGTTTTAGGGCAGTTCCCATGGAGACAGCTTCATAGTTACGTTGTAGCAGCCAACACTAATTACACCATATAATTGCTGGGGAGACGTCAGTCTCCATAACAACTTCATTGTGTGCTGCATGGCCACTAAGCTAAGTGACAGGCTCCCTGGGGCACTGTTGCAATTTAAGGAAGCTGTCTTGTAAGAACAGCTGAGACTTGTTGGAGATTTTGAATTGCCAGGTAATGGAAAATTTTAATATTGTGAGGGTGGTGTAAATGGCTGCAATTGTGTATCCACTAAAAAAGCCAGCTACACTGCTTTTTGGGTCACACAAAGTTATGTGTTGTGACTTGGGGATGGTATCACAGAATAATTTTTCAGCTGTGCTTAATGTAATAAATCTAGTCTCAGCAGACATTAACGTCAAGCCCTAAGAGATGCTCTGAAATAATTAGTTTCCTTTTATCTGTTATGATATCCATTTGAAGTGTATGTTTGGTATTGGCATGTTCTTTAATGTAAAGCTAAAGGCAGAACCATGAGCTTGGAGTATGTCTTTGGAAGATACTTTTTCATTCCTAGCCTTGACAAACCATCTCTATATGACTGACAGTACAAAACAACAGTTCAAAAGGAAATTTTTTCAAATCTAACAGAATTTTGAATTGCAGAGAATGCAGGTTTATTTGTTCTTTTGAATAATAAATTGCTAGTCTCCCATGTTTTTATTTAGTCTCCTGGAGTTACTAGCATATGGAGAGCTGAGGCTGGAAGATGAATCATTATTGTCACAAAGACAAATCAAAAGAATGAGAACTGTTTTGGAAGTCATTTCCGTTGCTAATGCACTGATGTAAATGCCAAAATTACATGGGAGCACTGTGCACTCTGTAACATACTAATGTAGAAAGCTCCAAAGCTAGCTAAGGCTGGGCTTCCAAAATCAGGAAAGATATAGCCACATTCTTCTGCTTTGCTGGTTCTCTATTATTTTCAGAATGTTTCCTGTTGATTTTTAAATACCTTTGTGGGTGAAATGTCTCCAGGCTGTCTCACAGATCATGAGCCTTGACCTCTATGGTAGGCACTGGGTGTCACACTTCAGGCGTCTTCCTTCAGAAACTTCAGATGCTGCTCTCTGAAACAGGTCTCTGTGTCTTTCTCTTCCTCCCCATCTCATACCAACTCTTTGCCAAACCTCAAGTGCATTCATTTCTCAGTCCAACTCCATACATCTCTTTAAGGATTCGATTTTGACTTTCAACAAAAGTCAGAAAACAGCCATAGAGCTCAAGGGAAGGCAGACTAAATGGATTATGTTCTGTTTCTGAAATTTGTGGTACTCAGGGGAGTCACATAGGCTTCAGACAATGTCAGGCGGTGGCAGTGGGCTGTTCTTGACCTATGCACAGCCAGCATGGAGAGGAAGAGGGCAGAGTCCAGCTTTATACATGTTGCTGTGCATGGTTGTTCTAAGGGGCCAGAAGGGAATGGACCTCCCTTGCAGAGGCTTCCCCAACTGTTTTTGCAGGAAATGTTTGGAGTATAGTGAGCTATAGTCAGTTCTGTCACTGTCTTCCTGTGCATGGGACGCACAGAGACTGCTGAGTGTGTAACCTTGTGACATTGCTCATAAAAGGCATTGCTCAAAATTGATCAGCTAAATAAATGTTTCTTAAAAAATATTTTTTCAAGTGTCACATTTTTTTAAAGCTTCTGATGGAATATTTTGACCTTTTGTAATGTTTAATGGTTAGAAAGCGCTGGAAAGGCTGTCATTTTTAAATGGAAAAATAAAACCTTAAAGAAAATCAATTCTTCCTTGCAGTCCTTAGCATAACAACAGTAATAGTAGCATGTCACTTTCTTTCCATTACATCATTACTAAAACAGCATAAACACAGCAAAGAATGGCAATGCAGAGACTGTGCCTCTGTTATTCTTGTTGGTAGTATGGAAAGGGGTCAGGAGGGACATTTAATTATCTTCTCTGGGAATTGTTTGTTTATGAATTAGGTTTTCCCAAAGGAGCTGTGAGATGGGAAATACAATAGGAAATGGACTTTATACATACATAGAAATACCAAAACTGTAAGTGTCATCTGGGAGAGAGGCTGATGGAAACTTGCTATTTTTGCTAACAGATTTTAAAAAAAACCCTTGATTACGCATTCCAAAGTTTCCTATGCTATTTTGATACTGCTGATATCCTCCACAGAGTTCTGAATTAGTCATGACAGAAAAATGTTTTACATCTGATAATGTTGACAAGGAACATAGGCACTTCAGGTGTGTTTATAGATTTTAACAATGGAAAATTGCATTGCATTTCTTTTCACTAAAATATTCCCCTTAAGCTGGGCATCCTTGTTGGTTCTCACAGCCCCCTTGAACCTTTTCAGCAGCATTTGGGCTTTCCAAATGTAAGAAAAGCAGCATGCACAATATTTGTTCTCTTGTAGCACTGACACTGGGGGCAAGGAGGGGTTTGAAGAAGCACTCAAGAAGTGCACAGCTCTTGTACTGACAATAGGCTCAGTCTGCAAAGTTCAGCATGAGAACTTCGGGCAATCTGGCATGGAAAGAGCAATCTCTGAGAATGTGTGCAGCATCCCACTCAACACCCCCCTCCATGGCAAAGGGCTCCACATGTGATCAGTGTTGGGCTAGTCCCCATCTGGATCTCTGGGCCAGTTATGACTTCAGAGTGCACAGCTGGGTGAGTATTCACTCACCTACGGCCTATGTGGAAAAGAAATTTTGCTCTTGGATTCCCAGGTTGCTCAGGAGGCATTTACTGCTCTCAGGCTTCTGGTCTGTTTTGTAAAGGTTTTATCTAGTGTACACATTGTCTGCTGGAACCAGCTTTTTCTTTTCTCCTGGATGCCAGCTGAACCACCACTGAGCTGCTGCTGTGGAGGTCATGGTTCACCTGTTTGGAAGAGCATCCTCTCCTGCAAGGCAGTTATAGAAACTGCTCCTGATTGATGCCCACTCATGGGCATCCAGCACTTGGAAGAAAGATAGGCATAGGCAGATGCTCAGCTCATTCCTTCCCAAGAAGCCAGCTCCTTTCTTGCCAGATATACATAGCAAACTGCCAGTTTGGCTGTTAAATTCACCGCTTAAGTGTGACAACAAAAATCATGGTTGTTTCATCTGAATTATCTTCATGATCTCATGGGATGAAGAATAACTTGGAATGCCAGAAGGCTAGCTCTTGCTGAGCTTAATATAAAATGAAGTGTATTTCATTGTGGTATTTTGCAGCAGCAGAGGGTTAGTACAGCTGACTGCTGCTCAAAACTGAAAATCAATACTTCTCAAAACAGATAGAAAAAGTAATTGTTTTACACAGTGTACCATATTATTGATCAGTAAAATTCAGTGTCTGAAAGAGAAGATAATACTGAGACTGAGTAAAAGTAAAGAGAGGTGTATGTTTTTACAGGCTTGGATCTGCTTAAAAGGTTCCAGGGACTGAGCAATTTCAGCAGTAGTAGACATTATATGGAAGTTTTTCTTGGAGAAAAAGGAAAATATTAAGAACCTTCATGCCATGAGATGTAAGTTTTGTATCAGCTAAGGTGAAGATACAAATACCTCCTTTTCTCTGATGTGCACATTGATGCCAGACTTGCTGCATTAGGGGAGAATCATAAATACTCCCAAATCCTCTGCCATCATCCAATACTTGATTAAACCTTATCTTAGTCCAATCCAGTTTTTGTCTGTGGTCCTAGTAGGTAGAACTTTACAGTTGTGGTTGTTGTTGCTGTTAAAATGTTTATTCCATTGCACAAATATTTAATAATTCATAAAATATTAGCAAGATGGTTAATCACATTGCCCTGTCAGCTTCTGAACTTATAAGTTTCAGGGGAGAGGCTAAATGTCAGGAGCCATTTAAGGCCTTTCCAGTAATGAGGCAGCATAGAAGCAAAAGAGACTCCTTGACAGGCTGAAAAGATACAGGAAAAGTACAGTTAAGCATTATAACACATGAAGCATCTACAGGAAGCTGGGGGCGTTGGGTCTTAAATTTGGTGAAATAGCAAGAATGGGCAAAATGCTTCTCAGCAAATTCAAAGAAAATCAAATTTATTTGGTATAAAGAAGCCTTCTTCTGTCCCCCATTAAATGAATTTTGTTGTCCTTACTTGGAAAAGCTTCAGCTGTATGGATTGTGCCTCGTCTTTGCAGAACTGACCTGAACAGATGCTGTTAGTCTGGAGCATGTGCACACACCTGTTTGAATCATGATTGATCATGTTTCCATATCAGCAAAGCATGCTTAGGAACAGCAATTACAAGAACTGTGCAGGCTGTTCCTTTCGTGTCCTTAGAACTGGAACTCTGAAAGTAATAACAGTATCTGGATTACAGATGGGCACAAGTAAGAGAAATATTTAAAATATGAGCAGAGGTACTGTTAAAATTGGGTTCTGTACCATTTCAGACACTTTATAGGCTGAAGATTGGCATCACTGCTCGAGCTCTTAGTCTTAGAAGGGAAGATGGATGTCTTGGCTATTGTCTCCAATAGTAGAGGGCAAATTATTCTTCTTGTGGCTTTGTCTTTGATCAGAAAGAAGGAAATCACTACAATCACCATAATTTTCAACCCAGTGTGGTATTTTCCAAGGAGCAAAGAGTTTTGATTTTCTCTAAATGAATGACTTCTTTTTTTGAGGAAAGCAGAATAGGTTATAATGTGCTTGTTAAGTTCTGTCCTATCTCATCATACATGTATGTTTATGTATTTCTGCAGTGTCTATATATAGTACACGTTTATATGTAAATGCATATATAGATACATGTTTATACATTGATAGATGTAGGTCTTGCTGAAAAGGAAATTCCTCATTGATCATTGTGATTGTGACCATGATATCCTGTTTTTCATAAGAGGAGAATTTTCTTACATAGATTCTATTAATTACACTCCGAAATCCACATATCCTTTCCTTACTGTATTTTAACATTGTAAGATGTTTCTGCAACATAAAACAATCATCATATCTTTGTGGTGGCTGTTATAAAGATTAAAAAAGAGAGCAACACTGAAGAGACAAAATTAAAATTAAGGCCAGGAGTCAAAATGGCCATCTATGAGGTATATTTAAAGTCTTGGTATGGCTGAGAGCAGCAACATAGGTGGGACATACCTCAAAGTGATGAAGGCAGAGGATTCTCTAAAAGTGATTCATAGGCAAGAAATGAAACCTTAATGGTTCGTTTTCTCCTGCAGCCAAACTGCTGATGAGATGCATGTGGTGCAAGCACAATAGTTTGGCCACTTTTTTCTAATACAGAATTAAAAAACCATGAAGTTAGACAGCAGTTCAGCAGTTCTTTTGATATTTACATGATGATCAGGGTTAAAAACTAGTTACTGTAGCATAATAATCTGAAAGGATTGTACATTGATCATGTATTAATCTGCTAAGGCAGGATGCTCAATGACTTTAAGGAAGTTTTAAGGATGCAACCACCTGTTGGTCCCACCTTGCACTTATAGGATCAGCATCATGGTTGTATTGGTCATCAAATCCTGGAAACAGAAAGAACTTACAGAAAACAGCAATGAAAAAATCTTCACAAATTAGTTCTTTAAATACTGGAACTGCATAGAGGTACTCAGCCACAGAAATGCAGAGGATTATCTTCTCTCTAAGCACATACTAGAGCTAATTAGGAAATCTATTTTCTCATAGAAGTCAAAAAGCTAATATATAGAAATACTCATCTGCAGTACAGAGATTATTGGTTTAGGTATTTGTAGTGTAAAGAAGAGAAACCACCCTAAAATATCTGATTTTTGTAGACGCATGCATTTGTCCTGCTTTTGTTGTGAAAATGTTTTCAAGGGCAAGTTGCTGATTGTGTGTCATTTGATCTACCCTCTCCCTCTGCTTTTAGTATGTTCTATATTTTAAATGTAACATGTAGGTGATTTTAAGCTTTGTCAGAATTTATTCCTATGAAAAACAGATTTACACTAGAAATTTACATTAAAAAAATCATTTACACTAGAAATAAGTTGTACCATTACCATTAAGCATTTGACTGCTAAGGCTTGTTGAAACTCTGGCTGCTTTTGAGTCACAATACACGGAATTAATTGTGTTCTTAACCTCCAGAATTTACCATCATTGCTTTTATAATGCTAAAAAAAAACCATAAAAAGATGAAAGATAAAATATAAAGAAAGGGCAGAAGACAGGGACCAAAACCTCCTTTTAGAAAATAGATGCTTTAGAGAAGGAGATGAGTGCAAGCATTTGGGCAATTATGAAATAAACATTCTCAAAGAAATTTACAGCAACTGAAAAAACTTCTATGTGGCTGGATCAAAGCTGTGCAGATCATGAAGGTACTGACTGTCACTGTTGCCATGGTGCCACTGTTGCCATGGTGCCAGCATCACCAGGTTATCCTTTAAGGAGCAGCTTGTATTTCCCAAGGGTTAAAGGGTTTTCTTCCTTCAGAAGAGTGGAGCAGAGTCCTCCTATGAGCAATGTGCACCTAAGTATGCGGTAATGCACGAACTCCTTGCGTTGTGTGCTGATTTTATTGGCTGACAGTCTCCAGTCAAGTCGGTCAGGGGATGAAATCCCCCAGGGCATGTCTACACTTCAGTCAGGCTGAGGGGAACACAGCACATGTGCTCTAGTTAGTGTTAAACTGATGGGCAGAATTGAGAGTGAAGCCTGTTTTGCTTTCCCCTTTCCTCCAATCTATTTCACTTTGAATTGTTTCTTTGCCTTGTTTGGGCTCCTCAGCTATTCAGGGATCATGGCATTGTTGTTTGTTTTGGGAAAAGCCATTATTTTAGTGGTTCAAGGTTAAAGCTTCATTACCTTTCTTTGGGAAAAGTTGTGTGGTTGATTGAAGCCCTTCCTTGTCAGTGCATTTACCAGTAGTGCTCCTTCAGGGGATGCATTATGACCTGTAGCCCTTATGCTAAGCAGCAAATTTTGTCTTACTTTTTAATTAGCAACAACAGACCCTCAGAACAAAGTTGAAAGGTCTCAGACTTTGTTTCATTGTATTGATTAATACAACTAAATTAATATCTAGGACAAGAGACTTTAAAGGAGAGTTGGTCAGAGGAATTTTGCCTGAATTTGCTGTATCTTTTTTAACCAGAGATTGACCTTGGTATTGTAAAACAGATTTGTGAAGTGCCTTTGAGCTTCTAATGATTTCATGGAAAGTTTTGTCATTGCAGTAGACAATATAATTGAAAGCTTCCTGGGAAGATTTTTCATGTGACAGATCATCTCCAAAGCTGACCTTAAATTGAATAGGGAATGCTACTTTGATTTTGGTCTGTTTCTGCATGCAGGATTCATTCAGATGCTTAATTCTGCTCACAATGGAGGACATTTCCTGTGCACAGTATCTGCTGCTTTTAACAGTGCTTTATTTTGTTTGATCACCATAGGAAAAAAAGAGAGGTTTTTTTTTCTATACACTTTGTTTGTATTTATTTTTTCCCTGCCATAATTGCCAACAATCCAGTCAGACTAGACATTAGTTCTAGTCCCATCCTCTCTTTCTTTTGAGGGAGGACACGTACCATGTTTGTCATACTTAGCAGGGATTTTTGCTGCCAACTCATGTCAGATTTCCAGTGACAGTACCAGCCTTGCACAATCATTGAGCTTACAGGTGGTCATTGGTGCCTCTCCTTAAATGTTGCTGACTTTCTGCAGCTCGAAACCTCACAGTCAGCACCTGCTCTATAAAAATGTCTCAGGTCTGGGTTATTTAAAAAGACTTGCCAGTACATGCTGGACCACATCAGTCGGGGTTTGGACAGCAGAGATCCCAGTCCCTCAGTATTCTTCCATGTATTTGGCTGTCCCAGTCAATGCCTTCATCTGTAGCTGCTGGATGTGTGTGAATGAAAGTATTCTTGCTAAGGTGCAGAGAATTTACTCATCTGGCAATGTTTCGTTGTCTTAAATTTGGATGAAGGAAACTAGAGGAGAGCTAGATGGAAATGGTTTGTAGACCACCTGAGATGGAAAATGTATGTAGACAAATAGAAATGGTATTAAAAGCTTAGAAAATTCATGTGAATTAATGAATACAGAGGATGGCATTGAAATATTAATTGTTCTTTTTTTTTAATCTGAAGATTTTGGTGGTTTTTTGATATACTTCCATTCCTGACATGGAAACATTTTGTATGCTCATGAAACATATGCTTAGTCTGAAGTAAACATGTAAAAAAGAGATATAACTCTGAAACCTGGGAAATTATTTCAGTGGCTCTCTGTCAAGAAAAAAAAAATGTGATGTTATTGATGTTTGACTACTGTAATTTTTATCTTTTTGGTAGTACTGGATTATCTCAATGTAGCTGTTTTCAGTGACACTAACAACGATCCATTTCCCTGGTGATTTTTGATGATTATCTTAGCAGCTGGTTAAACCACGCAGAAGAGGGACAGAACAAATATTATGTCTATAAAAATCTTCATATTACTTTCATTCCGACAGTAGAATGAAAACAAAGGTTACGTACATCAGAATCTTTTTCCTGATGTTTTGAGAAGATGACCCAATGGTAAATAGAATGATTTATTTTGAACAGTGAGTGAACTTGATGAGCTGTTTCATAACACTCTCTTCGGAAAAAAATACGCGTCTTTGTAAGGACAGAGGTTTTGGCAGTTTGGGGAAGTGAAGTTACAAGGATTGGCTCTGTGTACACAAACTAAAGAAAACTTTTGTGAAGTATTCTGTGTTCACTTCACAGTGAGAACTATGACATTTAACTTCTTAGCAGTTTAAAAGTTTCAGAGAAAACATAGTTTTATATGGAATGTACAAGTACAGTCGTAATATTAACAAATCACAGTCATGTCAGGACTAAATCCCCACCATATCTTTCCATTCCAGATAGAAAGATTAAATCAGAATCTAAATTTTGAAAATGTCCTCATCTGTTTCTTGGCTATATAAACAACATCTTCCTGAACAACTCAGAAATGCTAGATGTTCAAAATCTACAGCCAGCTTCTGCAGCCTGAAAATCTTTCTCTGAAGTGATTGCAAAGTCAGGGCTGAAGGGGATCCATGATAGCTTGGTCAAAAATGACACTTTTATTTGGCCAGTGATGTCTGGTTTGAACCAATCAAAATTGGACACTCCAGAGTCTGTGGTATAACCACAGCTGCTCAGTGGAGAACTCAAGGCAGCAAAGAATGCAGAGTTCCACATTCCTCTACTCTCAGAATCCAAATCTGTGCATTGCCGAGGACCAGGAGCCCTTAGGATGCCATCTCCTGTCATCAAGCCACACGTCAAACTTATCAGAGTTTTCTGATGTTATCTGTTCAAGAAAAACATCTAAGAGGGAAGCTGGCTCAATAATTATCTTGCCTTTTCTTAAGGTGTACAGCAAGAAATTCTCCAGTCTTTATTTTTTATTTTGTTATCTGTAAACTAAATTAATCTCTTAGTCTAAAATAAATTCCATTCCCTCCCTATTTTCTTAAAACAACACTTATGAGACAAATTTTACTTTCTTTGGAAAGTAAAAAATTTCTTTGGAAATTTTTTCTTATCTGACCATACTGTGATAGGAAGAAAGGAGGAAATCCTTCACATCATGAATTGTGCAGTGATCTGTCTAAGTTCCTTGGGAACCCTTTAAAGCTAGTGGCAATTGTGCCTCCCTCCATTCAAGAATCACTAAAGCAGATTTACAAAAAGCAGATGCATCAGAGCACATTTTTTCCTATGCCTACTGTTTTCCTGTGCAAAGGTGATTTTATGTGCTGAATTTGTCCCTACTGTGCAACAAGTTCTTCCACACATCGGGATATTTCTGCTTCATGGATCTTAGTGTGTTTCCCAGCATTTCAACGATGCCATTGTTTTTCTAGTTGCCATTATTCAGCCTGGTAAGGGGCAAACTCTAGAGCTCTGGAATTGGATCAATTTCTTTGGATCCTGAGGTTGAGTGCTGTGTTGTCCTTGATATGAGCTTGTTAAATGTAAATGGAAATGTAAGCAGTGTGTGGAATGTTTTATGGCACCTGAGCCCTTCTCTCTTTCCCTGAATAATGGGAACACCTGAAGTTTTCACCTTTTATATGGATACCTGAATTTGGGGATCTCCTGTAACCAATAATTTTGAAACCTCTAACTGGCTGAGTTGCTCTCTGTTTTTTCTCCTGGTTCCTGTTTAGCCCTTTTACTAGAGTATTTATGTGAAGAATATTGGAGTATTTATGTGGTTTTTTACCTGCCTGTCCAGGCTCAATCTCTTGTGTGGAGGGGATCAGCCCACTCTCCTCAGACCTAATCCCAGCTAAATATCCATTACAAGGATACACTTATTTCCTGCAATGCTGATATACATTGTAAGGAACTAGAACTGGTTTTGGTTGAGGCACAAAATACAATTTGAAATGCCAAGATTTTTGGTTATTTTTAAAATGACTTGTGAATAATTCAGTGATTGGAACTACAGAAATAGCTGGAATCAAGACAAATAGGTGTTAATAAAGTGTTCCTTTAAAATGGGTCTTATTTTTGCAATACAATGGAATGACAGAATAAACTTAGACTGATTTAAATAACAGTCTTAAGGGGAAGTTGTTTTGTTTTGTTTTGATTTTTCATGCAAAGAAGGGTTTGAAATGATTTCTTAGGAAAAATTTTAGCTCACATGGAAATGTGTTGTTAAGTTGCGCTACGCTTGAATTTTTTTCCTAATCATCGAAAGCTGTGTCAGAATTTTGTAAGAAAATTTCCGGGTATGAATGTTTTTAAAATAGCTTTCATAATACTGACTGGTCACAGTTCCTTTAAAAGCGGGCAGAGTCCATGGAGCTGTTCCTGTTTCCAAAATAGTTGGCATTCAACCACCCAGCCTGTATAATTTGATAGAATTAGTGACTATATGTCAAAATCTTGGGGAGCTTTGTTCAAAATAGGCATATTATAACTAATTAAAATTTTCCTTTCCACCTCTTAGTTTCACAGATTCAGCATCAAAATATATTTGGAAATCATTAACTTTAGTTTGCCCTCTAACTGCTTTCTTTTGTCTTGAAAGCTCATTCCTTTTACTAAAGCATCTGAATGCCTAGGAGGACAACTGTGACCTTTAAAGTGAAGAAAGAAAGATTACTGCACTTAGCTTGTTGTGAATTTATTTTGTTGGTTTTACTTTTTTTTTGGCCATTCAGAACATCAGTGTAGGTGGGTTTTTTTTTTCAAACTAAATGTGCACTTAAAACACTTCAGATAATACTGAAATGTACTTAAAGGAAAATTACCTTCTCTACTGTGTCCCTAGGATTTAGATTCTTCCCTTGGAACAAATTATATTGTTAGCTTCTCTGAAAACTTGTTTTCCATTTTTAAACATATTCTTCTTTTAGATAAATCATCAAAAGTAGACATTTTAGCAATGTCTTTTCTTTTTGGTTTGTTTGTGATTTGTTTTTTCTTTCCTTACACACACTTACTTCATGCGCTCTTCCAACCCACATTTTGTTTGTCTTTGGCACTGAGAGACTCTTACATAATTTCTCAAAAATACAACAGTGTTCAGCTATAGTAGTCCAAAAGGCTACAGCCTGCATTTTTGCAGAGGTTTGGGATGATGACAGTAGAATGGTGTATTGTTTCTGATAGGGCCTGTTTTCTGAGGTTTCTTGAATGTCTGTTTCTCTGCCCTTGGCCTCTTCTCAAGTTTCTAATAAACAGGGCTCAACAAGGGAGTGGGTGACACAACTTTAACTTGTGCCACTTCTCAAACACAGCACTTACAGTTTCTTTGAGGAGATGAGCTTAAGGAAAAGAACGCTCTGTGTGTACCACAGCTGCCATCCTTTGTTAGTTGCTGTTTACATGGTCGGTAATTGGTATTGTATATTTTTGTGTAATAAGTTAGCATTAACCTAAAATAAGCTCAGTACAGTTAATTCCACAAGCATTCACACCAGAGTAAATGAGAAATAGTTCCCTGTAGGTCAGTGCATATGCTGCACTCTTTGTAAGGGGAGAACCCAGCCCACTAGAACAAGATGCAAACTTTTTAGAGCACTGGTTTTGAACTAATGGATATTCAGCCTCACAGCTGGCTTTTAGGTAAAGTGCATTAAAGATTCAGCTCCTGAATAGTTAACTTCTACTATTTGGAGTAGGTGTCAGCTCTCTCTGGCTGCAAATAGCTGTGAGACAGGCCACTGAGTGTGCACAGCTGCAATATGATTTTGAGTTTTGAAGCGTAACTCTTTGTTGTGACTTGTCTTTGTACTCTCTTGCGTCTCTTGGGTATAGGTGTTAAGTTGTATGTTTGCTTACATGTATAGATACAAGGCTATAGGTGTAGATGCATATCTTTGATTTTCCCTAGCAGTAGGAGCTCACTTTTTCTGTTGGCTTAGAGCTATACAGCAGTGCCTGTGCTGTACACTGCTGTGGCTGGCAGTGTGAAAACACTGAAGTCAGATGAAGTTTGTATCAGGAGGTGTGCCTGTGGTTATATTGGTACCAGCAATTTGGTTGCTGAGCAGGGATTAAGTGGGCCTGCAGTCATGTGTTATCCTGTCTGGATCAAGTCCATCTCCTGCCTCGTTTCCTCTGACAGGGGCCTGGGCTACAGGCACACGGAGAACAGTCAGGGTGTGAGTTATGGTAATATCTAGGAAGAAAAAAGCCACCTGCACACCTGAATCTCCCTAAAGTAGAAAATATTCCCAAAGAGGAAGCATGCCTTGTGTAGTCCCCACTGAACACCTTTGCTCCTGTGCCATTGCATGGTCTCACTGCTGCACTTAGATGTTGTCCTGCCACCTGCACACCTGAATCTACTTTCCTAAAGTAGAAAATATCCCCAAAGAGGCTGAAAATATCCCCAAAGAGGAAGCACGCCTTGTGTAGTCCCCACTGAACACATTTGCTCCTGTGCCATTGCATGGTCTCACTGCTGCACTTAGATGTTGTCCCCTCTCCACCTAACTCATAGAGTGGAACTCTAGAGAGAGGATGCACAACCTTCTCTTCATCACCTGCCACTTCTGCATGTGATCCTCCACTGATTACACTCCAGGCAGATTCAGAGCCTGCCTTTTAAAATGTGGCCATAACAATTGTAGCAGGTATTGACTAACAGACTGTTAGTCGAAGCCCTGGTGCTCAGAATCTACTCTGAAATGGCATTTGCTTCCCTGCTGCACACGTAGTAATGCTTTAACAAGTAATAGATTACAGAATGAAGTTTCTGCTGTCTCCCCTGGGAGTAAACTAGGCAAACAATGATTAGGAAATCTTAGCTGATAATTGTTTAAATGTTTTGTTTCTTAATTTCATCTTTTTCCTTGGGCAATTTTGCATTAACCTAAATAGTTCCTTTCATTCCTCAGTGCTTGTGTTTCCCAAGTTTTTGTAAACCACTACCAAGTCTTCCTTTCCCACAGGCATTGCTTATCCTAACTGTTGACTGAAAATCAATCCCCCCATCTAATGACTCTGTCACTGTTCTTTGAACTCTTTCCATTTTACATTATCCATCTGGCAGCAAAACATCCAAAACTGCACGCAGGCTGCAGATGTGGTGGCTCCGTAGCTGCTGAGGCAGGGATCTGTTACAAACCATTGTACGTCAGGATCGAGCTGTTTCTGGATCAGAACTCAGAAAGCAGAGTCATTTGTCTCTAGTTTCTCTGCTCAGGACACCTGAGGGTAATGAGAGACTTGTAACATCAACCTACGGAAGTTGTGTTTTTTCTTAACCATGTACCCTTAATTTTTGTTTTGTTTGTGTACACCTATAAACACATTTCAAGCTCTTGTTCTCCTCAGAAATATAAAGCTTTCCAAACCTGGGGTCCAACTGCTCTTCCCAGTCTGCTGTTAACAAGTAAAAGCCAGCAGGCTGCTAGGCCAGGCCAGCTGGGATATGTGACAAGGGATCCCCTGCTCTGGTTCTCTGCTCTGTCCTGGATTCTGCTGGAGTCAAAATTGAATTGTGATGTGTGACTATCATACTATCTTCAACTAAAAGAAGAAGATATGACTGCACACATGGAAATTGAATTTCAGCAAAAGTATTTTAGTTTTCATTTGTGATATCACAAGTTCACAAAGTGTTTTTTCCTTCTTTTCAATTTAACAGGTTATCACTGCTAGCTTATCCCCGTTCTTCTTTGTCATGACTGCCAATGTACTAACAATTTCCTGGTAAGTGCCTACATGAGGTTTTTGTTTAGCAGTAAAGATGAATTTTCACACAGTGCTTCATGTGGAAATATTTTTAAATATCAAGTTCTATTGCTGTCAGTATTATTTTGCATGTAAGGGGAACCAGGTGTGCAATGGTGGATGCAGTACAGTAATAGAAAAGTGTTGCTTCTGCCTCTGTGGGAGAACATGGACATTTTAGACATTAAGCCTAACCACAATTCACTCAGCACATTTTACTGTGAAGCAAATGGACCCAATAGGCAAATAAATGACCCATTCAAAGTCATGCTGCAATTTAGTTCTGGAACTGAAAGTAAAACACAGGAGTTAAGGTTTGCTGACAGTATCTTTTTAACCAAGATGGTGCATTCAAGTTTCCCTAACACACTGTGCATTGTGAATGCATAAAATTAAACTGGAGAAAAATAATGATAATAAACTTTTTCCAGAGCTCTATCTGGATTTTGTAATGTGTGGCCACACAGTACAAACCACCTAACCTGAATTTTTTAGGTAGTAATATAAAGGATTGGGTTGCAAACTCCTTTGGTCAAAGGCAGTGTTTTTGATCTGTGATTCCCTTTTACAATGAAAGGGAATCACAGAGCATGGCTCATGCTCCTAAATGCTTCTGCCATGCAAATAACTTCTCAATATGGGGTTAGGCATATGTCTCTGAGGACAAATTTGTTAATAGAAATAAAAATCTACTTACTTTTGAAAGGCTTTAAGCTTCTTTCTTTCTACTGGATTCATGATTCATTCAGTTTGATTGCCATCCTAAAGATTCAGCTCTGCACTGAATGGAATTTGCATATCCTTTCTTCAGGTGTGATAAGAGACTTATAGAAAGGAGAATCTCCAGTTCAGACCAGCCCCATTTACTTATGTGTTAATATGGATTCCTGTCTGTATTTTAGGCACATGTAGTCTCAAATGCTAAAGTAAGTTGTGCATTTTTTTTAGCTCTAGAAAATACATGCTGCCTGTGCATGTCAGAGACTTAACCAATGTCAAAGCACCTACAAAACACTCCTAGTCTAGGCCATTAACTTGCTGCTCTTCACCATGTTTTGCATGTGTTTGTGCAGGTCTGTCACGTGTGTGCTAGAGGCAGGCTTTGATTATACAGCTGTATTCACTGACGTATGCACTAAAAATTAATGTGTACCTTCATTAATGTGTACCTTTGTTAATGTGAACACATGGACACATAGAGTTGCACATATGTCACCTGCCCTATATGGACTGAAACTTCTATAAATGATGAACACATCTGTATGCTTAAAAGAAAATTAGCTTTAGCCCTTGGGCCACTGTTACACTTTGATTGTCATAATTTAAAAAGAAAACAATTTCTTTTATTTATTTATTTTTAAAATTTTAATTCTGTTAGTGCTTGTGCATTAGCAGGGCCTTGACTTAGCAGCAAAGCTCTGGAAATAGTTTGTTGGGTGATAGCAGCTGCAAAGTACCCATGAGAACATTAATCACTGAGGATTTTAGTGCTGCTCCAGTGTGGTCATGGACAATATCATATGTTAATTTTTGAACTATGGGCAAGTGCAGTTAGCTGTCACCCCACTATAAACAGAAGCTGAAGGGTTTGCCACATGGGAAATGAAGGTAAAATCAAGGGCTGGCATTTAGCTGTGGTTTTTGCTCTGCTTCATCTTGAAGATAATAACAATGGTTTCCATTTGCCTAGTAATTTGGACTGCAGGGGCATGTGGATCCCAAGATTTCAAATGCTTCAGAAAGGGATTCTTCTTCTCTGATGTAAGACATATGGTATTAAAGAACAGGCATCTTTTTACAGAACAAGGCTGGGCAGTTTATTATCTTTTGTATATAAGTGCCAGTCTCATTTTTGAAATGGTATGCCAGAGACAGATTTATTTTTAATCTCTGTTAAAAATTTAGAACACAGCACAACTATAGAAACAGGAAAATATTTTCTAAGGTATTCTGTATGTAGTGTTTTGGATTTTTTTTTCCCTTTAGGATAAAGGGTATATTATCCAACCATAGATTCCAAAGGAATTAATGTATAGGGTATATTTGTACTGGAGCTGAAATAAGACATGGGAGTTAACCCTCTCCAGAAAAAAAGCACTCAGAAGTTGTTACCAACTGCAGGTGGCCAGACTCAGTGGTTTAGACCCTTTTTGAAAAGCTTGCAGCTCTTGCAGCCTTTTGCTCCTTGGTAATTCCACACCAAAGCTATTCTGTCTTCCCAGTGGACTGTCACAGACTGCCTGTAGCACCTACCTTCCAGGGCTGTTTACTGTGTAATTGTAGGATGTTGTGCTGTTGTTATACAATATTTTTTTTCCTCTCGGGAACAAGGGCAATTATGTGGTTTTTAAAACAGCTCACCAAAGCTAAGATTTAAGTGAATATAATGCTATTAGACCAAAGAGCCTTCAGCTTTACATGCTTTTTTTTTTTTCCAAGGGAAAAAAAAAGAATACTCTTAGAAATGAACTTAACAGAAGTTTGTTTTGTTTATAAAGTTCAGTAAGGAGCTTTTCTGTTTCATAAGCTAATTAAGCCATGGGGCTAAGATGAAAGGTCAGTACACTTAGCTTTGCACTGTTCTAAAAGGGGAGAAGAATCGGCATCTTACCATATTCCTGTCAGCTGTGAGAGATAACAGAGGAGACTTGGGGATTATTAACTATTGCATGCATTGAGTGGGTGGATAGCATATTTAAGTGAAGGTTTTTGTAAAACCATTCATCCTGACTTGGAGCCCTGCTCCTAGGCTGACTCTTAGGGAGCAGCCTTGGTGCCACGGCTGTGCTGTGAGCAGCACAGGAAAGCAGTGCTTGGGCACACATGCCTTTTTGGCTGGGGCAGCTCCTTTCACCTCACCAAGAGAGGCAAACACAGGAATTTTTACTGGCCTCACTATGCCAATGGGGTCACCCCAGCACAAAAAAGGTTTTCCCAGATTTCACCTTGTCCACAAAACCTAAGCTTTACATCTCCTGATGTTGTCAAGTGGCAAGTTTTCAGGACAGAACACAAACAGAAATTGTGAGAGGGAATCAATAGGCTAATAAGGTTCAAACTCTCTTGTCTTCCTTTCCTATTCTTGCTAGTGTAGGGGTGTGCAGCTATTCTTGTAACTAGGGGCAACCTTCTCCATTTAGATTCCTGTCTGTGCATTTTTACTGAATAGCACCAGCCCTAAAATACAAGAAAGGTAGTTTCTGATGAGATCATTTAAATGAGATATTTTGGGTTTCAGCATTTTCTTAGCAAAATAAATGAAAAAATCACCTGGGTTACTGTTTCTAGGTTGGAATGTGTTTAGATAAAATAATACCTTTTTTGTATCAAGTAGAAGGACTTGCATGATGCTAAATTTGTGATATACTTTGTTTACAGCCTTGTGATCGGTGGAGTTGGAGAAGCGTTGCTTGTTTACACTGAAAGGACAGGCACATAAAGAGGAACCAGATCTCACCAGATGGAACAGAGCTGACTTGCAGCCTAGAGACACTATCATGAAAAAAAAGTGGCAGCAGGAATGAAGAAGTGCAACCAAACATGAGGAAAGGGATCTATTGTTTTTGGTTTTTTTTAATTAAGAAAAGAACCTATGCTATTAATAGTGCTGGTAAGGGAGCAGCATAGATGGCAGAGATGGTAAGGAGCCTTTGCCTCAAAGCACAAGACCAACTATATCAGATTGATGTGGTAAAGAAAAAACTGCACTGTATCATGCTGATGGCTCTGTGTGAGCACCACTCAGTAGCAGCTTCTTGCACAGGGAGCTAAACTCAGGAAAAGCAGCATTCCCCACTGGGTGCCCCTGGTGGTTTTTTGTTTTGTTTTGTTTTTTGCTAAACTCAGGAAAAGCAGCATTCCCCAGTGGATGCCCCTGGTGGTTTTTTGTTTTGTTTTGGTTTTTGGTGTTTTTTTTGTTTTTTGTTTTTTTTGAAGCAGACAGCAGGTCATACCAAACAACGTATAAATTCAGGATCTGGAAGGCTGGATTTTGCCTCCAACTGTTCCGTAAGCAGCAAGCTGCCACACACAGGTCTCTAGTCATGTTGTCTGAACTGGCACAGGGACTGAGGCCAAAGGGCTTGTGGAGATAATCCCCTTCTGGAACTGTGGCATTTTGACAGCCTTTCAGAAAGGGAAAATCAGCAATAAATCTCAATATCTGTAGTGATTGCTCTTTGTGAATTTTTTTCTCTCCCATTCATTGAGATTTCTCTTGAACTCTGCCAATTTTTGTCAGCTGGAGGGGGTGGAGGGACACGTACTGTTCCCAGCAGTGGCTTGTCTCTTAAATTATTGCAAGAGGAAACAAAGAACATGAACCTTGAATGAATGTCATAAAGAGTGTAAGGAAATTAATCTCAAGAGTTCTTAAAGTAATTTCATTTCTGGTTGCTTAATGGCTGTTAGAAATTAGTCTTGATATATTAGAGCCTGCAATCTATGTGAAAGTAATATTAAAATGAGTTTATATTGTGGGAAAAGTCTACATGGTAAAAGGAACTTGATAACACATCTTCAGTGAGGAAAGGGACTTGTCTCACTCAATGTTAGATATGTAAAGTGTAGTCCCTTAATCCAAGTTGACCAAATTTCCTTCATAGTCAATGGAAAGAGGGTTGCCCTCACAGAGATGATCCTTCTTGAATAAATTGCTGTGTTAGGAAGTGCATATTTCTCTGTAGACAGAAACTGGGTAACCAGTCTAGACAAGACACATGGTTTCTGCAAGGCTACAGTTACCGGAGGCTTCAATCTAAAAAATTCCTCCAGATGGGCTTGAAAATATGGCTACATTTTAATTTCAAATAAAACACCATAGCTTAACAAAGAAGGTAAATTTTACAAATGTTTGCAGTCAGTTTCTATGACTGGAGAAATTTAGATAAGAGATTAGTTGGTTTTCAGAAAAAAAATGCTGCAAAGAGAAGCTTATAAGAGAAGTACTCTGGTCAATATTATTCCTAAGCTTATTTCAGTCTATCACAAAAGGTCTATTCATATGGGCATGCTGTCTGTGTATGTTGGGTCCCACTCTGGCCTTGAGTTTGGCATGAGCCATTTTTAAACCAGGTGGTAAAACTCAGGTTTGGGAAGAAACAGGGAATAGAGGCACAAGCATGAAAAAATAAATGCTTGAACTTGAGCATGAGTCCAGAAACCAGCATGAACCACATGGGAAGTTGGGCCCATCCGCCCAGTGAGCCATGACACAGCCAGCCATGGGTCCTCATAGCATTCCAGTCTGTAAATTCAGACAGTGCTGAGAGTGATGGCTGCAGCATTCTGGTTTTCCCCACACAACTCTCTCTGCCAGCCAGTTGTGGCAATGCAGTAGGATCCTTGCTGTGCCATCTTTCTGCTGACTTTGAAGTGAATAGTGACCCTAGGAGACCTCATGGAAGACTCCGTGTGTGATTGCCGAGGTTTTGCAATCGTAGCTGGAACCTTCGCTGTGGGAAAAGCTCATCTTGTACCTCTCTTCTTGCATAACTTTCAAGGGTAGGCTGCAGTCTGGTTTTTTTTCTTCCTCTATCTTGCCTGTGCTGTTCATAGCAATGTGCAGAACACCCATTTGCTTTCTTGCTGGTGGTCTCAGTGGAAAGGCAGAGGCCAAACCAGCAGCCAGGGCTGCAATAGCACTTTGATCAGAGGGCATCTTGGCATGGCTGCAGGAAGCTTGTTTGGCTGCAACAGGAATTTCTGTAGTGTGGGCTCTGGGGGAATTCAGTGCCTGCAGATGCTGCATTAGTATCCTCCTGCACAGTAAGGCAACTGCCTTTTTTTTAAACTCACCATGTTAAACAACACAAAACTGTTTACCTTCTGCTTGCGTTTTTTTGTGCCTTAGTCCAATGTGCTTGCATTTCTGAGACTCTGCTTGAGGTAAGTAAAAAGCACAGGTTTAAACTGATTGCTACGTAAGCAAATCAAAGAACCACAGGTAGCAGTGGAGCTGGACTCCTCTGTCAAACACAACTGGTTCAGTACCCTCTGAGCCCTGCAGAGCAGCATGATGCTCATAGTCTTGCTGAAATTCAGATTAGGGTGAAAACAGAGCTCAGTGGCCTTCAAAATCCATCTTTGCATATTTGGAGTTGTCTTAAGGTGTTGAAGGCATGGCTTGGCATCCTTCTTGCTCAGGCTGTGGCAGAGGGGGCAGCAGGGCCAGGCTCCAGTGTGGCATCTGCCTCTGGGAGAGGCCTGTGAGCCAAGGGCTGGTTCAGTGCTGCTCACAGTGAGCTGCCAAAGGGTCAGCCCTGTGGTGGGGCAAGCAGTGGTGGGCAGAGAGCCCTTGGGGGACTTCTGGCTGTTGGAAGAAGTGGTGCCTTTCTCAACACATGTGTGCTGAGCTGGGGATGCCAGCCAGGAGCTGGTGACCTGCAGCAGCTGCAAAGCCCTGAGATGGCATCTCAGCTGCCAGTGCAGATCAGGTCATACAAACCTAAAGGTCAGCTCTGGGAGGGCACCAAGAAGACCCTGGCTCTTCACCACTGCCCTTGGGAAGGTGTGTGTTCCCAGCAGTGGCACCCAAGGGAGCAGAGACACAGAGCTGTTTGGGCTCCCTGGTCCTCACAGCCCTGGCTGAGCAGGCGATGGCAGCAGAGGAGAAATGTGGGCAAGGCAGGCACTACTGGCTGCTTGCAGAGGTTGGGGACTGGAGGGGATGAGGTACAAACCTGGTGATTTCCTGAGAAAGCAGTGCCCTGGTCTTTCATTCAGCTCTGCCACAGGAGGAGGGATGCTGCATAATAAAGAACACACTTCAGGGCTGTTAAAGTGATCTTAAAAGCAGAAAACCTCAGAAGTTCAAGCTTAAAATGGCTCTTGCAAGACTTGTGAACAGTTACGTTAAGTAATATGAAGCAGGAATATGCAACGTTGGAGCATTTATATCTAATTGATCTTTTTTGAGTCAGTCAAACATACAAAGTGCCCAACACACAGCTCTGAGCAAGGAGGAGCTCCTTTAGGTTGCAGAGAAGCAATGACACTGATTAATGCCTGAATGCAAAGTGGTGGGTCTGTAGCTCAGCTGAGCTACACATTTATCAGTATCCAGCATTTAAGGAATTTACTGTTCTTGGGTTGTCAACACATGTGACTAGAGAGAAAAAATGGGGTGTGCTGGTCTTTCTAAAAGGCAGCAGGTGCTGGAGGCTGTTCCATCATGCCCTTTTCCCATCTACTGGTTTTGATCAAATCACTGACAGAGATGGTCCTGAATCAAGTCATACCTTTTTGATCCTACCTTGCTTACACCTATTTTCCAAGTGTCTTTTTTCTTTCCTTACAAAGTAATGGAGACAAGGCTTGTGTTACCCACTGCAGTGACATGACTCATGCATATGGCTGGCCTTCATCATAGAGAGCATCTGCTTAAAGCCAAGTGCCATCAAAAGAAGACTTGAAGAGTAAAGCTGCTTGATATGGACTACAAGTGGATTACAAAAATGCAGGCCACAGGGATTCTGTTTTGAAACAATCTTCTGGATCTGGCAGCTGTAACATAGCTTCCAGCAGAAAATGTTATTAAATTAATTAAATGAACCTGATACTTAACACTGAAATGAATCTTTTGTTGCTTATTGCTGTGTTGTGTTGGCAGAGAATCTATGCCAATCTTTCAATAGAAGCTGAAAATCTGCAGAGCAAGTGATCTTAGCAAAAAAAGCAATAGGGAAACCTTTAAAGTTATTTTTAAAAGAAGGTCTGGACCTGTTAAAATATTCAGTGAGGGATAGAATTGTGATTTACCATTACTCTTTGTAACACCTGTGTCTGAGTTGGTGGATGAGTGTATATATATATATATATATATATATATATAATATGTTCCTCTCCCACCCTCTAATAAGAAGATCTAAAAAATTCAAGAAATGTGATGTCAGCACAGCACATGCTTTGAAAAGGATGCTTTATTAAGTATTGTAGAAAAGTTTGTTGCTGGGAGCTGTGCTGAGAGCTGAGGAAAGGTTTCCTGCAGCTCCTGTAAGCTGAAGGAGATGGTGAGTTGAAGAAAACTCCATGGCAAATTTGCCTTGCCCAGAGCTGAATGAATAGCTTTCAAACAGATCATCTGCTACTGTGAACCTGGCAACAGGCTCAGTGTGGAACTTTAATCCTGTTCCAGAGGATAGACACAGGGACAGGCTCATTTGGGTTGAAAAGAAGGCGTGGGTGAGGGGAAGGCGACTGGGGGCAGGACTAAAAAAAATTGAGGCTGGCATACTTTTGTACAAGGATGGGATTTGCTTCTGAAAATGTGTTTCTTATTCGTAGGTTTGGGGGGGTGGGGGCTGGGGCTTTTCTTTGTGGGCTTGTTGTTTTTCTTTTTTTAAATTAGAGTGTATTACAAATACATGTCTGTTTAGTCCCAAAAAGGAATTAGAGGAGCCTATGAAGGTTGTGTAACTATTTCCATATTATTTGGCCGGTTTGGGAAGCTTAACCCTTTTATTAACTAAAGTGTCCTTGTGTAAGCCTTGATTTCTTCTGGAAAATGGACTGTTTTTTGTAATAATGCTGGTAAAAAAAACGGCGCTCTCTTCTTGATCACCAAGATGAGGAAGTCTTCAGTATCTGTGGTGGGAAGGAGTCACACTACTCTTCTACCTTTTAATAATTACCTTGGCCTCCACAGTATGTGGGAGTAGCCAGACAGCATGTTAAGTTCTTGATTTGATGGTATACAAAACCCCTTTGAAAGCCACACCAGGAACATGATCAGCAAATTTTGTCTTTTGTTCTATCATTAATATTTGAAAACATATAGCCCAGGACTTGTTCAGCTGTGAGTTTGCTGCCCATATAGAGAAGGCTGTATAAAGAAGAATACTGTGACAGGGGTGTGTCCCTTCCAGGCAATGGGTAAAATCCCATAACTGCACTCACAGATGTGGCTGTGGGAGACCCTGTGACTGCTGGAGCTTTTCTGCTTCCTGTTTGCCATCAGCAGTCCTGTACCTTTCTTGACTCCTGACAAACTTCGCCTTGAGAGGGAGGAAAACTTGCACATTCATAGGTGAGGCTGGTGAAGAAGTGGCTGCTCTACCCTAAGATTCATGTTGGTTCAAGTACTTGAGGGCTAGTGCAGCTTGGGAATCAAAGGCCAGGCCCATTTTCCTGTAGGAGTTGATCCCTGTTTACACTTAAACTTCAGATTTCTGTACCACTGCCGATGGGGAAAGCTGGTGCACCAACAAGTTTGTTTATGCAGCCAGTGCCTTGTGATACCGTGTAAGAACAGCACCTGCCTGGAGCAAGCTGGCTGGATAAAACAACCAGCACAACCGTTTTGAAACTGATAAGGAGAAGGGTTGATGTTGTTTGGAGGAAATGGTTATTCAGATTGAAACTGGGTCATTAGGCAATGAAGATGGAAAGGAAAAGCGGAGAGCTGGGAATTCTCATTGCCATGCATAAGCACAGAAGAAGTATCACTGACACCAGTTACACTACAAGAGGGTTGGAGTTTCTGCTAAAATGACTGTGTTTCTGGCATGAAACTGTTGTTAAGCAGAAATGTTTTGGAGATTTGCAGATGTCCACTGTAAAGACTGTGTGGCTGTAATTAGCAGTCACATGGCAAAAGCAGAAAGCATTCATTGACTGGGATGGGAAACACCTTGAGGCAAATATTTCTCAGAACTTCCTTTGAAAGATGTGGAGACCAAGCTAGTCTGACTAATTGTTCCCTCTAGCCCTGGCTAGAGACAGAAACCAAAAGGGTTTTTTACTTTTTCTCTGTCACGTACCTTCTGGGACACCAAGGGATGAGCTTGGCCTCAAACATGGAAAACAACTCTTAAGGAGTCACTTCTCCCTTACTGATCACCTAGAAACTGGTCTGTTCTTTGCCTTCTCAGGGAAGAGGTCTCTGTGCCAGTTGCCATCACAAGTTAGCAAATTAAGTTCCTTCAGGTCTGAAGGAGACATTTTAATTGAGACCCTTCACGCCCATAAGTCTGCAGCCCTGTGGGCAGTCCAATGCCAGGAAAAAGATTATCAGCATGTTGCAAAGGATGCTCAGCCCTTACAGTTAGTTCTCCATTTAAGCTGAACGAGAGAAGTGACAACCCCATTTCAGTGTCAGTGGAGATGAAGCTGGAGGTACTGCTATTATGTGACTCTGCAGGCATTGCCCTGGATCTCGCCTGCCACCAGGTCTACTTGTGCAGGAAGCTTCAACAGTTAGTAGAGAACACCCTCATAGCTGCAGTGTAAGAGACACAATAAATTTTAGCAGGCAGAAGCAAACAGCCTCCAAGTTCTTCTCTTCTCCATTCTGCTGCCGGCTGTCTCCCTGCCAAAGCCTGGGATCTGCAAATCACTCCCATAATGGCCACTCAGAAAACACAGTTGAACTTTCTTTCAAATATTATGTTCCTTTTGGGTGAAGTTAATTGTTTTCCCTCATTTGGTGTCTCCAGTTATGGTCAAAGAATTATGATGTAGGATAGACACAGAAGCTAAAAATTTCAGCAAGGCAGCTTTTATTTCTTTATTATAGTTGTCTGTTCATATTGTCTTCAGCATGGGTGCTCCTTGGTCTTATTATTGATGATGAATAAGAACAGACTGTGCAGAGATTAACACAGATGGTTGTAGCCTCAAGACTTGATGAGCTGTTACTAAAGAAAATAAATCTCTACTTTGAAGGAGAGCCTTACACAACAGAATTTCATGTGGTTCAGCTGTATTCAAAGGGGAATATTAAAATTGCTGAGCAAAGAATTGAATGGCTCCTGTTGTGAATAGCTGTCTGTATGGGTAAGTTGCTTACCGCAGTCTCTCAGATGGAAAAAACTCAACTACAGTGTTTTCTTTTGGGTTAAAACAAACAAACAAACCCATAAAACAAACCCTCTGTGATTCAGAAATGTTTGGAGAGAAGCAGTGTAGCTCACCAGAGCAAATGCTGAATTGCAAAGGCAGCGCCACTGAAAATTTTGACAGAGGAACCCTTAACCTCCTGCTACAGAAATAAATGTAAAAGCTATAGAATAACTTCACCTTTCCCTTCAAAATCCCTCTCACGTTTCTTACTCTTCTTTTTTCTGAAAATGTGACACAGAGGCACCATTCTGGTTCAAACCCCTCTTTGAAACCATAGAAAGTCAGTTTTAAAGGAGTATATGCAGTGGAAAACAGCTGAGATGGCAGCAGAACTTCTTGCTGCCAGCATCTGGGGCTCCAACAGATCGTGCAAAATCAGGGAGAGTTTTTTAGACTAAAGGTAACTTGGATCTAGTACCCTGCTCTGCACCGTAAGCTAATAAGCCAAATCTTTAAAACTGATGCAAATTAAATCTTCTGTGTCAATCATGTTCCTCTCTTCCCTTTGTATGGGCTTCAGGCTAGATACAGCTCCTGTAAACAGATGGCTGCGCTGATGGGAACGTCTTAGGCTGTGCCTTCAGCCAGCAGGAGGAAAAGAATGGAATATTATGTTGCACCACCTCCCAGCCCTTGCAATAATTTCATCCAAAAGTAAAGACTGGAAAGGTTTTGCAAGTGTTTGTGTTTCTTAGGGAAAGAAGAGAATGGAACATGCCCTTAACCATGTTGGTCTCTCTGAGAGACTTCATGAACTCACTTCATGACAAATTCTTTCATGGGCTGGAGATTTGGCTGTCTTGCCTTAATAGGAAGGTACGAAGTAGCCCAAAATATTTTTGACCACTCCAAAAATATGTTCCAGCTATAGAATTCTGTCATAATTTTCCATGTAACAGTTTAAAAACAAACAATAAAGCAAGACCATGGCATGAGATTTCAGCTAGAGCATTCTCTAAGGTTTGTTTTTCTGGGGGAGTATGGGGGTGTGGGGGGGGTGGTTGTAAAATGCATTAAGTTTCCATTTCATCATACTGGTTTCATCTTCTCCTGTATTCTATGGTAGTTTTATATAAGTAGCCATAATTACAGTGATACTTTTACTCTATTGCTACACTGTTAACTGCAAAAAAACCCAAACAAACAAGCAAAAAACAAACCATCATATGAAGACAGTATTGTTATTATATCAATCAGTGTGTTTAAAAGCTGCAATTCTGCTTGGTTTAATGTATTTATTTTTCCTCCTAGGAATCACATTGCTAGGCTCTAAGCTTGGTTGGGATTTGAAAAGTCTCTTGACTGATTCACTGTCTTCTGCTCTATGGACAGCAGCTGCCCAGGTGTAGATTGTTTTCCATGTGCCTTGAGGGGCTTCCCCAGTGTCTGATCAGGTTTTCAGTAAAGGTGACTTCTCTAAGCTCATCATTCTAATGGAACTGCAGAATGACTTCTTCAAGATTCCTACCACTTTCTCAAATCAGACATGTCTCACATCTTTAAGAGGTGAATAACTTGGATGGTTAGCAAATGTAACATCCCAGTGACAGTGGTTCTATCCTACGTGTTCAGTTTTGCAAAATGTTTGAACTTCCTGCTGGTGAGGAATATTTTAATTCCCTGTGGCCTTGCAGACATTCGTGCTCCGCTCCTTGTGACCAAAGGATCTGCTTTGGGTCACAGACTGCCATTTCTTTAATATCTGTCTGCAATTATTGTGCTGCCACCATCAATTAAATTCTTCAGATATTTTTCTTCCTGGTCTCCTGCAGCTTTAATCTGAAACTTTCCATTTTCCTGTCCATGGACACCATCACAGCCTGAACAGGGTCCAATTTTCCATTAATGGACACAGCAGGCTTTTAAAATAAATCAGGCAAAGGGTGGAGTCTGCAGCTCCAGATGCACCATGTGAAAGAGTCAGCCAGACCCAACTTCCAGCACTGCATCATCTTCTTTCTGTTTATATTTGTGCTTATTGAAATAATAAAATGTGAACAAAAAAAGGGGGAGGGGGGGAATAAGATGCCTAAACAACAGCAGTCAAGAGAAAAGCACATAACATGGAATAAAAGAGGAAATGGGGTCAGTTCTTAATGCATCTGCACAATGTATAATTTAAACCGTGATCTGAAATGTTCCTTAGAAAGTACATCTGAATGCAATGCCTCCTATGCTCCACTGACTGGTGGAGGTCTGACTTGGCATGATAAATCTCAGGTTTGAGGAAATGAAAGATTATGTACTAGACAAAAAAAAAAAAGAAAAAAAAAAAAAGAAGGAAAAGAAATTTTTTCTTCTTCTTTTTTTTTTTTTAATTTTTTTTTTGGGGTTGTTGTCTTAATTTACCTCCATTCTGTGCAGATACACAGGCTGCCCTGGTAGGCAGATGGCAGCTTGCAGAGTCTTGCATTCAGAAAATATGAATGAACCTTTTGGGCTGTCATGGGAGATGAGCACTTTGCAGTTCTGGTGCTGGCTTTGTGTGTGTTGTCATCTTGGCCCATGGAAATAGCCCAGATGTTGGTACCACAGTTGATACCACTCCCATGCTGCTCATGGGAGGATGTTGCTCTGGAGGAAGGCATTAAATATTGAGCTTTCAAAAACATGCTGTGCTTTTGGAAGATTGCATATAAATTATGTAAATACCTTGGGGTTGCTTATTAAGCTGGAGTTGGTCTAGCTTTGACTAGAAAAAATGTTCACACCTAGAAGAGACTGACATAGTTGCAACCTACTGATGTTTGGAGATGTGTTGGACTTTGTCCACCTCAAAAGTGTAAGTCTGTGCTTTGCTGTTTTGCTGAAATGCTTGTGTTCCATGAGCAGCCCCAGTGCAGCCAGTGCCTGGCTGCATTGTGGGAGGTCAGAGCTCAGAATGAGCCCTCTCCAAAGAGCTCACTTCAGACCTTGAAGGCAGAAGGAAGGTTGCTAACAGTTGCACTTCAGTCATGCAGATTCAGCAACCTCTTAGTCCTCCTATAGCTGCTGGGAGAAGAGAGGCCCCCTTCTTAAGGTGAGATGAAGGGTAACAGTTGCACTTCAGTCATGCTGTTGATTCAGCAACCTCTTAGTCCTCCTATAGCTGCTGGGAGAAGAGAGGCCCCCTTCTTAAGGTGAGATGAAGGTGAAGATGATGCTGACCATGCTGACAATGATGATGACTGAGTAGTCACTGCTTCAGTTCTCCCTTCTCCTCCCTTTTCCTCTAGGGATGTTACCATGGACAGTTGTGGTGATGATCTCTTTCTTCCCTTCTTGTCAGTGCTGTGGGCTCCTTTTCAAGGGAAGCTGAGTGGGTGTGGGTGGGTGCACAGCCAGGTCTTATCCCAGCATGTAACTAAGAGCAGCCAATGTATCCAGGTGGGAACCAGGCCCACCGTGCACCCCTGCCCTGCACTGAGGACAGAAGTGCATCTTTCCCAATTAAAAAAGACTGTGTGAGGCAGTTTAATTGACAGACGTTAATTGCTTCACAGGCTGTGAAGCTCTGAGCTGTGAGCTCTCACTCACAGATGCAGGCCAACATGAAGAAGGTGTCTGGGGCTCAGGCTTCTGGTTACAGATGTGCTGGCAAGTGGCAAGGGACTGGGGGAACAGTGTGGTCTAGAGCATTAATCCAACTCAAATAGTAGCAATTCAGTCTTTTTCACCTGAGTGGGATCAGAACAGTTTAGAAATAAAAGTGTCTTATGTGTTTTTTTTAAACTTCACAGCTACTTTCTCCAGTAGTTTTTTTCTTATTTAACAAAACTCCCACCCCAATATTCAGGCTTCTTTGGTTGTCAACAAAAAATGCCACTAGAAACCACAGCCTCCTGTTGTTTTCTGCATATTTATAATTTTGCAAACCATTCCTCCTTCCCTCACGCAGCCTGTCAGACTCTTCAGCTCTGCAATTCTTCTGAATCTATTCCTGGCATGTTATCTTCCCTCCCATCCAGAGTGGCTGTTCAGTTAACAGCATGTTGAGTTGTGAAGGGCTGGGGGAGGCCTCACGAGTGTGCTGCTTCCCCAGCCAGTGACTGCCACGAGCATTCCTTGCAAGAAGGGAGCAAACCAACATAAAAGTCTTGTGCTTACTGTTTGGTGAGCTTGTTCTTTTCTTATCACTCTATAAATATGTTGAGATTTGCCATCTTACCTCCTTTTTATTTTAATTTGGATGTATGTGATGATTGGAGAAGTGTGAGATGAGGCGAAAGAGCTGAGACCTGTGCGCTCCCAGGGATTCCTGATACACAAACAGATGGGAAGAAACCTGGGGACCTGAACAGGGTTGGTTCTTTTAGTCTTCTGGTGTGGGAGTATAAAAGCTGATGTCATGCCTGTCATTTTTGTGCTGTGAAACACTGCCATTGTCCTTTGTAAAAACCTAGCACAGTTCATCCCTGTGGGCAACATAAATGGTACACCAACAGGGGAAGAACAGGTGGCTTAAGTTAGTATAGATGTCTCCAAACCCTTGCTTAAGCCTAAAGAAAAGTTTAGCTAAAGCTCTGTCTAAGAGAAAACCCCAATACTCCTCACCTAAATCAATGAACAGAACCCACTCCTGGTAAACCAGTCCTTGTTTTTGAACATGGGTGATTTAGTACTGGTTTGTAATTAAACCCTTCTGCCTCTTCATCCTTTTGCTCTCCCAGTTAACTCTCAAGAGTAAAAATCCTCCAGCTGTTGGTAAAAGGAAGCAATGGAGAAGAGGGAAATTTGCCCTTTGGGTGAAAGCAGGGATAGAAGGGTATAAAGGCTTCCTCATGGATGCTGCTGCATTGAAAATGAGGGAAGCTTAGGTCTTGTGTCAGTGTTTCTGAAAACCTGACTTGCACAGCTTCTTCCCCAGTGGTTGTACCCATTGATGTTAACCAAGACCACACTTCACTACACTTGGAGGCCCCTGGGAGAGGATTGGTTTTCTTGCCTCTACTCTCTCCTTTTAGTGTCTTGCTTAACTAAATTCCAAAACTTTGTTAAGGACTGCTACTAAGGAACACCACACCCCAGAGTTCACTTAGGGGAGAGATTTCAGTTTCAAGTTAGATGAAATACTAACATGAATGCAAAAAGGTACAAACTGGTCACCAATGAAATCTGACTGCAAACTGGAAGACTTCTTCAGCTTTGAGGAATTAAGCCCTGGAGCATCTGACTAAACAGTGTAACAGAGGCAAGTGTCCTAGCTGGCTTAAGATAATGTTTAGCAAGGTTATGGAAAGGAGTGCAAGACAGGAGAGATGAACAAATATGTAGGAAAGGCAATGTACGATAACAGCCAATATTTAGATCTTGTTAAGGGCAGGATGTGTTTGATGCTCAAGTCAGCAGCAACTTCTTGGTTCACCCCTGCCTTGCTTTGAAGGTGTGCAGGCCATTTTCCAGGATCATGGTTCCAGCTCTTTCCCAGTACCATGCTATAAGCACTGCTTCTCCTCTCTCTCGGGTGGTCCTGGTATTTGCAGCTGGGTCTGGGCAGGGTGTATGTTTGCTGGTTTTTTCCAGGGACTGACGAGCTCTCCTCTGAGCTCATGTGGACCATCAGGTTCCAGGCTGAGGTGGGGGTCTCTGCCTGATACTGGTTCTCATCAGTTTAGGATTTTGCAAAGGCCTTTTTGCTTTGCACACAGTATTCTGTGAAAGGATGCACCTGATGCTTTTTTCCCTTTTTTTTCCTCCCTCTTCAGTACAGAGTTTACAGTGGCAGATGAACAAATTAAGTTCAAATCTGCTTCCCACACTCTCCTCCCTTCCCAAAGGTGCAACCTGGGACAGATTTCAGTCTCAGCTAGTGACGTTGGCATTGTAACTCTGATTGCTCAGTCTCTCGCCTCGCTCAACTACTTTTACCTTGTTTGTGTATTTTTACATGTTTATTGTGGGGCCTGGTGCCAAAATCCTTTAGCATCGTGGGAAGGTGCAATCATCTCTTAGCAAACCACTCCTCACTGCTTCCACACAAGTCTCATGCTCTGTATTTTAGGAGGCTGGAGCAATTAGCTGAAGTTGCATCATTTAGATATGTTAGAAACTATCCCAAATAAGCCATTGCAAGTTAATAAGTAGTTTAGGAAAACGACTGCTAAGTATTTTTCTGTATGTTTGCATGTTCTGGAGTCTGTGTAAATCATGGTAATGTTCACATTGTCACAAATATGATTTAAAGCTGTGGCTCTCTGGAGTGATGGGTAAAGGTAGGGAGGCAAACCTTCCCCATAATTTTATTAACATGGAACGAAACTACAAGTAAATGGGTGTGTTTGATGAGACCACCTACACAGGCATTGGATTTAGAGGGTGTCATAGGTGTAAAAAACATTGCTTGAATGCAAACACATGGTGGGCAATTGGCTGTGCAACACACCAATGTCCAAAACACAACTTCCAGCCTCCAGAGAGGAAGCAGCTGCTTGCGAACTACAACTGGCACATGGGCTGGTTGTAAGTTTTACCACCACCTGGACTAACCCAAAGTAGTGTATTCCAAATTCTCTTGTGAACAAGGGGTCATAGGATACAAACAATGCTGAAGAGCCTGCCTGTGCCTCATCCTCTGGCATACCAACAGCTGGGACTCAGACACCCTGCTTCTGGCAGCTCCAGGTGGTGCCAAAAAAGAAGTGCTTAAAATCCCAGCAAATCCAAAACAGTGGTCTGGGAAGAAGGTTATGATCTTGAATGGATGGAAAATGTTGAAGTGAGGGCTCTGCAGGGAGCTGAACACCAGGAGATGGCCAGGGTCCTTTGGCAAGCCCACCACTGGCTTATTAATAAGCAGCTGTGTGTCCCAGGGGGAGACAAAACCAAAACCCTTTTCACAGACAGATGAGAGACAGAATAATTTTACATATTGTCACTGGTGAAAAACAGTCAGTTTTTCAATTTTTTTAAAACTTTTATTCATTCTTTTTTAGAAAAGGAGTAACTCTGCATGGTAGAGTGTACGGCATATAATTTCAAAACAGAAGAAGTTATATGGAATGGATTATTTTCCCAAACTATTTAAAGTTGAACCTAAAATCATATGTAAATCAACACTCATTGCCATGTAAGACAAAGGAAAACAATCAACATGTTTTCTGTTTGGTACAGATTTTCTCTACCTCTTCAGCCTGAATTTTCCTAGGGTTGGGCAGAAAAGGGGGGCAAATCCTGCCCATTGTCCTAATCATAATTGTACTGACCAAGCTTTGTGCTCTGAGATCTAGCAACATATGGCTTTATATACGTTCCTAAGTAAACAGTGCAACATCATCACCACCTTAAGTGTTTATTCCACATTCAAACTGTAACTGAACATCACTCTGAAACCCTTTTCCGCCCCCAAAACAACAGCAATAACAATGAGAAGCAGAAAGTCTCCAGCAATCAGATTTCATCCAGAAATCTGTGTAAACTGTAGATCAGGGCTGGGTAGCAGCACAGAAGGCAAAAGATGTGACAGCTTGATTCAATAGCATCTCTAAAGACTACTCCAAGACTGTCATTCTTTAGTCTGCATCTTGCAATCACAATTTGCTTTTTCCCTGCAATGCTATAAAGCAATATAAGAAAAAAATCAGACTCAAAAGCAAAAGGTAGAAGCCTTCGTGGAAAGGTAAAGCTTCTGCTTAGCCTTGAGTGGCTGCCATTAGAAACAGATGTCCACAATCAGAAACGAATCTTGAATGTATATACACAATTTGGGTGGAAAGGGACACGGCCAAGGGTGAAAGCCCTCCTATCTGACCCACAAACTGTTTTGGATCGTAGGTCCACACCACACGCACTGCCTTTTTGGTCTGAATAAACCAGCAAAGCAACTGCACTTGGCTCCAGGTGCACTCCAGGCTCTTGGCTCCACTGCTCCTTGGCTGTGTGGGGGCCAGGAGAAGGAGGAGGCAACTGCAGGCTCCAGGTGCACTCCAGGCTCTTGGCTCCACTGCTCCTTGGCTGTGTGGGGGCCAGGAGAAGGAGGAGAAGGAGAAGGAGGAGGAGGAGGGAGTAAAATTTCCCCCCCTCCCCTCACTTTGCAGCTGGCTGAGTGACGCATCGGTTGCAGCGACATGGGACGTTACACTGGGAAGGTTTAAGTGCATACTTTTCTCTTTACCCCCTCCTCCCCAATCCTGTTGGAATGTATCTATATCAGTATTCAGGTAAGTATTACTAATAACTGCAAGCTAGCATGGTCACCCTCCCCTTTAGAATGGGGGAGAGCAACAGCATCAAACAAACTCCCATTTGTCCTGATGTGTAACCTTGCTAGATCCTGTAGAGCAATTGTATGCAGGCTTTTTTAATATTAGAATTTAAAAGAGTCAAAGCTGGTAAAGAAACTGGATGTTTCCTGGCTTAACTGAAGGAAATAATAAAACTGATTAAAGTAACAGTGAAAGAAAGTAAGCATTAGTGTGTTCGCATCCTCTGATATGTCCCACTTCTCTATGTTCTGCTCACAAGCCCTTTTTATACTCTGAGCAAGCATTCCCAAACTTAGAGAGGTAAGGCTTCAGCTGAAATCTCACAGTTGAGACTATTATTTATTTTATAATTACCACAAATGTAATAACTTGACTTTAGCAGATCCATGTGGGGCATGTTGAGGACAAGGCTTGTTAAGTGAACCAGCACAGGAGAAGACTGGACAGGGGTGGAATCCCACATGATAACAGCAACTGAACAATATCCATCAGCATGGCATTAGCTTAGTGTGGATATAGCATCAGGAGCTTGGATAAAGCCTTTAATCTTTCTGGGTGTCCAGTCAGAACCAGGGAAGCTGCAAGAAGTTTTACCATAAAACTCCAGCACTGCAGTGTCTAAAGGAACTGAATCTCAATGGGCACAGATTTTAGGTTTTGCACAGCCAATCCTAATTAAAACCCCAGAAGTATAATGGCTGATGCCCCTGCTGTTGGAGCCTTAAGACACCCGTTACATTGCTGAGCCCTACACTTTTTTTTTAATAAAACACTGTTTTAAGATAAAGCACAATAAATGTGCTTATTACGCACTCTAACATAGAGCACAGAAATACAACACTACAGAGTGCAAGTCTAACCATCTCCACAGTGGGAAAAGTGCGAAGGTTAAAAATATGCATGTGGCTTAACACAAGATATTTTTAAAAAACATGACACGGAAATCTTATACTAATGCTTTCATCTTTACCACAAACATGACTGAAAACTTAAGGTCAATTGCTGATCCTTCTCTCGCAGTAGTAGTAGTGTAATCCTTTCAAAGGTACAATGTTGGAAAGATCAGAGAATAAAAAAACCCAAGTGTCCAACAATGATCCCATTTGCCACTTTTCCAGTAGTTACATTTTTCAAGGAGTAAACGTGTAAGGTCACCTTGATCTTCACCATCAGTAACTGATACACTTGGAAACAGCTAAGCCAACCACCCGGACTGAGATCAGTTCGGTGTCACACACACACACACACACGGATACACACACAAATACCCCACAGGAAAAAGTGCACTTTCAATTGCTGATACAAAAATAGATTGGCACATTCTTTTTGACACAGTGAAGATATCTTCTTTAAAAGCTTTTTTCACTTTAAGAAGTTCTCTTGGAATTTGCAGCAGGTCTGTAGAAAAAGCGCTACGAGAATGCACTCAGTGGGCTTCCAGGGTTTGTGTGATGGACAGAGGGGTGGTCATGGAGGCTGCCCTTCTAATTTCTGCCTACTTTTACAGCTGTAGTCCCTACAGGTAGGGTCAGTTGCCACCCAGTTTCAGCACGTGAACTATTTACCAACAGCTCAGTCTTCACCTGCTTTGAGAAAGTAACGATACATAAATTCGTCAAAGCCAAGAGTCAACGCAGTATTTCCTGTAGCCAGAAAAACTGTTTTGGAGGGGGGAGAGAGAGTGAAGTGTTAGGAGTTTGCATTTCCAGTAGTAACTGCGGCCTGGGAGAGCCAAGCGGGAACAGTCGGGAGCCCCTTCCCCGCCGGGCAGCCGGCGCTAGGAGTTCTGCACCAGGCGTCTGTAGTGCGGCATCACTTCGTGCTCGGGAAGGTGGAGAGCAAACTCCAAGGCCACCAGCACCGGGAACTCGAAGGCGATCAGCTCCCGCCTGTTCAGCCGGAACTTCTCTTCCAGTTTCTGCAACCACAGCCGAGGGGAAAAAATATAAATGAAGAAAAACAGAATGAGGGTTTGCCTTTTAGAGCTTTGCCACAAATGGCGTTATTCAAAACACTCATGCTGCTATCATTAAACTTCCGTCCTGATGGATTTGCATGGCTCTAGGTTTAGAAAATCAGAGCTGTGTGAACTAGATGTTCCGAATCCTTACTGTGAAGGTGAACTCACAGAGCTCAGCCAGCCATGCTATTTCTGACACATTCGTCACTTCACTCATTCCACTGTGAGCAGATACATCTTCTAACAATCACAGTGATTACCACTGCAGCAACAGGAAATTCCTAGCATCATGCAAACATCAAAATCACTTGTGTAATGGAAGACATGCATCTTGTAATTGTCCAGAAACCTCCTGCACTGCTTGAAATCACTAGTTTTCCTTTCAGCATTAGACTGTGCTACAACGCCCTTTTGGGGAAATTATTTTGCCACAATTTGATCTTAATACTTCAGAGGCAGAAGGTGTCGTAAGAACAGTGAGTAATAGAAACTGCTGTCCTCAGGGGGAATGAGATGGGTTTTATCGTTGTTTTTGTGCTGTGATGTACTAACCTCCCTCTAAACTAAACTAAACAGCTCTGCTGTTTTCACTGGATTTGGATGCTACAAGTAGGCAACCAGTTGCTCAGGGATATTTCCCCCTCATTCTCTTCTTAGGATCTCACTGGCCTGCTACTTCTCTGCCCCCCAGGTCTACTGCAAAGTTCAATGTCTTATGGACCAACGTTTCAAGACACTAAGAGAGGCCAGATCTCCCAATTCCCACTTGGCTGATTTTTTTGCGATTATTCAGAGGGCTTTCTAACAAACTGACTGTCAACCCAGCTCTGTGACTGTGGGAGGAGGGCATGGGTCCAGTCCTGCTCCCATCCACAATCCCATGTCTCTTCCATTGAGTGAGCTGGTTGTAGCCACATACCAAGACATCAGCCTAACTTTCTGTAGCATTAAATCAGATTGGTACCTCAGTGCTTGCAGAGGATTATGGCACAACACCCTCATGTTACCTCTTTCATGTGGAGTACAGAGAAGACCAAACACCTTACTCTGCAAAAAACGTCTGGAGTGAGGTGCTCTAATGGGAAAACCTCCTTAGGTTTTTTGTCCAAAAGCTGAACTTGATAAAAGAAATACAAATGTCTATCGGACTCCATCTGAAATTAGCATCTGCATTTAATTCCCAAAGGAGAATCCTTACTGACACTCTTGAAAACATCATTAAAAGCAAAATTTATTTCCTGAGGGTTCACCTGTTGCCTTGTATTGACAAAATGATGGTCATATACATCTCAAACCTCACAGTATCTGACACCAGGGCCTTCTAGCCCATCAAACAAGTTTCCCATGCCTCTGCAGGGATATTGATCACTACTACTTCCATAAACATGCATAACAAAAAAAGATATTTAGCTGGCTGTACATCTGGAAGCATAAAAAAGAGCATGTCCACTAACAGGCTTGCACAGACCACACACTGCACTTCACATGGATGGAACACCGGAAACCTATGGATACGTACATCTATAAGATGCTTGACTTCATGTTTTCTGAGGTCACTGCCAATTTTGGCTGCTAAAAGAACACAAGCTCCAGCACAAAGCTTTCTATTCTGCTTGTTCAGCTTCCCCTTGAGAGCGAGCTTCTCAAAGTAGACAAAGGCCATGGCCACTGTGGGCTCTTCAAAACCACATTCTTCTTGAGCAAGCTTGCGCATTTCTCTCTTCAAGCTGAGTAAAGAGACCAGACAAGTATGCTGTGAGATGAGTTTTAAAGCATTTCTCATTTCACCCTAAGAGCCATGTTTTCAGAGATTCCTGCTTAGTCAAATGGAAGGGAAAATATAATTTACTGGGCAGATATCTTTATGCTGTTTTGGGGGCACATTTCATGGCACATTTTTACATCACCAGCGACCCTCACTGCCCCCAAGAGACAGTTGTGTCAAACTATAAAAGCAACCAAAAAAGCTCTGACAATTTTAGCAACAATATTTTATCAGAGGTCCTTCACTGCATACCATTTGTTTTGTAACAATGTTTGATTACTGGTGCTCTGTATGCAGCTTTTGCAGCTGGTTATGGCTGGTCAAATCCAAACTGACAGTTCTGTCCGTGTACTGCAGCCCTGTCTGGTTACAGAGCAGTACAGCTGGTCAAATCCAAACTGACAGTTCTGTCCGTGTACTGCAGCCCTGTCTGGTTACAGAGCAGTGTGGCTCAGTGTCCTTCTGGCCACTAGGGTCAATGAAATTATTATTACTTCAGTGGAGCAATATGTCTAGCCTGCTACACCAGAAACAGAGATGGAATATTACAACTTTGCTGTGAAGCCAACTCCTCTTTTTGCTTCTGGCCAAGGCACAAAAGCAGCACTTCTCTTTCCTCAGTCTCTTTTTAAGCCAATTGCCATGAGCTTAGAGACTCTTGGGTTATTTTTCTGGCTATTTTAATACAGTGCATGCCCAGCTCTCATTCCTCATCCCATTAGATGCTGTGTTTGACACCTGACCAGCAGATGTTTGCACATTCCTCTATCCTGTTTACTCATCCCAGTAATCCAGGCAGTCATCTGACTTTGCACTTCTGTTGGTCACTGCTCCTGGAAGATCAATCAGTGCTGTGCTTCCCCCATGTACAGCAGGAATTGCACTGACATGTGAAACAGCTGCATCACGTTGCAGCCTTATGGAGCTTTGCAACATACCTTCTTATTTTACTGAGGGTTAGCTTGATGTGAGGGAACTTCTCCTTAAAGGTCTCATTCATGTCCTTCTTGAGATCTGATGGCTTCACGTAGTCTATGACCGTGGTCTGTAACACACGTCAAGAGAGAATCACTCTTTTAGTTTGTAACAAAGAAGATCACTTGATTCCCAGAAGCAAGACATGCCAAACAAATGCCAGTCAGTCCCAACACTTTCAGCAGACAGGAAAATTAAGTCTGAAAAAAGGCAACTGTTTACTTGTGACTGACAAAAGAAGTGACCTGTTCAGCACAAGCCTTGAACAACACATACCTCATTAGCATCCTCTAAGTATTGCTAAGACTGATTTTAAGAATCCTGAATGTGGCTGGATGAAACCTACCTGCAAAGTCTTGCAAGACTTGCAAAAGTCTTGCAAAAAAAAATTCATCACAATAACTGATATTTGGTGCATACCTCCATGTGATTCTGAGACCCACTGTGAGTTTCTCTCAGGTTGATTCTTTAAAGAAACCACAGGTACAAACCCTTGCCTGCTGTAGCATACATTGATAATAAAGTAAGTAACCAGCTTATATGGCAGGTCACTCAGTAGAGTGGAAGGCAGGAATGCTGGGGTAAGTTAGGCAGTAAATGAACAAAAGAGTCAGGACAACATTCAAAGTGTACAGTCTATTTCCTTTGAGCTTCCTATTCCTTTTTGTTACAGCCTAAGGAATCTCCCCAAGTTTCACAGGGTTCTCCTGGCCAACACAGCCCCTGCATCAGTGGGTGCCCAGCACTTCTCTTGTTCCCTTAGTCTTTGTTCAGGTAGCACTTTGCCCAAATCCTCTGTTGCCATTCACCTGGCCAAAATCTCACAGCTCAACAGCAAACCAACCTTTATTTTGGGAATGTGTCAATTCTGTTCCAAGCTTTAGCAGTTCTGAAAACTGGACAGAAGTGGAGAGGAGCCCCAGCTTGGGCACCAGGGGGGCAGGCTGGTCCCCAAGCATACAGCCCCCTGCCAGATTCAAGCATGTAAGAAAGCAGCAGTGGATAGTGCAGTGCATTCTCTTGCTCATAAAATAATATTTCACTTCTGATTTCTGGTTTTGATTAATTTGTATTATGGCAAATGGCTGTTAACACCAAACAAGAGGTGGAAGGAGGTATGTGAAACCCTTGCTGCATGTTATGCCTTTAAAGAAGGTGGAGCTCTGCTGTAATGTATCCTTATGGGAATTGAAATCAGCCAAAAAGACTGACTGAATATGCTTTCAGGCTTTTTTTCTGTCATTAAAATAATATATGGAAGGGCTTGGGGAATACAAAGTGCAATGGCTCTAGAGAGAAAACAGACAATAAACAGATAATTCCCTTTAGCCAATCATGTTTTCTCTGTTTCCAAAATAAGCATGAAGGAGAGTAAAACACACCTAACTTTTCATGACTTTATTTATGAGGTATGGTACTGAATTATTAGGAAATTAAAACAGAGCAGAGCATGTGTTTCCCCTGAATAGTGCCCAGCAGTATTTGATGCAAACAAAATAGAGAGGAAAACCCCAGGTTTTTGCCACAGGGTGTTGTTATGGTCATGCACATGCTTTAAAACTTGGGCCATTCTGCCACATCAACACTCCTCAGCCACACCTGCCTCCCTCCACGTGTGTGGATGAGTCTGACTGCAGGTACAGGCAGACAGGGCAGTGCCTCTGAGGTTAAAAATTCATAAGCTGCCTTGATGCTGAAACAGGCAATGTGCTGCCACACCTGAATAAAAGGAAAAGAAGAAAAGACAGCAAGGAGAAGCCTTGCCCTACCCTGGTGGGAAAGCTTTCAATGGAATGTGTGGGCCTGCCTGGTTTTAACCCTGCAGAGGCTGGAAGGACGTATGCACACACCGTGTGGGGCTCTTCACTGCAGACAGCTTCTCACATGCTTCACCTCACCTGGCAGGGCTCAGACCTCTAAAGCAGAAGAATTAAGATCTTAACAACTTTCCTTTCTTTCCCTGGGATGTTGCAGCTGGCCTGCCTACTCCTTGGTATTGTTGCCAAAGGACCATCAGCAAGCTGGGTGCTGCTGAAGCACAGATATGCTGGGAGTTTTATGTGTTAAGAGGCTTCCTCTCAGTACTGCTACAAGAGGACACTGAAATAAGCCACATCTAATTTAGACCACTGCTGTCTGCTACTCATGGTATAGAAATATGGGTCCATGCTGCTCTTGCTTACAGAGCCAAGAGACACAAACCAGATACATCCTATTAAATGTAAAGATTATTTTAGTTACTACCAGTATTTTTTGGTTGTCTTGGGCAATTCTATGAACAGTGAGCTCAGTGTTACCTTATAAAGCTACTTGACACCTTATTTCATGCTTCACTACAAACCTAACTGCCCATTGTTTGTTCTTCATTACCACAGAGCTCATAATTTTATCTTAATTAACTTGCCTTTAGCTCTCTCCAGGTTATCTTCTTCTTTTGCTTATGTGCACAACAGAAACCACTTCCCAACAGAAAGGGCACAGAAGCTGTGCCACACAGCAAGCTTCAGCTGCTTTCACCTCTGACAAGTCAGGGTGGCTCTGGGGGTCACTGTGCAGAGAGCCCTGGGCTCTGCCACTCAGCAGCAGCCCCCTGGGATGCACCTTTCCCTATGGCTGCTTTGCAGGCACCGACTTGTTTTACCTGGGACTCCTCCAGCCTCTGGGAGGGTTGCCAGAATTCAGCTAAATTCTCTTTACAAGGAGAAAAGCTCTTTTTAAAAATTTCATTTAAAGCAAAGCGCTCAGAGGCTTGAGACTAAGCAGACAGCTTAAAAATGAGAACAGTATAGAGGTACAGTTATTTTTAAACACAGAGATTTGTCAATTTTGTCCTGTTGATAAGGATCTCCCCCTCTCCAACTCTGAATACTGCCGCTTCCTGCGAGACAACAGTCTCTACGATACAAATCACAATAATGAAATCCAGATGAAAGCTGCTGTGTGCTGGTTTTGATTCATGTAACAGGATAACGGCAGCATGTTTGAACACACTGGCTCTAAGGCAGCTGTCTCATCTTGTCAGTGCCATGCTGGAGAGCTCAGCGAACTGCCCTTATTCTCAAGAAAAGGATTTGTGCAAGTTTGTTGGGGTTTCTTTTCCCTTGATTTTTTTCCCCTTCATAGCTGCTGCAGAAGCTGGACTTTGAGCAACAGGATGCTGCTTGTCCAGCTGGTACCTACAGAAAGGCATCCTGTGCATGCAGGACCCTGCCCATCAGAGAAGCAGGCTGAAAATACCCCTAAAAATATCTGTTGAGAGGTAGTTTAAAAGCAACATTGAATTAGCATCTGTTGAGTGATCAAATCAGTTACCCTCTCAAATGGTTTCTGACCAGGCACAGGTCAGAACAGGTTTCTGAGTACCCCTGTTGCTGAGGCACAGCACTTGTGAGGCTACATAGAAATCTGGGGCCCCAACCCTGACCCTGCCGTGCAAACAGCTTGCCACAACCACCAGCTTGCAGCAGCTCCCACTGCTGCCCCTGCCCACCAGTAAGGGAGTGGAGCAAGGCTCTGGGGTGGTCCAGGAAGGCACAAGAACCAGCTGGGATCTGACAGGGGAGGGCTTGGACACAACGCCATCCTCCTCTGCCTGCTCCCAGCTCAGCTTCTCTTCTGTTTTAGGGCCACTGCCCTTGAGCTTCCTGCATGTCCCACACAAAGTTCCATGTGAAGAAAAACACATGACTGTCTGTCCAGGACAATTCTGGTATTGCCTGTGTCAGGGCTCTGATCAATAATGATGCTCCAAAATTTTATGAAGGGTTTGTAAGTATTTCCCTAAAAGGAGCACAGCTTTTTTCCATCCAAACATACTTTCTTAAACATAATATTCTTCCCTACCAGGCAGGCACTCTGCACTCCTAGAGCTGTCAGACACATGAACAAGGCACTGGGAACTACTAAACTGTCTCTCTCATAGTCTAATCTCCAATGTTTTTAACTTCTGTCATCCAGAACCGTCTGTCTTGTTTCTCACAGCTTATTTGCACGGAACACATTTCAGTTCAGCATTCAGCAATACTCCTTTGTGGGCTCTACTATGTTCTCTGTGTACAAATCTGTGTATGTATATTTTACTTTGGCGATGGAAGCTGCACAAGACAAATGAAAACCTTGATAGATGGTAGCTGACAGATGCCTGGACAGCATGATAAATGCTTGAGCCCAAGTCTCTACTCTGCACACTTTTTGCTTGGCTGGCAGTTTTGAACTTGGAGCTCAGCTCGTGTGTTATTCACAAGCATTTTCAGGCAGCTGCTTTCTCATAGGAAAGCTGTATATATAGTTTCATAAATATGGGAGGAGAGAGAATGCCTGAAATGGTTGGTAAGACTGGCAGGATGAAATATTGTAGAAAATAAATCCTACTTTGGCAGTCAACCAGTAAAAGATGATCTAGCCTTAGATGCCTCTATCTCTTAGCTTAAGAAGGATAAAATCAGAATAAAATAGGTGAATAAAATGAAAGATGCATGATAGGCTCTCTTAGATGTTGTTACTGTGTACCCCTGACAAATCTACTTCACAGAAAGCAGACTGAAGACTGATACCTGAAACAGACTTTTGGCAGGTCACTGATAAGGTCTCAGCCACACAAGAAGTGAAAAGAAGTCGATAACTCTGCACTCTCTGACTAATGTAAATCATCCCATAGATGACCAGCCACGTACCTATCAACTGCCAGTAACCTATTTCATATACTTATGGCTTATGATGCATATATATGAGAAATCCTGATAGACAAGAGACTTCAAACTGTGATGGAAAATGGGAGTGATTCTGAATTATAATTAAAATTCTAAAAAAGGAAGCTAGACTAAAATAAGATGTTTCTGTTGTTACAAAGTTATTAACATTCAAGGACCTTAAACTGAAAGATTTTGAATTTCATAAGGCAAATAGTCCCAAAACTGCCTCTTTGAAATTAAGTACATGGAAGGACATCAGTTTATTTTATATTGTTAACACTCAGGAATTATTCTCAAAATAGATATTTATTGGTGTCTCAGCCAAATATAGCATCAAATGCATAGAGCACAGGATTTATATATGATTATCTACCACTTCTATCCTCTGCTCCCTGAGACTTTTGGGTACAAGGTCAGTAGCTGATAAAGAAGCAGTCTGGAGATACTTAATATACAGCTGCAGAAGAAGCTTGAAGAATAGGGTGACAGCACTGAAGGACACTGGCTGTAAGTGGAGTCTGCCTGACCTTGGTGCTCCTTGTGAAAGACAGAACGAGAGAACGGCAGACCAGATGCATTATATCATCATGCAGGGCTTTTGTTAGACCAAAGGGCCAGGGCAGCAAGCAGTTCTAATTTTAAAATCACACTGGAGGACTAATATTAAATAACACAGCCCGGCTGTGCTCGCCACCAGCGCGGTACCTGGCAAGTGCAGCCTGGCACACAGGCACTGCAACAGCTCTGCAGAGTTTTGTGACCTGCTTCTCTTATTAGTGGTGTGGAGATGTCAATTTGTTTTTATATAATTAAACCAACACAGTGACATTGCAGCTCAGTAGCCAAGCCTATTCCACGTGTATCCCCTGAGCACAGATAAATGGATATTTCAGGGATGCACCTACAGAATGGGTCACTCAAAGTCAACGTGCTGCTGATCTGGGCTTTTCTTCTTCTGCTACAAGTTTTGGCAGCACACAGTGACCAGCTAACATGCTCCTGTGCTTCTGTGTTACCAACAAAAGAAGCAGTACTGCAGGATCAGCCTCGAGTTTTGTTGAGAATGAGTTTTGTAGTTCAGCACAGAAGGAGTTTCTGCTGGAAAGAATGCAGAGAGACCAGGGGGGCACTGACGAGTCTGTACATATGCTAGTCAACATGAGAATCGAGGAAAGAAATTAATGCTTAGTCTGGTAGATAAAGTTCCTGTTCTAGAGAGATTTAAGAATCTGCACGAATTCCTGTTTTAGCAGTATCAGCCAGGAAGACATCTGTTAACTATGACATGATGTTTCCCTTCCCCCCCACCCCCCAGCATGAATTTTTTCTACCTCTTACTGTTTATACTGCAGCAGAGAGTGCAGACTCTCCTACAAAGACAACACAAAATGAAATAATTTCTCCAGGGCAGACTAGACTTTAAATACAACTAATGCAATTAACAGAAGCCATACAGTAGGTATTGGGAAAGTACTGAAGAAGGCAATTTGTGGGTATTATTTCTAGAAATGCAACAGGGAAATGTATGCTCTCTTAAGCCTGAGACTTCACTACAGAAAAAACTAAATCAAACCAAAACAAAAAAGAACAAACAAAAAAACCATGCAAAAAGAAAACCACCAAAAAACCAACAATGACAACAACGAACCCACAGAAAGCAAAAAACAAAAACCAAAAAAACCAAACCAGACTAAAGCAAAAGAACTTCTGCTTCCCCAGAGCTCTCTTCAAGGAGGAAGCTCAGCTTCTCCTTGAAAACAGCTGAGGACTTCCAGCTAACCCTTCTTTCCAAGAGTCAGGGCTAATTCAGCTCAGTAAAATTAAAAGACTATAAAGTCAATGTCAGTGATGATAAACTCAGGCTCCACAAAAATCGAGCACACAGAGTGCTAGCTGCACGTATTTCTGAGTGAAGCCGAAACCGGACCACACATTTTGTCTGTCCTGTGCCTCGGGATAAAGCCTGCAGTGTTTACTGATGCAGCACTCACACAGACCTCAGCAGAGCTTTCCCAGTGAGCGCAGAATCCTGGCCTAGGAAGCACAAGCCAGGCTCACGGGAGCAACAGCAGCGCATGCAGCTCTATCCCGCAGGCAGTGATGCAGCCCAGCATCCACTCCTCTTCCACACCTTCCCCCCATTAATTGCTCTGACATCCACCAGGAGGGGTGAGGGGAATATCGACAAGCTTGCAGCTGTCGAGCATTAATGCTAAATCCTGGCCAAGTACCGAAACTTTAATTACAAGCTGCAGCTCTCTGTGCACAACAGAACGCTGGGCGCTGCCATCAGAGCCAACAGCTCTCGAGGCAGCAATCACAGCCGCATCCCGCCCTGCACCGGCGGCTGCTGCGGCCTCTGCGCCCCTCTGGCACAGCTCTGGCACTGCTGCAGGGGCTGTGCGTGGTCAGGAAAGGACCACAGGTCTCTCGCTGGCCCCAGACTGCAATTTGCTTTAATTGCAGTGTGAGCTGATTTTTATATTTGAGGGGGAAGAACATGATTTGAAATTATAAGGCTATTATGCGCCTGCTCACACTGAAGAGAACTGCAGGGAGAGGGGGAGGGGATGTCAGGAGAGTCAGGAAAGTCTAAAACAGACGTGAGTAAAGTTTCCTACATAGCCCTATTATTCAGCCCTGTGCACAAGCCCTTCCACAAATCTGAAAAAACTGAAAAATCCTACTTAACCTGCAAGCTCCTAGGACACTCTAGCAATACTTTTTCTCCCTTCTCTTGGTTGAAGGAAGCACCAGCAGCCTGTAAAATCTTTCAGCTGAGCACTGAAGAACAATCATCTGCCCCTTAGTTCCTTGCAAAGCCATGCAGCTCCTGCACAGGATCACAGCTATGCTGCTTTGGCTGTGGGCAGGCAAAACCCCGTCTGAGAGAGCCCTTGGCACCTGCCTGTGATCCACCTCAACAAACGAAATGGAGCACTTAATGTCCTTCAACCCTCTCTTAGATTAGTGCCTGCCTTCAGAAAGGGAGGTGGGAGTCCCACAGACCCTCAGATAGTGCTGAAGAAGTGATGTCTGGAAGGGTACATTCAGGGAAAAAACCCTCAACTGTCAAAGAAAACATCATTTCAGACACAGCAGTAATTAACCCTGGAGAGAATTAAAAGGCAGGGAGACCCCTGTCAATGCAAATATATTCTAGACAAACAATGACATTGATTTTAAAAACTGTCCTTGAAGTAATTTTTCACCTTTAGGGCATCTAGTCATACCCCTTGTCAAATCCCCAGGCAGCTTCTTTTTACAACAGAAGTACAAATATAAGACTTTGAAATGCTGTGGACAACCAACATACAGAGAAGAATGGCACTGAATACCCATTCCTGGATGGAGAACTCCCTTGCAAGATGCCATCCTGGCTGCTTCATTTTCACTCATTTAACCATGTCCATGAGAACATCAAGCTAAAAGGGGATCAAAGGTCTCAGGTGATTCTAGGGGACTTGTACTGCCTGGCAGACACTCGCAGCCTGAGGAAGGTCAGAAACACAGCCACAACTGCTAGAGCTATGTTCCCTTCGGATGTTGGCTAACAATGGCTTTCTCCTTGAGGGAAGACAGTTCCATGACTGTCCATGACAGTAACCATATCAAAACCTGACAAATATTTTCCCACACAGATGTAGTTGCTATAAAAGGTTGTCACTTTGCGGGTTGGCAGCCAAAAAGTAACTCGCCAGCCCTTAAAGGAAAACTGGTAGCAAGTAAGCAGAGGACACTCTGGACTTCCCATTTGAAAACCTAGAATAAACACAGCCTTAGAACTCAATTAAGCCTCTGTGGGCAACAGACAGAACATTCCTGTTAGCATGGAGATAATCTTCCATCCACATGAAGCACTTAGAGCTTATTTTGAAGAAGGAGCACCCATGAGCCAAATTACCCCTAGGATGGGGGGCAGATGAGAACATACAAAAACTGTATCTTTACATAGATTAGCAGTTTCTTAAATAATGTCTTCTGTTCCAAATTAAACAAGAACATGGACAACACTTTAGACCTCAGTGTTTCAAATCCTATCATATCTGTATATAGATAAGAGAAGTAGGTCACCACTTTGGGGAAAAAATAATATTATCCCTACTGCCTACTGTTACCCTGGATGTACAATCCAGGCAGATACATGCTCACATGTGTATGACTGCACTGCCTCTTGCAACAGTCCTGCTAAAATAATCTACAGACTTGGAGCAATCAAAAAAAGGCTACAGAAGTATCTCACCACAGAAAACAATCAGTCAGAGCACAGACCACGGAACAATTATGTATCTGTACTGTTAAGGGTTTGGATATAGTGGGAAATATACAGACTCTGCTCGTAATTGCTGCAATTAAAGGAAGGACTATCCCATGGTGAAATAAATACCTGGGAAACCAAGCTGTTCAGAAGACTGAATGATTAGCATCAAAACACAGTGTAGCTTCATGACTTCAGAAAAACCCCAATGGGCATCCTCCTATTTTGTAATAGGTGCTAGTTTGAGGAAGTATAAATTTTCCTCTGAATGCCAGAGAATGAGTGCATTGTTTGAACAAGCCTTTCATCTAAAGCATTTATGAAATACAGCAGTAATAAAAGTGTTTGCTTTTGTAATACCTCCAAGAGTTTGTTTTAACATGTCTCGAGAAGTAACTGTCATTTAGAACAAAGCACTCTGAACAGCTCTTATTAGCAGATTAAAAATAATAACAGTCTTCTTAAAATACGGCCAAATGAAACCTCAACCTTCAGAACTTTGTTACGGGAATTCCTCTGTCATACATAGAGTCACTTACCATATATGAAGGAAATATTAAAACCCGCTTATGTTTGCCACATGGCCACTGGGGATCATCTAAAAGATTTGGGTCGTATTCAACAAAGTCTCCGAGGTCGCTACCTATAAAATAACAGTTTAGATGTAGAATTTTGAAAGGAATTCATTGCATCAAGACATCTCTGAACTTAACAGAAGTGGCAAATGAGTTCACAGATAATGCACAATATTACCTCCATGCAATATTTTTTTAAAGAGATGAAAAATTGTTCTAAGTCTTGACAACTCTAAATATTTCTATATTAATTTGCCAAGACATAGAGGACCTAGAGCTTACACATTACCTGCTAAATGTGAATTTAGGGCTTATAGAACTGCAGAATTATATAAGGCTCCACAATGACTTTTATTCTCGGCAACAAGTTTTCATCTGTTCAAGCAGATGTTTTGATTTGTTTCATTTATCATGCCAAAATATTTTAAGCATATAGTGCTTTGGCTTATGTTTTGTGTCCGGTTTTGTAAACACAGCCCTTTCCAGCCTAACAAAGGTCACAAGTGGAATTTACACCTTCAGCTTATGACTACTGTGTTGCCACTGTAAATTTTCCATAGCAAAGAAAGGTAAGGACAAGCCTGATGCAGGAGGAACAAACGATGCTGATGACAGGAGGAGGCACGCTGGGTGCCATTGGGGCTGTCAATACCACCAACGTGCTTGTTTATTTAACTTCTATCCTCCACAAGCAAGCTTTCTAAGCAAATATGGAATAAGCTGTGCTTCACCCACAGCAGAAGACTGTATTTTATTTAATTTAAGCTAATGGGGGGACTAAAACACGTCAGTCCTTTGCAATAGCTGCCTACCAACAGGGTATTAAAAAGAGCTACTTGAGAAATTACCTGCATCAATGCTCCCCTGGGTGCTGTTAGCTCTTCCCAAAGAAAGGCTACGATGGCTTGCATTGCGAAATTGGGAGAAAGATGAGGTGGAGTCTATTGTGTTCCTCCGAGTTCCCAGAGCATTGGTGGGAAATAGGAACTGTGTATAAGAAACCGTCTAAAAAAAAAGTCAGAATGGACAGACAGTTACTTTCAGCCCAGCTTGGATGCAGTGGGATGCTTTTGGTGCACTGCAACTTAAAGCAAGAGAAGGCAAACTAATGGAGGATTTTCTGGATTTAGTAGTTAGGCACAGATGAATATAAACCAGCCACCTACATTTGCTTCAGTGCAGTCAGTTTATTCATGTAAAAATGCTTTTGCAAAGGCATTAATTCTTCAGCAAAACAAACACACACACACACAAGCTCTAATACACTGGATTTACAAAATCCTACTCAAGGGTCAGATTTAAAAATATATCAGTTTGGTCAGGTTTTTTCCAGTGGGCCTTCTCTGTATCACATTTCAGCAGCTTCTTTACTGAACTAGCATCATCTATATGGGTCCCTCAGCACACAGCTGCCAGAGGCAAATCACTTAAACACTGCTAAATTGAAGCACTTTCTCTGCTATTTTTCTTTCTCAGGACTTTGTCTGGCAGAGTCTTATTGATGTAATAAGTGAGCTCCAGTCCACAGCAATCATTGTGGGAGATCATTTACTACCCCCCAACATGGACTAAGTGTGAATGAGTAACTTGTGACAAAATTATTTTTAGAGTGCACTGATTCTCTGCTTGTACCCCTGGCCAAGAAAAAGCTATGCCTTGCTTCTTGTTGGCTCATTTTCCAACAATAACATTGCATTGAAGAAAAAAAATTAGTTTGAGACTCTAGACTGGTTTACGAGGAGGTCAGAACACGTATCAAATAAAACATGTGGCATGTGAGCTTTCATTATTTATAAGCAGACATTGTCCTCAGGAATTTACAGCCTGTGGTCTGGCCTGACACCTGGTTAGGTGATCACAACACATGTAGCAGCATTGACCCAGGGCCTTTAAATCCATAGATGACAGCAGTCTGAGTAAAACTGGACTGTAGAAAGTAAATCAGGCTTTCAGGAAGAAATGTTTTCTTCTACGATTAAAACTGTCTCTCCTCTATATATTTATTTAAAATCAATGAGTTCCCTAAAGATTCATATTTGCTTATTCTATTCAAGTGAATGAGCTTCTGGATTTTGAGAGACTCATCAGCCTTGTGCCACTGTCTTCCTGCTCTCTGGAAAAATACTGAGCAAAATGTTATTAAATACAATTGAAAGCAAATAGGATTACAACTACAACTCTCACCAGAAATTATTCTCAAGGTCCTGACAATCACTGCAGTGATACCTCCTGCTAGAGCAAGGGGAAGGCTGTGTAATTCAGTAATACTTTACACACTCAGACATTGCCAGAGGCAAATTTCTTCCAGGATACAGAGTTGTCTGCATTGACAGCTTGGGCAGTCCTCATGAGTTTCTGCTAAGCTTATTTACAGTTGCACATTCTGTGCTTTAACCACTCTGTTACGCTGCATGTTGTATTTGCGCTTGTTATTAGTTAAGCCATTTTTTCCCCTTATAACATAAAATCTAAGGGAGTAGGAACTCAAGCATCCCCACCTTCCCATCTGCTCCGAGCTCCACACCTTCAAGACCAATTATCTCTTTCAGACACACTCCAGCAGAATGGCACTGGCGTCCACCATCCAGCTTCATATCCCTGGGAAGCAGAAAGAAGAGCAGAAACAGCTCTTAATACACACGCCGTGTTCACCTCCCACCACCAAATGCTGAAACAAGGTGCAGCATTAATCCAGATACACCATGCAAAGCACAGACCAGACAACTTTTCCTATGGGAAGCACTTTTGTTGTCTAAAACACCTTCTAGAGAAAAGCCCCACTTTGTTCACGGTTGCAGCTCAAAGTCCAGCCTGTGGTGCAGAGCCAGGTTCCCCATCGCTGGGTACCTCTGACAGGACCTGGCACTGGGAAGGAACTGGAAGTCATACACACTTCAGGTGAGATACAACAATCCAGCCTGAACACTTGACTGCCATATATCCAGCAGGCAGATGCTCCCAGAGCACATCCCCTATGTGAAACAGAGGTAATTTCCTGTGGAAGATTCCAGGAAAGATTCCTGATCTTTCGAGAACACAGGAGAGTGGCCAAAGCCCAGTGACCTTTCTGCTGGAGGCTGCCAGGAGAAAGCCAGTTTTCCATGACCCTGGCATGGAAACTCAGGGATCTACTTTAGAAGGACTGACCCACCTGGCATCTCCCATTTGGAGATAAATGAGATGCCTGAGACAAGCAGGCTGTATCTCATGCTTTAGCATCATGACCAAAATGTGAGCAGAGGTAAAAAAGACTAGGAGCAAATCTGTGCTTCACAAATGACAGCTGAAGGAAATTCCACAATATTTATCTTGCAATATTTTCCTGCCTGGCTGCTGCTGGGGTCCAAGTGTGTGCTCAAAACTCTGTGTGGGAGAGATGATGACATGGACGCCAGAAGAAGCCCTGCAGACTCTTCACCCTGTCACAGGCTGGGCTATCTCCTGCTGTGATATACAATACACCCTGTTTCCAGCCTATCACACATTTCATTTCTCTGAAACGTGGCCATCCTGAGCCCCCCGTAAGTTATTTACCTCACTGCTGGAAAAATCCAACACATCTATCTTCTGGAAAATATAGTTCAGTGATAAAGGAAAAGACTGTATCAAGTTTCTAATCCCAACAAAGTCCTCTTAGTTTCTTGATTTGAGTTCACTTAGCACAGTGTCATATTATCATTCTTGTTTCCTGATATCATGTTACTGAGGGGTTGGACTAATAATTGTGTAAAAATAGCTCTCTGTCAAAAGCATGGTATTAGCCTCTCTGCTCCTGCACAGAAAGTGCTTAAGGAAACTATTTTTCACAGAGATAAATACCAAATTGTAATTATTTCAGCAGGTTTCTATGAAACAAACACACAACCTGAGGAAGCCTCTGAACCCCAAAATGAAAACAAATATCTGAACTACCTCAAATCATAACATTCCATCCCATTCTTTCCATTCAAGACCCCACAGATACAGAGCAAGAAATTATGCTGTTACAACTCTGAAAACATGTCATGGAGAAATTTTTCCATGTAATTAACAGACATGGACAGATAACTCTGCCACTCATCAAATGGAAATCCATCACCCTTTGAAGAGTCAGCACAGCAGCTTTAAGAAATAAAAAGCAGCTCTGAGGACTGGAAAGAAATCAGTGCTTTTGAAGCAAGGAGCTGGGTCAGCTGGCAAGCACGAGCACACACAGAAATGATTCCTGGACATCAGCTGAAGATTGATGGACACTATTGCCTCCACTGCCCATCTTTCTGATGTTTCTAAAGAGGATTCCCCTTTCAGGACCTTGTGAACAACACTGCAGTAATTCTCCCTGTTTTGCAAAAGGTACTAGGGGTGTTCCCCTTCTCCACATATGCTCTATATTTCTAGAAATTGTATGACTGCTTGTGTTGTAAAATGGAGTAATAAAGTGTTACTGTTTGGAGAGAAATCTGTCCATAAAACACAGAATTAAACTCCCTCTCTTGAGGAAAATCAGTACTAAACAATGTGCAGTTTCTTATGAGCATACAAATGGAAAGGCTCATCCTGGCTTATACACATCTTCCTCTCTCTTGTAAAAAATCTTGGTTAACACCTCATAAGGAATTCCTAAGCAACTTTACTGTATCCTTCTTGAGTTCCCTACCAGTATGATCAACAGCAAGCTGATAAATTTGTTTGCCAAGCCTTTATTTTTTTCCCTCACTCCTATTAAAGACAAAAGAGCTCAAGAAGGTCGTGGCAAAGCTCTTGGTGGGAGAGCAAGCCCAAAGGCTGCCAGCCCAGTGCTGGGGGGAGCCCCAGCACAGCTGCGTCCTCCACACAGCCCCAGCATCCCAAGATAATAAAATTTTTTGCATGACAAGCCTTTATTTTTTCCCTTCACTTCTATTAAAGACAAAGAGCTCAAGAAGGTCATGGCAAAGCTCTTGGTGGGAGAGCAAGCCCAAAGGCTGCCAGCCCAGTGCTGGGGGGAGCCCGAGCACAGCTGCGTCCTCCACACAGCCCCAGCATCCCAAGAGCAACTAGGAAATACCTCAGGGATGCTTTCCCTTAGACCTCTCCACATGGGTGAGTCGTGCCTGGGCAAGGGTCAGGACGGTTGTTTGGGTACAGCCACTGCACTGGTGTGGCCACCCACTGCCACCAGGTATTTACATGTCCTTACATAGCATCAGAGTCAAAGGGTCCCATGAAGCAGGAGCATAGGGAGGACAGGTACTTCATAGAAAAAACAAATCAAGCTTTCACTGTGTTTAAGTTATTTAAATTACCGATGGGACCGAGGAACTGCACAAACCACTATCCAGTAGTAAATGGTGCTTAGAAAATGCAGAGAAGGAACAACAGTCCTTGCCAAAGAGGCATTTAAGTAAAGAAAACTTCCTTCCTCCTCTTCCTCAGTTTTGATTTTCCTGCTTTATTTCCAAAAGTGCTTTTTAGGAAAATTCAAGGAATTCAAGCAGACACCCAAATCCAAAAATAAACCATGGGAACTTAATTTTACTACCTTCACTTTATTTGAGCAGGGAAAGCTTGAGAAAATGACAAGATCAGGGATAACATTTCCTTAGGAGGCAAATAGCTAGATCTCAGTTTCTGACAAAGTTTGGGGAGTGACCCTGATTTACATCAATGTCAAGCTCTAGATACTCTGTTCATGAATACCATTTCTGGAAGACTGAGCAGTGTTAGAAACTATGTTCAAAACTAAACATATTGTCTCAGTTATCCATGAGTGCAGAATGTTGAGGAACACGTGAAGTACAAGTAGCTGGGCTCACAAGCTGCAAACTGAGATGCAGATTGAAATGCAGAGCTCCAGGCCTGAGAAGAGAGGCCATGAGCTGCCAGCCTTTGGGATAACACAGGGCATCATGGTGGGTGACACCAGCCAGGTGGACGGACACTGGGAAACGCAGGAGAGCTGGGAATTGCAGCCTTTTGGGTAACAAAGGAGATGAAAACCAGTGAGCCAGCAAGGTGGATGGACACAAGAGGGGGACAGGAGCCAAAGACTCAGGAGGAAGAGGAGACTTCCAGAGACTGTGAGAGTATAAATACCAAGGGGCTCCCTGGTTGGGAATCCCCCTCAGAGGCACTAGCTCTGGCTGTTCCTGTGTTACTGCACTGTGAAATGGCTTTGGAACAAGATGGAACAAGACATCTAGGACTTTGTCATGGGAAATCTGGGGTTGAACTGCTGAGGAAACCTGGTCTGAATGGGGTATGTTAGGAGTCAAGTGGGGACCCACTGGGTCACTGGAGCCACCCAGCATGAAGCAGTTTCAATGCCAGCAGTGAAAGTCTCTGACACTGGAATGTGACCAGCACTCTCCTGAGCAGTCAGACTGGGAAGTTTCCTTAGCAAGAAAAAAAATGACAGTTTCTCCATCTAACGGAGTTCACAGGTTTTCTAGGAACCATACCAGGTGACATGGGATCCCAGATTTGTTGTCAGATGGTGAAAAGTTTTACTGCACAGATAGATAAGGATCAAAAGAAGCAATCTCATAATGTCCTTTATTAGCCAGGCCAGGATTAACAGAGTATAAATTGGATGCTGTTACCTTTGGAAGTATAACACTTCTTTAATGAACCAAATGTTATGCTTCGACGTGATCTACAAAGTCCCATGCAACACTCCTGCTGGGCACTTGCTCTTTAAATGACAGTAACAGTTGAGCACTCTAACCTGTGAATAATTTAGGAGTCCATGAAATATTAAACAGACTTCTACATACATGAAAAAGCCTTCTGCTTATTGCAAAAAGGAATCTGATAATTGTTGTTTAGAGATGTCAGCCTTCTGTGCCTGTATTTTATGCTTAGCTATTCCCCTCACACTGCTAAGATTTATTCTAAAAGCAAAAGAGGTTCATGAGACATCAAGAAAAGATGCCATTCTCATCCGTCAGTGTAAATAATTTCTACTTATCATCTGTTTATAGAGACAAGGACAGTGAGAGCTCTGGAAAAGATGCACTGCCAGTCAGACTAGCAGCAGATCTCCCACTGCCTGAAACTGCCTGCTATAATTGATCAAGAGCTTTCAGATCCTAATGCCATTAGTGTTGCCAGAACAACTCCAGCTGCAATTTACAGGGAGAAGGAGCAAAAAAACTCTTGGAAAGATGGCTCTAATGGGTCAGCCTCCTTTTTCTCTCTCCAAAGATATTTAGCTGTCAGCATGCCAGCTCTTTCCCTGATGTTTTGCCCAACACAGAGTAAAAGTTCAAAATTTAAACTTACTAGCTTTTGGAGATTCATTGGTCAATTTCAATCTAAGGGAACAGGACTCACAAGAATGAGCAATAGTGACTCTACAAAATTCATACATGAGATTATGAGTTTTGAAATGTCCTACTGTGAGGAAAAAAACTTCAGATTTATGTGTCTTTCTGTAAAGCTAATATTCGCTTGGTTTCATTTTTTGTTCAATTTGTGAGAAGCAGGGAAAATGGGAAATGGTAAAGAAATGCAGGGATATTTCAGCTTCCCTGTCACAGGCCAAAAACAGATAGTTGTTCTTCCCCAGGCCTACAGAATAATACATGCTCAGGAAAAGCACTCAAGATTGGTGACTTAATCAAAACTGCCTTGCATACAAAATCTGTTGGGGAAGAACAGCAAGGAACTCGGTAACAGATCTGAAGGATGTAACAGAGTATTCTGCTTTGCTGTCTGCTTATTGCTGCTATCCATATGGCAATTTAGATGCTCTCATTTCTCCTGTAAATATTGCCCTGTTTTCCACACTCACTAACCTGCCAAATAACTGATGGCAGCAAGACAACCACACAAGTCCCTCTTTTTGCCTCATTTTGCATATGGCTTTCTTACCCAGTTTAAACACTAAATATGAACAAAGATTGCAGAGTTTAGGAAAAGAAGGCTGTTGGGAATGCCAGGTCTGTGGAGCAATTGATCATTTCAGTCAGATATTATTCGGGGCGATGGTACTGAAAACCTCTTGCTCCTGGCATCATTGAACATATTGTCCTGGCCAGCATTTAGTTAAATCTGAAGTTAAATTCAGCAGTGACTTATCTTTAGAAACTGGATGAAGCTGGTTAGTAGCATTTCTGAGAAGGACACAAATTCTTTTTATCTAGTGACTTGCTGCTTTACTTCAGAAGAATGGTCTGTTTCCTGGGCTTCCATCCATTTGATTACTCATACTGCATTATTTCCTTTAGCTGGAGGCAAGTTCTGTCAGATGAATACCTATATTTTTGTCAAGGCAGCAATATTCAGCAGCTATGCTGCTGCAGGTAAATTTCTAACCACTTAATGAATTCAATGCCACAAAGAAGAAAAGATGAGGTGAACTGGCCATCTTTACAAGGATGTGCACTATCTGATTCTCTGAGTTCTCTGTCCTGTAGCTCATCACCTCCAGCCCCTGCTGTCAGTCAGTCACTGCGAGCCCAGGTCTGAGTGCTCTTCTAAGACTAATCAGGCTGCAGTGCTGCATTTGTGTCACTCTGCCAGCTTTCCTCCTCCCCCAGGTCCTCCAGATTCATCTTCTGGACAGGACTTCACAGGAACTTGGAAGCTCTTAAAAGAGCTCTTACAACATCACAAAAAATATAATCAGAATAGGTACTATTTCAATCTGTGGATGCTTTTGCCATTGATAAAAACAAGCCTAAAAAGTGCCTCTTCCAAAGCACATTTTTAAATCATGAAGCATAATGGTGTGTGCCAAAGATGAAAAACAATCCACACGTCAGAACTGTAAACTAACTGCAATACCTTTTATTTTTGGGGTGAAAAACAACACAGTACCTTCTTCCTCCTTTTTAACACCTCTAACTGTGACAAACAAACATTGCCACTGTCCTTTTTTGAAATTGCTTAGGCTATACTAATGAGGACTGGATTGTTCTCACTTGGCTGCAAGCATATGCAGACCATTTTTGCAGGGCAACACATCCTGCTGGCCACGTGGAGCAACTTCAACAACACCTGTGAGCACTGCCAGAGTTGTACCATCTCCTTGGAAGCTGATGGAGAAGTGGTGCCTAGAGAAGCTTCAAGAACAGGTGAGCAATGGAGACTGGTCTCCCTTCTCCCCTGCCCAGGATATCTGCTTTTTTCCAGAGAAGGGAGAGTTGAACCTGCTTCTTTCCTGGCTGGGGCCATATGGAGGGTCCAGAGAGTGCCCTTGCACACACCATGCTGGGAGAAACCCCCAGGAATGTTCCCAGAGAGCCTGGCTGTAACAGCTCCTCTTTAGGGACTCAAGTGCCCAGAGCATGAGCTGCCTAATGGCTAAAAGGATAATATCTGCTGTGTCTGATCCCCGTCTCCTGTCTCAAAGGGCTGAAATCCAATTCACCTCAAACCATCTGGAACCCATCTCCAAAGAAATAATTCCTTCCAAGTCTTATTTAATCCATCTGCAAATGGCTTCACTCTTTGGTTTGCCATGACACAAATCCCCTCGGAGGGCCCAGAGCAGGTCAGCATGTGTCAGGGTGTACTGAGCGTGTGTGTGGCAGGACAGTACCTGCTGCTGACCTCAGGCATCTTCCCCTATCCTGAAGTGGAAAAGTATCGAGGCTCAACTTTGCTGTGAGCTTCCACAGTGACAACCAACCTCTGGCAGAGGAGGTGTGTGCCACAGCAGCTCAGGGGATGCACAAGGTGCACCTCTGCTAAAAATGGGATCCAATTTTCTGCCCATCTACAGAACTAGATGGGGATTAATGCTTATCTGTGGGCAAGGAAGTTAGGAAATGGATACCAAGGTAGTTTCAACACCGTCCACAAAGTGGATCTTACGTCTTTTGGAATATTTAAAGAAGAAAGAGGAACCCTTTATTCATTAAGGCTTCCAATGCATTGAAAAACGAGAGGCAACTGCACAAGCCAAACCTGCAGTACCAGCACTTGCCTCTAACCTGTGCACCACACAATGACTTTGTATGTCATAAAGCCAAACATTCAGGTCATCTTTCTCTGTGTCTGCTAAACTAAGAACAAAGGCAATAACACTCTTACAAGTGCTTTCAAATCACTACATCACTCCCCTTAGCTATCACTCAGCCCTGCCTAGGGTCTGATGACTTTGGGCTGTAACATCAAGAGGTACTGTAAGGCAAGGAATGCCAGCAGCCAAGATATGCTCAGCACCTCCTTCAGCTCCTGACTTGCAGTGAAGCTTTCCTTACATTGCCTTCACCTGGCTACATCTTGCTCTGCTGGTCTAGGTAGAGGAAGAAAAGTAAGCATTTAGGAAACTTATTCCAGGGGCACCTCAAACTTCATCCCCTCATGTACATCTATGGCTCTCTCCCCATACTTCCATTTGTATGGGTACAACCACTTAAAAATCACACTTTAGAGATTTTTGGGGGGGGAGAGTTCTTGCTGTTATAGTTTGACCTCTGCATGCAGGGCAGGCAATTGAAGACCGCAGTCTAGAGTACACTTCTTGCACCTCACTGGTGAGGGGTGATGCTGCCCCATCCACACAGGACAGGTACATAGAGTTGTGACTTCAGAAAGTGCCTTTTACCATGTTTTTATAATGGATCTGTTCCTGCAGACTGTATCTACCAGCACTGCTAGAGCACAGCTCTTCTGCACTGCCTCCAGTACAGCATGGGCTGACAGCCTCCACAAAACAGCTGTGCCTGGAGATTTCCTCACTGGCCACAGTGCCTGTGAGCTGGAGCAGAGCTGGAGAGGCAGCAGCAGCTCCACTATGTGCTCCTCTCACATGCAACACTTCCTCCTGCCTGCTCATCCATCCTGCTCTCCCACTCCTGCCAGGGCTCTCTTCAGTTCAAATTTCAGATGTGTCCATGGCTCCCTGCAAGGACCTGCTTCTTTTCATTAAATGTTCAGTGATATTTGCAGAACACAAACCAGCTGGGACATCTTACCTGGGGACAGACATCAGCAATCCAGGGATTCAGAGAAAGCAAAGCTAAAGGATGCTGTCATTACAGTACCTCATAAAAGTATCCAGTGTCTCTCCCCCCTCCTACTTCACATCCAAAATGTGCAAGTAAGCAAGCACTGTGCAGCCTGAACAGAGTGGCTACAGTTTATGCTATACTGCCTCATCTGTTCTTTGCACCAGCTGTTCCTGGAAGGAGGTGCCACTGAATTGTTTCTCTCTTCCTGTGATGCTCTGGAAGAAAGACAGAGGGCATTTTTTTAAATCTTGGCTTTTTAGCCAAAGGAATAGGGTTGGATTGTTGTGTACTGGCACTTGCTACCTTCTCATCCCATCCTCTTCTTGCTGTGCAAGCACAGTACAAGACATGACATGCTGAAATAATATTTAGTTTTGCAGCTGGGCTCGTTACTGCTGTAATTTAGAAGGTATAACCAGTCATCAGAATTTCAAAATGTTTTCAATTTTCAATAAAGAGGCAATTTCCACAGGATGATGACCATAAAAGAATGACAGTGTACTCAAGAACAAAGAACAAGTCTGCCAGTCTGTCAAGAATTTGCCTGATGTGTCATCACAGTTTAATTAAGGGAAAAAATTTACTGTAAGAGTGAGCAGACAGAGTCAACCTTCTGACAAAGGTGCTTCCTTTCCTTTGTGCATTAAAAATAATCTCCCTTTGTTTTGAATTACTGGTGCACAAGGAGATTGTGACAAATCACTCTCCACAACTAAATAGATGGCTGGAAAGTATGAGCCAAATTTGTCTTTTATACAGTGGAAAGATTTTACTGTAGATGATTTGTGGATCTTTCAAACCCCCCTCAGTGTATCAACTGCCTTATTTCCCACGCATTTTGTGCTCTGCAGTCACTGAGTCAACCACAAGGACTTCTCAGGTCTCTGGCAAGCGAGCATGGTGGCCATGCTACTCCCCCCTGTGCCAGGGTCACAGGGCTGCTGCCACCAGCACTGCCGATCCCAGCCTTGCACTGCACCCAGCTGCCACCAGAGCCTGCCAGGCCACGTCCTCCAGCCAAATCCAGTTTCTTCCACTTCTGTGGTTTCAGTGGAAGAGCTAAAAGCTTTCTCAGTCTCTGGAGAGCTACTTCATTCCAAAGGAACTTTTCTATCAGTTACAGTGTCTCAGCACATCAGGGGATGCGAGGCAGCTGCATGGACAGCTATGAACCTGTATAAAATTATGGCCAAAATAATGCTTTCACTGACTGAATGATCTGACCAGTTACTAAAGTAATAAATAAAAAAGTATTCTGTTTAAATCCAAGCATTTCTTTATAGGTCTGGAAATCTGCATACAGTAGAACTACATTTGCCTAGGAGAAAGAGACAGCTAAGATGGCTAATACAATTAAGTCATGCTGTCTAGAGCATTTGTTTTGTCAAAGATGAGTGAAACCAGAAGAAACAATAAAAAGTGCATTTTTTCAAGAACATTGATTTCATGGGGGTAGTTTTCTCCAGCTTAATAATCAAAGACATCACAACACATATAAATAAAGTGGGGACTGAGAGCTGTAGTTTTAACCTGGTAATGGTCCACAAAGCAAATACACCTAAGAGCATTTATCTCTTCTCAGAGCAGACATGTAAAAGCATTAGGCTCCATCATGCTGTGTTCTGTTATCAGGTCTACATGCAGGCCCAGAAAGACTATGCAGTACACGTATGAATATACATACCCGACTTGGGTACAGTCTCGATATGGCAGCACTGAAAATATGCTACAGAAGGATCTTCTGCTGCTGATAAGGACTATTCTAAAATATAAAAGAAAATAAAAGAAATCAAAGACTAAAATTTAAAAATCCCACCACAATAAGCAAAGCAATAGATGTTACCATTGAGGAATTTGCAATCGTAAAACTTCCATAATGGATGATTTCTCCATCCTCTTTTCACCTCACAAATATTGTGCTACGGAGTCTTTACAGAAATGCTGAAGCCTGTGCCACAGCAAATGAGCAGTGAATGAGTAGTAGAGCCCCATTCCCTCTACAAGCTTTCTAGGAAGACTATCCTGACTATGTGACTTGGAATGCAGGACAGATGCTTTCCTAGTGAAAGAAGTCTACCCACAGAGGCAAGGGACCCTTCTGTCAACCCACTACACTGGCTGAAACTCAACAGACAAACCCAGCAGCAACCCAGGTGATACACACCAACAAATACCACTGATACACACTCTGGCTGCTGGTTGTGACCTTTCTCTATTAAACCAAAGGATTCCCTTGATTGTCAGCTTCTTGTTCCTGAAATGGGCTTCATCCATCAATCAGGCTAGGTTTGCTATTACACTGACTTTTCAGATCCTTTCACTGTTTCCAAGCTTCCTCTTTTGAATCTTCTCCAGTTTTGCCCCATCACTTTTCCTGGTCTCCAGGCATTATCCCTGACCTCAGAAGTTGCACATCTTCCAGTCTTACCTTTAAGATCAGTGTCTAGCCATGACACTCTGCCAGTCTGTGCTCAATAACCACATTAGCCCTCCTGGTTATGATGTTGTATTGACACTCGGGCACAATTGACCCCAGAGCTCCCATCTGTCCCAGTCAATGGCTGAATCCCTCCTCCTCTAAGCATGGCTTTGCCTTTGCTCCTCATAGGCAGTTAGCCAAGATTTGGCTACACGAAATCATACATCATCTGCCTGCAGAAAGCTTATCTCAGAATCCAGGACAGTCTTAGAGCAAATGCCTTGCATTTCTAAGCAGTCTGCAAATCTCTGCAACATCTGCAAAGTCACTGTGTGATACTGTCCTGGTTTCAGCTCAGATAGAGTTCATCTCCTTTAAAGCAAATAGCTTGGAGCAACCTGTCTGTCACACAGCACACTGCTGCCTTCAGCCATCAGGCTCTGACATATTAAGCAACATCAAAATCACCTTGAAGTCAAGACCCTCTTCTCATAAAACAGAGTGGGATGCCAGTAGCCACATTATTAAAGTTTTGGGAGATGCAGACTTGCAAGAAGCCAAGAGAAGCTTGGTCAAGAAGTAAGATATAAAATGCCAATAAGTAATTGCTTACAAATAGACCCTTTTTCCTTATTACCTTCAGGACACCGAGAATTGTACCATTGTACAACTGACCCTTCCTCCCTCTAAAGCTGACTAACAGGCTGAACCATGTTGAGTTCCTCTAAGACACAGTGACAGCAATTTGTGATGTTTTCTGACCCGATTAGTGTTAGAAATTTTCTGCTATTTTACCTTTCTAAAAATCTCCACTTGTGGTGAAAATGCTAGGACCTACCACTACGTTGGCTGTCAGGGCTATTGCACTTCATTGCTCTGCTCTCCAACACTGATTTTTCTGACATTGTGTCTCACAGATCTGTACATGAGGATTTAACCCGAATTTTTCATCCCTTGTCCTGCACTGGTCAAAGCTGGACAACAAACCCTAGCAAGCTCTTTTGCTCTTTGCTGTCTGAAAACCAGCACACGCACCTATGAATCTCATACCAGTTACCCTGTTATTAGAACACTGTTTCCTTAAGGGACCAGCTTAGTCATCGTTCTTGGAAAAGGTTTAGCTCCCCAAGAGAGCTGCTGCATGTAATCCTTGGAAAAATGCAGAATGATTGATTTTCCTTCTCCTGGATTACTCCGATATAGCAATCCTATTTTCTTCCTTAAAATCCCGTTTGAAGGCAAAGAGGGATTTACCCTTTAATGAAGAAGGGTTTCTAATAATAAACACATATACAGCTTTAGGAAGTTCTCCTGCAGCAGATGAAGTACAATTTCATTGTTTTCTGAATGCTGTAACACTCCTTACCTAAGGGAAATCTCAGATCCTTCAAGATGGTCTCACGGTGCGGCAGTGAGTTACAGAGCAGGGAAGAATGATTTTTCCCATTTGAGAACAGCAATGCACAAGCAAAAAAACCCTGGCATATGATTAATTTTGTGCTTGCCACTGCTTACTGCTGAATGGTTGCTACTCACAACAGCTTGCTTGTTCACTGGAAGCCTTGTTTGCTGATGTATGAAACTTGGCACAGGTTTCGAGGCTGACATCAGAAAGCATCTTTGAATTCGGAAAACCACAGTACCCACTAAGCATATTATCCCCCTCCCTCTGGCTGCTTCTGGAAATACAGCTCTTCCACCAACGCCCTACACCTCCCTAAAAATACCGCTCAACTCTTTAGTTAATACTTAAAAGAAAAACAAACTGGTGCTTCCACGTCCACAAGCAAAGACAACAGTAGGAAGTTACCATAGAACTGTGTGTATCAGAAGGAATCAGACAAGAAAGGAAATAAAAAGCACCAGCCCAGCCTCTATTTTTTTCAGATTTCTTTCCCTTGGGACCCAAGTATTGCCTCTCTTTCCATAAATCAGCAGATCCTCTTTACACAAAGATTTCCCAGGCAGAGCATGAGAGGAGCCCATGGCCTCCACTGCTAGGATGCCACAAAACCTCACCGGCAAAGCTGCCAAGGGAGAGTGATGCAAAACAGCTTTAGGAGCTGGACTGGAAAGGAAGTGGGGAAAGCAGCGGCCAGATACTCATCATGGAGCGATAAAATGGCATTTTATGTACAGGTCTCATGACATGCATGGAAGCAAAAAAATTTCTGAAGGCCTACAATGGTTTTCTGGGGCAGAAAGTCCAGAAACTTGCCACAAAGTAAGCTTTGGAGAAGAAGTTGAGGTGGAAGTCCATTGATGCTCAAGAAAATCAAATTATTGCTTATGGGAGAAAAGTATTTTCCTGGATTTCAACTCTTCAACAAAGGGCATCTAAGATCCTGCACACCTCTGAAGCAGTTATCTCAGAAGCTGTGTGAGAGTGCTTACATCCCTTGATTCCAATTGTGCCACCTAGACATGTTTAAAATCACTTCACAAAAAGGTTTTCATTCTTTAATTCTCACATTTCACTGAAAAGTTGTACTAATTATTATAGTTCAGAGCAACCATTATTTTGCAAGAGAATTCTGACAATGTGCAAAAGGCTAGAAAAGCTAATCTTCCAATTTCTTTATGAAGTGTATACTGCAAAAAACCTTAATGAGCACGAAGCTCTCAACAGAATCAGTAATTTTATAGACTTGAAGAATAATGTCTGCTTTCCCCAGCATCTGTCTAGGTTTGATTGTGTTGCACCAAAAGGCTGCCATCAGGCAATGCGATATACATCATATATACCATCCACATGTGGAATATTGCAGCCTCTTTTCTCCTCTTTTCAGTCTCAATTCCTGATTGATGATTTTTGACTGCCAGGGCTCTGTTGCCCTGCACACAAAGGTAGTACACAAACCATGGATGCTGTCAGGGTAGCAGCCCTCATTTTGGAGTCTCAGAAGTTCAAGGGCAATTAGAAGGTGGCTGAGAGTTACTATGAAATGTGAGGGTGCTGCCAATCATTAACCTCTTAGTCTGCATGTGTGTGCAATTAAGAGAGCAGCAAAAGATATTTTATGATGGTGTTTGGCTTCACTCAGATGTGTTTGCTAACAAAAAAAAATTGAGAAAGCAATGGCATGGGGGTGGGAGACGAACGCCATTTTACTGCTTTTTATACCTGCTATATATGATAACTCTAGAGTCCTTCTTGTCCCATTCTCACCAGTAACTGTTTGTTCAGCTGGCTCAGGTTGCCATTTCAGTGGCTCTTTTTTGCTAATCCTCTGCTTCAGTGTTTATGGAGGATATCACCAATAAACCTGATGTGGGTAAAACCCACAGAAAAGTGGGTAAAACCATACGCTGGTGCCTAACTGTGCTAGTATATATGTCAGGGTTTACTTGTCTTTAAATGGGAAAATGTATTTTCTGCTGTTTTACAAGACTGCTTTGCTAGCATAGTCTAGGAACCCTAATTTTCCAACTCCTTTAATAAGCCACAACTTAGAAATACAAGGAAACCAGTTTAACTAGTGATCAGAACTATCAACAGGAAACTTTACAAGGACTCACTGATTAAGCTCCAGTCTGTGTATTTTTCTATATGAGCTTTTTCTCTGTGCTAAATAGCTGAACTCTTATTTTAACCACAGCAGGTCCTGTCTTGCTGCAGGACTGCCAAAGGCTGGACCCAGAGCATCTTTATTCAACACATGTCACGCCTGAGGCTGAGAGGGGAAGAGCTCTCAGTGCCACAGGACAAAGACACATCACCTTACAGGTTGAGAGACACAAACAAGAGCAGCTACTTGAGAGAGGAGCCCTGAGCTATCATTCACACTGCAGTTTTCTTTGCTGTGACACAGTCACAAGCCAGTGAAACACCTTCTGAAAGTACTGGCTATCTTAAAGCCCAGTCACCAAATTCACCACCCAAAAATATATTCCGTGTAGATGTTTTCAAAGGTGGGCTCCTCATCTTAAGTGAAAGACTGACATGCTGTGACAGAAGGGTCAGGTTTTCAGAGGGAGCTCAGGGCCTGACTCCAGCCCAGCTCAGCATCTTTAGCCTGCATAACCATGCATGAGCCACCTGGGACAAGGTGGCTCAGGCATGGAAAGGAGCCCCAGGAGTGTTTGCTATCCATTACAACACCTGTGCTCCTCTGTGTCACAGGCAGCTGGAAAGGGCACCAGCTTCAAAGGTCCTAACGTACTCAAAACCACTGTTGATTTTCGGATGAATATACAAAGCACAGCCACCTGTATTTCTAGAGGTCCTTTTAATCCAGAATGCCTATTAACTCCAGTGACTACATCCACATCCCTGGGAAAAACAGTCTGCACTCAAATTACTTACTGCTAGACATAGGGGTGACACAAAGTGTTTTAACTCTGCATTTTATTTTTAGTTAGCATCACTGTGGCTCTACGACTATAGGATGAAAACTATTGCCAAAATTATGTCTCTCATTCTTATTGTATTTGTATTCTAGATAAAGAGATCTTTATTATGATTGTGGAAATATTCTGGAAAACTGTGTCTGCGGATAAAGATAAGAAGCCAGTTGAATAACAGAAGCTTTCTCACAGCTTTCTTAGCAAGAAAAGTATTCAGTTATATTGTCAGACAATGACTGATCTTTGAATTAAGGTAAAATATTGCATATATGCTACAAATACTTCTTTGCAAAACATCAAGAAAGGAGTTTACAAATCAAATATTTATTCATTCTTTTGCAGGTATGATTTCTATCAAGTTTATGCATAGATTTTATATACACATCTCAGAAATTGTTCTCTGTGGAATTTCCATAATACCATGTAAGTATATTTTTCTGTGAGTAATTCTCAGAGCATATATCTACTTATGCTCAAAATGGACTAAAATTAAAGGGCTGCTTTTCAGTGTTTGATTCCACATGTATTTCTTATAAAGACAATAATCAGCAGCTAGTCAGACAATAGTCAATAGTTCAATAGTTCTGCATGTGTCTGTTTGATACTAAAGCTGGATGTAAAAGCTGTTTCTAAAATCTCTCAGGGCCACCTTGCACAACATTCATGTTGATTACTACCTTTCACTGCATTCAATTGTATGTGTGAGAATAACAGTGTAACACCTATCAGAATTCAATTCATAAATGTGGTTCAATGCAGTGTTAGAATTTCTACTGACACGGTTCCATGTCTGATGGCAAAGGCTACAGGCACAAATCAGTCCAACAGAGCATACATGGTTCTCAGCCACGGTCCTCGGTTTTATGAGAACAGGCAAGTGCAAGGGTCAACTCTCACTGGGATAGTTTAGCCTACATGCAACCTATTCAACCTATTCAACCATTTTGCTGATGGATACACCTTCAGCTGATGGGAATAGGCCTTTGCAGTAAGCCAGGTCTCAGGCAGTGGCTGCTGTACAGGTCCCACCAGTGCCTATGGCTGTAACCTGGGCACATCCCAGTTCAGGGCGTGCTGCAGACACAGGTGCACCTCTCACACATCCCCTGGAAGCCACTCTGCCTACATCTGCCATGGAAACCAGGATCCCATGCCTCATCTTGCCACAACGATCCCTGGCTGTGCATTTAGCAGCATGCCATATCCACTAAGAGATGCTGGTAGTATCCTTGAACCATTGCTAAACTTGGTCCAGGCAGGTTCAGCTGTGTGACCCTCTCACACTTAGAACCTGGCAACATCCTTGAAGAAACGCAACCAGATTATGCCTAGTTTGACCCAACACCATCACAGATTTTCCTTTTTTGCAGGATATTTGTATTAAGGAGGTCTTGAAATCTGTGGGCTAGCACTTCCATTGACACATACTTCCCTGGGGGACGGAGCATGCACTGCAGCCTGCACCCTCAGAGATTATTTGCAAGACCATTAGGTGGTGAGTGGCAATGGCTGTGCTGTTGCAGGGGGATGCTGATCCTGCTGATCCTGCCCCTTTCCCTCACATCCCATGGGTTGCCTCTGCAGAAGCAGCCTCTGCATGCACAGTACCTGCCGTTCCGGGTGTCGTGTTGCCGCATGTTCTTGATAAAATGAACCTTCTTAAAGTTCTTTGGTCTGGGTGATCCTGAGAGTGTCCGACATCTGAAAAATAAATCAGTTGCAAGGGAGGGGAGGGAGAAGGAAAAAAAAGTTCTCAGTTCCCTGCTGTACCGCCAAGAAGTCTACACAAAAGCAGGAAGGAAAGACGAGACAAATGATTCAAGTCACCCTGTGTTAGGAATCAGCAAGAACAATAAAGACAATAAGTCTGGAAACGCGACAGCTCAAAGAAAAAAAAATATTTAAAATAATAATGAGAAAAGGCACCATACCCCTCCCTTCATGCCAAAAGAAAAAAATCATAAAAAAATCTCAGCAAAGTAAAACTTCCTGTAATCTGCCATGACAGCTTAGCCCAAGCTTTCAGAAGAAAAAAAAATTAAACCAAACCAAAACCTAGTAAATATGCAATTTTCCCCACTCGCACCAACACCCACGCTTTTGTATGCTCCTCAGCTATTGATAAAGGAGCCCTTGAGGGAAGTTCTTTCTTGTTTTAATTTTAGAAAGATTTAAAGTCTCCTATTTGCAAAGATAATTCCTATTTGATTTTAACTCTAAATATTACTTTTCACATTCCTGACAGTATAAAAAAACAACTGAAAATAAAATAAAATAAACTACCCCAGGAAAAAAAATAATCATTCTTCAAAACATTAAGCCTTAAATCTATTTTACATCTGAATGCGCTTTATAAATTGCAGTTACAGAAAGAAATAGCCAGAGGGAGGAGAGATGAGACAAACAGCAATATCCTCCCCCTGCCTTCCACCCTTGCTCTTTCTAATCAGCTGAAACCACAGCGCATGTGAAAGCGTTCTCTGTTTCATCTCAGGGCTGTTTTGTTGCAGGGCGAGGCAGAGCTCGCAGGCACTGGAGATGAGTCCTGTGCTCTCAGCACAGCCAGGGCTGGACCGTGGCTGCTGCATCCTCCGTGGCACCTACAGGACCAGCATCCTCTGCCCGTGCATGGGTGAGCTTCCCTAAGCTATCTTTTCCATCCTCTCCTTGCACAGGCAGAGTTCAGCAGCTCCTCAAGCCCATGAGGTCATTATCTTGGACTGAAACCACACACCGATGTGCCAGTCCCTACCACTGTACCCAAACACCATCGTGCTGCACAGGCACACCCCAAGAGGGGTACCCCATCACTTCACCATTTCTGCCTCCCTCCGGCTAGTAAAGGCCTTGAGATTCCCTCACCCTCTGATTGCAATTAGCCTTGTTAGCTTCTTCACAGGAAAATGGCACCAAGAGAGACATTCTACCACCAATTCTGCAAATTAGCAAGCAAAAATACTGCTTGGCAAACCATACTTTGTTTATATCTTTTACCAATTATACATGTTTGAATCACTTATGGGAACACTTCATAACATGCTGGTAAGCATGCAACAGTGAGCTTAGTAAAAATAATCAAGCTTTGGTAATAGGCCAATTGGTACAGCCTCTGCTATTCTTTGCTTCGAGGTAAAGGAGAGACAGCCAATCTGCATGTGGATAAACAAGGCTGTAAGCTCAACACCAATATAAACCAGCTGAATTACAGGTCCTAAGATAAAGAGGCAGTCAAACTTAGGCTGCTGTCTTGCCGAACAGCTGAGCTGGAAGCATTCCATGCACTGGTCAGATTACTGACCAGCCAGCTTCTGAACTGTTAAGCAGTTGCTCCATTTTCCATCACCCCAGAGGATTGCCTAGCGACTAATTACTGTGGTCCCCAGAGGAGGAAGCTGTGGTCTCCCAAATGCACAAATCAAACCACACTTAAGCAGCCAATACAACAAGGATGGGAGCAGTTTTATTAGTGGGGTAGCAGTCACAAACCTACCAGCCAACACACAGACAGCAATGCTGGTAACCAAAATAAGTTTGCATGCGCTGAGAGAATAGACAGTAAAAATTCATTAAAAATACCAGCCTTCAAAAACTTACTGTATTAAACCATCTGTACATACTTTTTAAATGTACCACAGATGTTAGAGTATTACTGACTCGGGGCTAGTCATTCATATTGGTGACAACAAAACTTTTCTATTAATCAAATCTGGCATTTTAATTCCTGACATTTCATCTAAATACTGCCTTTTTGTTTAATGACCTAAAGCCAGGGAATGGGCAATTCATATCAGCCACCACCTTACAGGGCATGTGAAGTTTCGACACTTTTACTCACTATGAAGAATATCTTAATGTGAAGACCCAGCTACTTTTCAACATGAGGAGGGAGACTGCCCATGCACGTGCTTTACAGACAAGAAGCCAGAGAGAGAGTAAATAAAATGACCTCCGCAGTGGGGCATTTTCCTCGATGTCCTCCAGAGTCTCCAGAGAGGATCGCTGGGAGATCAGCCGACGTCTGCAGAGAAAGCAGAACACAAAACATCACTGCTGATTAGAGGGCACAAGGAAGTCCTCAGAGCTATTACTGAGTAAAGATCACAAACCGCCCTCCACTAGCCAAGCCACACCTTGGGATATTAATAAATTTTGTTCCGTTCTGCTTATCTTAATCTGTTTGATTCCACCCAGAAGCAAACTTACTCCATGCAAGCTGCTACAGCAAAGCAGAAGTTTCAGCTTTGCAACAGCTCCTCCTCAATTTGTGCTCCCCTTCCTTCAAGGGTTTAACACTCATCTAACACAGTCCCACATATGCTGCAGTACAGCTGGCAATGCTACAAGTAGAGAGCTCTGACAAAATAATGCAGACATAGATCCACAGAGACTGCCTGTCCTTCACACTGCCACAGGGGCACTTCTCTTTGCCCCTTGCACTTTCTACTAAGTAAGTGCCACTTGTTTCTCCATGATGTTCATCTCATCACTCCTGTGAGGAGTGTCTCAAGTGAGATGAAAGATGATGTGCCAGCAACACTGGTTATAAAGCAGCAGTTTGAACAGAAGCGCTGACCATCCCCATGAGCAACACAGCTGAAGATAAGCTCTGTTTTAAACCATTTTCCTATGTCTGAGCCATATCCTTCCTCCACCTTCAAAGAAATAATTATGGAAATCTTAGCATTACAGCTTTTCTGGCTGTTCCAGCAGGCAGGGAAGATGCCCCAGTACAGGCTTTGTTCTAGCAGCCATTGCTGCTGCACAACCTCCAAACACCCTGACAGCAGCACAAAACAAGAACTGCACCCAACCCTCCACAAAACCACTGTAAATACCATAAATGAATGTGTAAGACACAGCCCACCCGCAGGCACACAAAGAGAAATTAAGCTGGCAATCATTGGAGCTACTCCGTCGTCGATGGGCGTCAAAACAGCTGCAACAGCCAGCAGAGCCGTGGCACTGTGCCCCAGCACCCGGCTGGCAGGAGCTATGCCAGCACCCATCGATCCCCAGGGCCATGGCTCAGGCACAGAGCACCTCGCCAGTGACTTCATGAGTATGAATGACAAAAGTTTTCAAAGACTATCCCTATTTCTTGTATCGCTATTTCTTGCCCAGTTCCCACTGAGCTGCCTTACTTCCTTGATCTGCAAGCAGAGTTTCCAGAATGTCATGAGCACTCCTATATGCTTGAAAGGTGCTCATTAATTTATTTCTGGGCTGTATTTTTACAATCAATTGTTTTCTCCGTTGGTAGTGTAAGCAGTTTCTAATCCTTCCTGCAATTTCCTTGCCCCTCCAGTTGTGCTGCTACAACTGTTCCTGCAGCCGTGCTGCAAATCTGATTACCAAAATGTTTTTCAGTTCAAAATAACCCCAAGGTTCAGTGATTCCATTTGTTATTAATTCAAACACCAAATTTCCATCACTAACCCACAGACAATGCATTTCAAGACAATTTGAATGTGCATGCAGCTCCTTCTGTCCTTAGAAAATCATAGAAAACACCTCAAACAATTTATAGATCAACTAAGTGTGAAGCATAATCCTCTTAGGAAAAATATGCAAACCTAAATCCCCTCAGGCTTTGGCTAAACTAGGATTTTAGAAGATCTGGTGCAAGATAAGATACACCTTCAAAATGCTAAAAAAAAGAGTCTGCATTTCAGAATGTGCTGGCATAGACAAGGAAGAAGAGACCAAACACCTTTCTCCTGCACCCATGGGTGCTCCCACAGCTCCATCCATAATCAGAGGGGACATAGGAATGCTCTTATTGGGAGAAATTCACATCAGAAGGAGGAGCTCCTCCTGCTTTTTCAGTTTCACTGATCCATAAGCAAAAGCTGGAAGTTTCAACTACCACCACCATTGGTAGATGACGTGGCAGATGATAGCTGCTGGCTTTTTAATACTTCTTTATACATCATTAGCTTAATAACACAAATAATGGCATGCTCCCATCTTGTGGCGTGGTGTTACCAAAAACATACTTGGCATGTTGTTAGTCAAAGGGAAATAAACAATGGTACAACCTTGCCCCCTTCTTCATACTAAATGTATCAAATTAGTCATGCTGCAGCTCCTGTAGATGCCAGGTGCCTGTACAGCACCAGGTGCATATTCCAGCTGCCACTGCAGCCTTTTTCCAAGAGTCTCCCTGCCCAAAGTTATTCACCATCCTCAACTTCATTGCCCATAGTTTGTCGGACACAGGTTTGAAGATCCTACATTTGCATCTGTTGTTAGGGCAGATGCAGTGGGTGGCAGGAGCACACACAACTGCATTTCACCAGCTGGTCACCCAGCTGCCTGCTGGGGTCCTCTGCCTCCCCTCACTGCTCTCAACTTTTTAAACCCAGCACCAGGGATGCTGCCTCCTCATTTTTGCCTGCTAACCTCAAAATGCAGCATAGGCTGGATGGGAATCACTGCCACCCCTCTCGGCATGAAACCTCACACCAATTCTCACCAGTACTGCTTTTGCAGAGTTTTGGGTACCTTACATGGCGAGTTGGCACAAAGGAGTTGGGGGAACTCTTTGTTCACCCAAACTGGGGAGAGGAGCACTGATGCCTGAACTCCCTCTCAACTAGGGCATGATACAAGCATAACTTTGGATAAACCCATCCAGGAAGAACGGAAGAAAACACACATAAAGGTACTGGCACATAAAGGCAGCAGTGAGAGCGAAGATATCCAGCCCAGCCCCCAACCCAGCTGAAAACTGCCACATCTTTCAGCTCTTCCCAGAATTATTAGTTTTAATCACTTCAACTCCCAGCACTGTCAAAGGAGCACCAGAGAGGTGGATTTGGAGCAACTCTGTTGAAATCAGTTCATACTGTCCAGGAATCACATCCTCTTTTCACTGAAGAAGCTCAGCTGCAATGAAGGATGTACAATTATTCCACTTTATCTTAAATCTTTATTTCAAGGCCTAATTAAGATGACCTAAATACCAGTATTTTATAAGCTTTCCACAGCTGGATACTATATTAGAAATGCCAACTAATGAACCTACCTGCTGTGAACAAAGTCACATCCTGTGCCATAAACACGGGACAAAAAACGATTCTGGAAACGGAAGGCTTTTGAAAGGATCTTCCAGGGAATACAAGAAAAATCAGTTTTCCACTGACTTCATTAAGAATTAATCATCTCAACTGGTGTTTAGTATTTAAATTAATCATCTTTCTCTCTTCAGGCAAGCAGCCAGGGTTTGTCTATACAACTCCTAAAAGGGTTATTTTTCAACAATTGATTATCATGCTATAGCAGCTAGTATATGTAGACACTTGCACTGAAATAACCCAAACTGTTTCATATCACACATCACCATCATTCTGATGTAAAGCTGTGTTGATACCTATTTTGTGTTTTAAAATGCCCTATTTCAATAATAATTATGGGGAAATCGCTCTACTGTGGAGGAAGAATATATGCAGAACAAAACAAAACAGCACTCTGTGACTCACACAGGATTCAGGCTTTGGGGTAAGTCTCTAAGCAGATGCAATTTCAATATAAAATGCTTTAAAACTTTTGTAGACTAAATGTCAAACTAACACAAAACATACAATTGACCTTAATAACCAAATTAAAGATGTTTCAACAAAAATGTTAATTTCTTCTAGGCCACAGAAAGCCTTAAAAACTTCCTCCTAGTTTAATCACCACATTCTAGGTATACCAAACTCACCCTCACTCCCTACAGAAAAAGGCAGCTCAGTGCTGGAAAGATGATGACCTCCTCATTCTAATCATCAGCCCTTGCAGGACAATGGTCACAGTCTCATACAACTTACAGACTTGTTTTGTTTAAAAACCATATAGTATCACTTTCCCTTCACCACCTACCTAAAATACTTTTTGTCTGTTTCCTTGCTGTTGGTTGCCTGTGCATGTGCCCAGAAACAACCAATACCCTGCAATCAAATTCCAAGTGCAGACCAAAGAAAAAAACATTTGAGAGAGACATTTGATGCCATGGTATTTTAAATGGCTGTTTTCTAAGATACTCATGACCCTGCTTGCATACTGGATTTATCTTTGACCAGCTGTCTGAATCTCTGTGGAAATTTCTTAAAAGCTAAAATGTTGTCTTCGTTTCCCCTCTCCAAAGTCAGATTAATACATGGTTCAGTTGCAAAAATGAAATAAAATACAAGGGCAAAAAAACCCACCCAAACTAAATACAAGGAAAAATAAAATAAGGCAGGTCTGTAGCCAAAACTGCAAATAGCCAAAGCAAGTAGACTGCAAATATATTTACTGTAACCACGACATCAATCAGTGGAATATTATCTTTGCTCTCAGCTGCTGCAAAATACTCAGCTCAGTTATGTTAAACATACAAAATCTTAAGCCACATAGACAGGAGGTGATAAAAAAAAGAAGGAGCTGCAATCAGAACACTGGATAAATTCATCCAGGAAGGAGGAAGGAAGGAAGGAAGGAAGCCAACGATCCCCCAAGAGATAAGGAAAAATAAATCCATGTGTAATGACTTTCTAGCACAGCTACAAAATGAGGAAGAAAAAACTGCATTTCAAATACAACTAATTTCTGTGAAAGTTTGGGATGTAATTTCCCCCCTGCTTCTGTTAAAATCACAAACCTGGAACGGCTGAAGCCAGCAATGTGGGTGCTGCTGGCTCCCAGAACAAAAAACACCCCTTCAGAATAAGCTTCTTCACTTTGTCTGGAACAACTGCATCCCTTCAGAGGTGCAGTGACAAGGGACACACACAAGTGCCAACCATCTGAACACCTGCTGGCTGCACTAACTCTGATGGGAGAACTTGGGAGGACAAAGACATTTCCAGAGCTAAAGACTGTTGGCAGTTCCCACATCCACTGGGTTATCTCCTCCCTTCAGGCAAAATCATGGGACAGAAACCTCTGGGCTATTACCTTCTCTTCACAGCTGTGTTTATACTAATGTGCCTTGGAAGCATCAGAAAAGCACAGGACTGCTCAACAATTTGAAAATGTTGGGTTCTTTATTCCCACTGCGCCTTCATCACAAAAGATGTACCCTACACACAGAAACACTACCCTGGATAGGTGCAGAAGGGGAGTGGAAAGAAAGTAACCATACAATTTACAGTGATTGGGAATGAGATCAGGATACCTGTAAGGACACTGCAGGATCTGCCTAGAGGCATTAAGTGAAGGGTCTCCCTCTGCATCCATCTGAAAGGTGCCAGCTCCAGACTCAGAGCTCTTGCTCAAAAGCCAACCTGTCCTTTGCAAACACTCCCTGAGGAGCTATCAAAACATACTCTGGACTTGCAGTTCCTACAGGTCAATCCAGGCAGAGCATCACCTTGATCCTCTATGGGAACAGCAACACTAGGGCTGGTTTTTTTCACTTGGACTTCATATTGTTCCTTCCAGCACCAAAATGGTTTGAACAGTAAAAGGAAAACAAGGAGAATATTCAGTGAGATTAAGATTAGGCTTCCATGTAGTAGAATGAAAAAAGAAAACCCACTAAAAGTAAATTTTAAAATATATACATATATGTGTATATTTTATATTACAATATTATGGCTACAAACACACCTTGCAGGCTAATCTGAGTTTTGAGTAAGTCATCATTTGCTATTCTCTTCCCTAACTCCTTTGGATTTGGGTATGAAGTGCAGCTGCTGGCCCTCTCCTCACTCTGGGGCCAGAGCAGTAGGTATGAGCAGAGCTGCCAGACACAGGCCATGCCCTGTCCCCAGCAGCTCCAGCTCCTTTGTCACTCCAGGGGAACTTAAATGCCACTTCTCTCCAACTCCTCCTCAGCCTGCTGGCTGAACGCCTCTGCCCAAACTCTTGGGCTAAGCTGTGACAATTAATTCACTCTTCTGAAATATTATACAAGACATCAGCTGTGAACGAATCCCCATTCACTTCCTGACCCTTGACTCCATGCCCCAGCATGAACCCAGATGAAAGACCCGCTAATGAGTCACCTCTCACCCTCCCTCTGAAGTTTTTACTGGGATTCCTATGTCCCAGCTCATTTTCTTCCTATCTTTTGCCAATATCACAGGAAGACAAACACAGGAAAAACAAACCCTGAGACTATTGAAAATTATTAAGGGAAATAGAATTTCCAGGAGCTACCCAAAGAGATATAAAGCCATTTTTAATTGTGTGCTATCATAATTACACAGCAGAGCCATTATCTGCAAAGAACATCAAACTCCATTTAGGACTTCCACATTGTGCAGTGTATTGTCAAGGCTGCCCACAATGGGAGTTAAAAGCATCTGGCACATGCTGGAAAACTGGTTATTTTGTTAATTCAGCAGCCTAACCCAAACACACAGAGAACATACTGAGAGCCCTCCATTTAGCTGTCACCTGTGGGCAGGCAGGATGCCAACACATGCTAAGACCACAGCTTTCTGCAGTGTGCTGGAAGAAAGTCTTTGAAGCAGAGATCCAGAGCTAGCAGGACTCAACAACCTGCTTTCTTGGGATATGAACTGCAAGGAGACAGACCTTCAAATCTAGTGATAACTAGGAGAATAATGCCATGCCAAATGTCTCCAGAGTCTCCATCATCCTTTCAGGCATAAGCAGGAAGATAGACAGAAACAAAGAGACGACAGAGAGCCACAGCATGAACATGGCTCCATGCTACACACTCCTCCTAAACCTCCTGCACTCAGCATTTCACCTATATTGTCATCCAACTGCTTCTCCAAGCCTCATCCTCCCACAATATCCATGGCAGAAGCTCTGAAATACACAGTACTTGAACTGCTGCCTCCTGACCGATCTGCACATAACAAACATCTCAACACAAAAAACACACTGAAATCCCAAAGGTAGGATGTAAATAAGAATAAAGTAAGAATGAGGAAAGAAGTTAAGAAACAATGAAGAAAATAAGCACGATAATACTGAAGTATCCCAGTGACCTTTCACAATGCAACACAATGCTCTGTTCACGTATTATTATGCAGCTTTAGACACATGATCCTTCAATTAGCACACAAAATTCTAGCACAGCCCTGTCCCAATGCCCTAGAGGGATCATCTGTGTCTAGTTAAATCAAATATAAAATCAAGATTACCAGCACTCCAAAGGGATAAGGAACTTTCACTACAAGTGCTGAGTAGGAAGCAGTTCAGTGACAAAGCATTTCTAACAGTGTGAATGTGCACATGCAACTGTGCAGAAAAACAGAAGGTATGGGATAACAGGATTTTTGGAATTTTGGGGTTTTTTTGTATCATGCACAATTCAATTTGACACACTATCAGTCTTTCTAGAAAACATGATTTCAAGAAATCTCTAGTGAAGGGGAAAAAACTCCCAGCATTCAGTCTAGGGAGAACAGAAGATGTTGCTAACTCTAGGGAACATTTAGTGTTCACCTTCCCCAGTAGGATTTCCAATTCTCCAAAGATGTATTTTGTTTGAAACCTACCATCATGGTTTAGTGGTGGATTTGGCAGTGCTTGTTAATGGTTGGACACAATGAACTTAAAGGTCAATCTAAATAATTCCATGATTCAATGATGCTATCTTCCCTCTGCAGGCAGCTGCCTCTGCACCCGGTCCTCATACTGTTGGCTCTGTCCAAGCCATAATGAGGAGCTACAGCCACAATTCAGTAAGATTCATTTACACACAGCAGAGCTCTCACAGATGCTGAAGCGCCAAAAATCTACATCCTGTTACCTTTATCCAGTGATTTACAGATTCACTGTCTTCACTTTACTGACTCTGCAGCTATGTGATAGCTTTCAGAAGGCTCCTGTGCTGTGATTTATTCTGAGTATGCCCCAAGACTGCCATAGCTATATTTTTCAGAACAACCATTACTTCATAACCTAACATACATTATCATGGTAAGACATCGATGGGCATCAGCTTAATTAGAGACACTCAAAACTAGGGAAGAAGCAAACAACAAGATTAATCATCTGACCTTATGAAAACAAGGATGCTTGCCAAAGCAGATACAATAGCAGTGTAAAGAACATACAAACTGTCCGTCTTCATGTCCTTTTGTGGCAGCAAAACCCACACCTTAATAGCCTTCGTTGGATTAACATGAATCTAACAGATTCTTCATGTATCATCTGTCCCTGACAAAACTCTGTGCATTGCAGAACAATGAATATTTAGTTCTGTTCAAAATAAATATTTCCCCTTAAACATCACATCACAGGGAAATGATGCATCAACTTTCAAACCAAGTATTTGAGAAAACCACACACTGCCAGAGTGTGTGCAAGTCTCTAAAGTATCAAATCACAAAATGTTGTATTCCATAACATCCAAAGTACTGTAATGAACTAACAAACTCGCTTGCAAGTCAAGGCTAAATGCAGTAGATACCAGAAAACATGGAAACACAGACATGCACTACTGAGTCATCTGAAAAGAAGACTTTAATTCTAGCCTGCATTCATAACCATGCAATTAAAACTCCAGCCTTTTCCTCTTTCATTTGAAATGTTTTTTAGGTTATCTACAGCCCAACCTCATATCCCTGTCTTGATTCCAGACGCACCTGTGCTAACTAGAACATATTCCACAATCTCACATCTTAATATTCTTAGACTCAGAAGAGATCTGAACATACAATTAATTGCACTGGAGAACATATTCCACAATCCCACATCTTAGTATTCTTAGACTCAGAAGAGATCTGAACATACAATTAATTGCACTGCTAAAAAAAATATATCCTAGACACTGTGAATGGTCTGAATAGAGTTCACGATTGATAGAGAAAGAGCCCCTGTGTGAGCAGGGCACAAAGAACAAACAAACAGGAGAAAGCTCATTAGCATGAGGCATTTTGGGCATGAGATACGAACGCTGGCACAGGTGATGGAGATCTGAGCATTCACTGGAGTGCACTTTGCATTTAGTTCTGGCTACACATGCTACACATACCCTTGGGATCAGGCACTTTTCCCAGCACCTCATTACACACCCAAGAGCCAATGTGCCCTGCTTTCCCTGGCCATTCATTGCTGAAGACCAAGCCTATGCATATATTTCATAGATTAGCTGTCATATTGGACAGCTTAGATATCTTAACTTTTTGATATCTGTGATAAGGTGAGACAGTCCAGTGCCATCACTTTAAATATTATTACATCTACAGGAATTAATGCCTTGTTGCTTGCTAGTTCATACGCAGTCAGTTTCAATGCCAAAGGCCTTTGAGTACAAAAATATGTATTTACTTAAAATATTGCATTTGCTTATGCTTTACTAAGAAACATATTTGCAATAGAGGAGACATGTTCCAAAAACAGTACCACAAGGTCCATTATTAGGGTAAAGGCAGACCCTTACTGTCCAGGAGAACTGCTTCAATGTACCAATGAGCTTGTGGACCTGAGTCTTGCAGGGGGAGAGCTCGGTCCTTCCCTGCTTGTCTCACTAGGGACAGATCTTGGAGCCACTCTACATTTTTCACTCTGGGAAAATCAAACACCCTCCTATTTCCCCCATCCCTGCCAGCATGACTGGACACAGCATCTTCCTTTACTTGGCCACTGGGTTTCTGCTGGTAACAGAGGGTTAGATCATTTCCTCTCTCTTTTGAGGTCCTTTGCTCAGCATGGCTTACAACAATTGGCTCATTCCCAGTCTGAAATTACTCTCTCCTGTTACAGAACTCTAATAAAAATGTAAATGTTTTCAAAATCCAGTTTACTCCACTGTGAACATTCAGTTCTGCAAGGTGAAAGACCAGCTACAGACTGAACACCATGATTCCGCCCATCACAGGTGCACAAAGACTAATCATGGTTTAAAAGGTGACATTTAAGAGATTGGATCTCCACAAGGAACCCTTGTAGGCTTTGTCCTACTTTCAGTAAGGAAGTATTGCAGGAATTCTCACAAGACTGCTAACATTTGGTTGTGGAGTTGTGTCATTGCTCTCTTTGAAGGTATGGTGGGTACAGTCGTGTCCAATATTTAGAGAAGCGGCCAAGAAGCCTCCCCACCTGTTTTCACAACAGAGAGCACCCAGCAGTCACCCTAATGAACATTTCATTGACTTGGCAAATGGAGCCTCCATCTGCAGGCTGGGGAAGTGCCTTTCCCAGGATCAATACGCCCCCAAGAGCACACATGGCAACGGGCAGAGGCCAGAGGCTAGAAAGCACCTCCCCAGCTCTCTGCTGAAAACAGCCTCTTTGCAGGGCACCATCCCCACTCATTCAGAGAGCACATGCTGCTCTGCCACCCCACAAACAGCTGCATATGCAGACAGAAAGGTTCCCAAATTTATGGCCTTTTATTTTTTTATATTTCCCACATACTGTCACAGTGCTGGGTTACAAAATGTAATCTGACCTGCTTAGTAAATTATGTAATTATTGGAGAGCTGAATTTTTGTGGGTGCCAGGAAGTTGGCTGGCTAGGAAATACTCAGCAATGAGATATCAGTTTTCAATCAGTTTTTGAGGTGCAAAAAGCCACAAAAAAAGGTCAAGAAATTTAGACAATGCCCTTAACAACATGCTTTAACTTTTGGTCAGGCAGTGGACTAGATGATCCTTGCAGGCCCCTTCCAACTGCAATATTTTATTCTATTTTATTCAAAAAGCAGATTCATTAACACATCAACAGTGAGGAAAATTGTCAGAGCACTCTGTTAGACTGAGTCTACTGATACTTTATATTATTAGAATGATAAGATAGCATCTCACAGTGACAAAGCTGGCCAACAACAGTTTAGGGGACTGATATTAGAATGCAGCACAAGACACAAATTTCACTTTTTCTGTATTTCCCTGTCTTGGTTTCCTCATGTTGTGCCAGAAGGATCAGAGGCAGCAGCTCTGGCAGATGCAAGAACAGGCAGTCTCCTTAAAGCACCACTGATAGCTGTACCAAACAACTTCAGTGATGATTCAGTGACTTGTTCAGTGTCTCACCAGCACACCCAAAAGATTTGTTGCATTCATGCTATGCAAAGAGGAAGGGTAGAGGTTGGCTGACCAACCCCAAAGTTCACAGTGATCCACTTCAAATGTGTATTGAGCCCACAGTTTGATCTTGTCTATAGAGCATATAAGCAAATAAATAGATGAAGCAATCATTAAAGCAAAATAACCAACAATTAACTGTGGTTGCAAACCCATCTCCTGGTAGAGATGATTAATTGGGAACGGGGTCACATCCTGGCCTTACAGGAAATCTGGAGGATCTGAGTTACCCAGCTCTCCCTGTCACAAACAAACAACAAAGCAATTAAGCTATGATGAGTTTATATAACCTGTACATTACTTCAGACATCTATACACTCAGGAGGTGGGGACAAAAAGTCTAAAAATTACTCTTAAGTCCCAGGACAGGGCAGTTTGATAGTGCATATCCCTCCTCTTCTTCTGAGGCTCAGGAGAGGCAGGGATGGCTTCCATAATCCCACATTTGATGAAGGACCTCCCCTTGTCAATAGCTTCATAAAAAAAAAACATTCAGAAGGGTAAAAAGCAGCACTCAACATTATTAAATCCTCTCAGCAGTCAAATCCAACTGCCTGAGGTCTCTGCCTCCAAGTATCTGGGAAGCACAGGAGCAAATCACAACACCAGACCTGAAAAACACCTGCCACGGGGCCCTGAGCTGATGCAGTGGTTGGTTCTTCCAAAGATGAGGTGTGGTCCACTGACTTAGTCTGAAATGACCTGGTTTGAGGGATTTCCAGGGTCTGGAAGAGTAGTGCTGTAGCTGTAGCCATGCTAAGTACAACCTTAGGCAGACCTTTGGATGGCAAATGCCATGACTGTAGATGCAAAAACATATTTAATTCTTCTTTAGTGGAGATTCTTTTTTGTGTGTATTTTTTCTTGTTGGTGTTTAATTTCTTTATACACATGCACTTTTTAAATGGCTTTAAGAAGAAAAGCCACTAAGCCAATGCAGAAATGGATATATTTGATTTTAAAGGCTCTGTCTATCTAAGTGGAACAAATCAATCACATTAGCATTTCCCTGGGGTGAATAGGCATATGGATAGAACCCTTGCGGATGTAAGATTTTCAGTCTTTCTGGTCTCCCCTTCCTTTTCTCTTCTCAAAATCTCTGCATTTCCGCCAGCAGCCTTTAGAGACAAAGGGTCTGTAACTTGTTTTCAGAGTTGCATTATGGCCTAGTCCTCCCTCAGTCAGAGGACTTTTCTTGATAACATAAAACAAGGCACTTTGTCATCTGACTCAGTGGCAATTTTAAAGCTCTGCAATGAATTGCAATGAATTTGCAGCTCATTAGCAATGAATTAAGTTGATGAAAGGTCACCAGGAACCAAGGACAATTTTTACAAAGCATCTCCAGGCAGTTTTTCCAGACCATCAGCTCTCTTTCGCTAACCCAAGAACACATCTCACACTCTTTAGAAAGCCAACCGCCTGTTTCCCCATAAAAAAATCCCAAAGTATTGCCTAATGAAACACACGAAGAGTCCTTCTCATGCTATGGGAACACATTTCAGGATTCTGCTCACATGTTTTTTACTCAGGCATGCTTTGATGTAATAACAGGGGAGAGAAATTTTGAAGGATTTACAGATTAATCAGCCAGAGCATGGATGTAGGTTAGGACTATGAGAACTGTGCTCCTCTGGGATATTATCTGCAGCTCAACTTACCCGAGATGAAATGAAACGTGCTTTGGGAATGTAAATGAATTAGAATGTCACAAAAAGTAATTCAATTTGCAGCAGTGGGGTTTTGAATTCCATTAGTTACATACAAGACCTTTATTTAACTGTAAACCTGGTACAATACTTAGTATGATTTCCAATTTGAAATTCATTTTACTGTTATTTTAAAAATCAGGCCTGGTAACTACTGACAGATTTTCAGGTCATGTCTCTATTATATGTATGTACATCTCTATGCCACTGCACACTTACGGATGCTCTGTAACAGATATGCACAGCAGATCTGTGGGATCTCTCACACATTAAAAAAAAAAGGGTAAGACTTTCATTCATTTCACCACTGTGGAAGAGGTAAGTGGAACAAGACAGCTAATTAGTCATTCTCCATTTCAATCCTCGATAACCACAAAGAGAGCTTGTTTTTTTACTGCAGGCATTGTCTTACATCAAACAATTTGTAGATTAGAAAAACCAGTTCTCTTCCTGAAGGCACATACACAAGTATTTTGATAGAAAAGATGAAACAGCATTAGAAATTAACTGTAACACTTCTTCCCCTCCCTAGCCACCAGAGTATGTCCATTAGGGCACATTGCTAATATACAACTATATTATCCAGACTGACAAATTTTGCTCAGTCTGCTGTTTTGGCATTACAGAGCACAAGCCATTAATAGCTGACTGTCTCATTCAAATGAAACAAGACAATTATCAGCTGTAACTTACACAATCAATAACACTGCTGCCAGCATTTTCAGCAGAGATTTGATTCTTTTATAGCTCATTTGAAGTCTTTAGGGAACGTGTCATTAGTACATCTGTCCTGCTGTAAACATAATTATCATGCTAAATTCCATTTATCATGCTGATCAGGAAGCACTTTCTATCAGCCCTTCAGACTGGGAACACTGATGAACAGGCAAGGGAATTCGACTGCCCCAGCTATGAGGGAGTGTGCTCACTGCCAGGACCACTGCCCTTTCCAGTCAAGCCTGGGGAATTTTCTGAATAAGCAGGAGACTTGTGCTGACCTCTGACTTTGGGGCACACCATGTTTGAACTTGGGGTGCATCCTACTGGACACTGCTTGCTTGTGTCATTAGTTGATTTTACGCTCTCCTCTAATTCCTTGCTCCTCTCCAAGACCACACTCGTAGGTGGTTCAGGCTTCTGCAGCTGCTGCACAGGCAGCAGGCAGCAACTGGATCCACCACGATCATGGCCCTTCATCAGTAGCATAAATCAAGTCCATGTCACAGACAACAGGCAACACCTGCTTCAACAGAGCATCGCTTTTAATGCACAAAACTGGGCTGGGGCCAGGTGTAAATAAACATCAGGTAAACAGGTGTCAACAAACAGTGCTGAATTTTGGCTAAAATGGGTATGAGGTCTTAAGGAGTGAACACCATCAAGACTTATCAAACTCTGATACCTTACGTGCAGAACAGCCCACAGCTGCAGGCTTGATGTGCAGAGAAACTGCACAACTTAAACCTGGAGACCTGCAGAACATCCTGACATCAAAGTAATATAAAGCAAAGTAAAGGTCAGCCCCTGCAAAGACCTCCTGCAAACTATAGCTTCAAATTGGTTTAAAACAGCTTCATTTATACTAATAAGCTGATGCTGTGACCAAAAGGCAGCATGCTGCTTCAGCCATCTACCACCCCCTACATCACACCAGCAGAACGTCCCCTGCAGCCAGCCAGGTAAGGGAAACACACAAATGATTAGTAATCAGCTTCTCGTGGGTTTTGTGAGGGAGGAAAAGATCTGCTGTCCTCAATGGGATCAGCACAAAACAGTCCTCAAAGCTCCTGCATCCCAGGAGGCTGGGCCAGTAAATGCTGGCTGTCCTCACACCTTCCTCACTGCAGCTATGGGTACCTCCTTCAACCCAGGCACTGAGCAGCACCTGAAACAGGCACAGGGAATAGGCTGGACTGCTTCAAGCTCAACAGACAGAGATGCCAAACAGCCCTGTGGCTAATATTGGTCACATCCAGTCTTTGGAACTTAACATTTTTATTCTATTGGTTGAAACAATCTTTTTTTTTTTTTTTTCCCCAGTGTTTAAAAATTGCCTGACAGGACGTAAGGGACCTGCGGATGCCCTGAGGTTGATGGAATCATACTGCTGCAGCAAAGGGCAAAGGAGGAGGAGACCAACTCCTGATGATAACAGAAAGCAAATGTTGTTTCAAAGAGAAATTATTTAGAAATTATTTGACTGCTGATAAATATGTGATAAAGTTATGGGGTTTTTTTAAATATGGGAGAAATTAATAAATCTAGCTTAAGAAAACTACTATTGCAGGCTGACATTGGTACATGTAGAATAGCTGCATGACCACAGAAACTCCTAAGTTAATACACTGAGCCATTATGGATTGTATTTTAGGCAACTTATTTCCAAATAATTCTGATGTTTCATTTAATTGTATTAAGAGTGACTGTAAGAAATAAGTAGCACAGTGGTTACATCAATTACTCTCTTTAAATTCAAGAATCATGCATATCCAGATTGCTTAATTTCTCCCATACATCTGCATTTGCATATCTTTCTTCTCTGAAGAGCTTTCAAAAGCTCAAGTTTTAATCAGAGCACTATTTTTGATCCTAATTTTCAAGCTGCAGTAAAGCTGCTTCATGACCTAATCTGATGGCAAATGTACCATCATTATACAGTGGTTTCTAGCAAGTTGTACAATAACTAGTCATAATGTTTCTTATTTTTAATCACTGTTACACCAGGTGCCTTGTGTCTAATTAGAGCTATCAATCTGCAGACATTGCTCTAACTCAGACTGGCAGATGACTTGTTGAAGCAAGCGCTGCCTGGGGTGAATAAAATACCCTGCAGGGCAGTGTCTGCACAGCAGCCCCCTGAGACACACCCCAGCACACCAAAGCTGTGAGCCAAGGCAGCCCTGCCTCCTCGTGCACCCAGCTCCGACTTTCTGCTTTTATTTTTGACACTATTCACAGCAAAATCAAAAAATCTCCTATTTCATGGGGAACAGAGCATTTTGATTTGCCCGAAGCCAAAGTTTCACTTAGATTTTATTTTCTTTTTATATATACGCACAGGCATACATATTCATCTATGATACATATGATACAAAAGATACATACCCAGGAAAACAAAAGAATGTTTCCCACTGTTTGAACATGCCCCCTTTCTGAAGAATTTTGCTTCCTGAAAAAAGTTCACAGCGTTTCCTCTGGTTTGGCTTAACAGCTTTAAATGCTGTGCTTCCAGACAGACAGAAAATCTGGCTCACCCACAGCTTCCTCCCCCCTCTCCACATTTAACAGGTCGCTGTTGTGACCACAAGAAAGACGGCGGCTGCTGCTAAAACTTTAATCTCCCCCAAAAGTCGTAATCTTTATATAGCAAATATAATGAGCTTTCTCAGTGACACACTTCAACAATGTTTAACAGGATTGCATAAGCAAAGTTATGTTTAAATCCACTGAAAATGCAACCCAATTCTCCTCAGTCTGCTTTGGTGATAATTAATGACAGATTTCATTAATATTCACTTATCCAGTTTTTTTCTTGTAGGATTGTGTCCTGCTAACACAAGGACAGCAGAGAAGAATTGTCTTCTATTAAAGAAGCTCTGTTAGGCATCACAGATAACATATGAAGCGTGGCCATGCTGTTCTCTATCCTCTATTACCCCTCAATTTTATTCTCTAGAAATTATTTCAGCCGTTAGTTCCAGGCTGTAACTAGAGGAGGAGTAGGAGGTATTCTGCCACTACTGTCAGACAAGCCAGTGGAGGACAGAAAAGGAAAAAAAAAAGTTTCAAAGTATTTAGCAAGGTAATCAAACACTTGGAGGTGGCAAGGTTTCACCAGGGAACACCAAATTATCTATCTTACTCTTAAACAGGAACAGTCAAGAAACACTTTTCTATGTCAATGAAATTTCAGTTTCCCAGGGGAACACAAGGATGACGCCATAACATCCTGCCTCTCTAGGGCAGGCTTCAGGAATGCTGCCCCCAGCTCTGCACTCAATGTAAATGTAGGAAAAATCACATGAAGCCATATCCCCCAACCACTCTCACAATCCACATTTCACTACAAAAGTCTTAAGTGCAAATCTCTGCAGCTTTTTGAGATCCTCCCAGCTATGGGGGAGGACAGGGAAGTGAAGAGGAAAGTGGGAGGAAGAAGGAAACAGCTGTTTCCCCTTCCCAACCTGGTTATTTCTTCTGAAAGCTTTGATCTCCACTTTATACACAGAGTGTAACAGGAGATACTTTCTTTTCCTCTGTCCTGAAAAATGATGGACAGAAAAGCCTTATCCTCCTTTACTCTTGTGAATCATCTACCCTGTCCCTGCCAGTTTTGCTGGGGAGCTGAAGCAGCAACTTTTGCTGGGCTGCAGAATCCTGTGCAAAGACAACTGTCACTCCCAGCATTTAGTTTTAATTCCCATTTGAAGCCCAGTGAACTACTCCAGAGCATAACAAAAAGTCCATTAAACTTTCCACAGAACCAAGTCTTAAATTTCAAAAATATTTATCTTGATCTCAAAGATGCTCACTCTAACTTCTGACTCCATGGACAAATGATTTGACAGACCATATACAGATAAAAATCAGAAACTGAAAGGAAATTCAGTAACACCAACCTTTCAAGCTATGGACTGGGAAGCTGGCCATGGAATTGCCTAATTTCATGAATATTTGGGAGGAGATACGACTTATTTCGATTCACAGATTACAGCAACAGCTGGAGACAAATTCTTGCAAATAAGGCTCACAAGTTCAAGGGGCAGCCCAGTTTGTCCCAGCCCAATATTGCATGTTGGGACAATCCTGCAGTGCCACTGCTCAGTTTTCAATGTACATTCACTATTGTCAGTGAATGTATTATTGTCAAAGACTGTTCTACCACACCCAAGCATTTTAATCAGACACCACGCAGCTGGATTCATACCCCAAAGCCAGGACTGTGGGCAGCTGTCAGCCCCACAGCCACCACAAAGGGAGCAGCTGCTGTTGGGACAAGTTTCAGCAAGAGCAGGCAGTGAGCTACTCCCAGGCACTGCTGTCGGTATGACCACAAAACTGGTAATTCTGAAAAAGCTCCAAGCTGGATCTGAACATCTCCACCCAGCAGGAGACGACACCCCACCTCACTACAGGTTAACAACCTGTAGGGGATTTGGCATGCCCCAGAGCAGCTGGCTGGTTTTGTTGTGACAGGCAATGGTGGCCCTGGGTCACATCCAGAAGAAGGTGTTTTCAAAACAGGAGGCAATTGCCTTGCTGGAAAATAAAATAATTAAAAATTAAATAAAATCAGAAGTCCCTCCTGATGGATTTCAGTATCACAAGTTTCTGGGGGAAGAGAACAAAAGCTGTCCACACACCCAGGCCGTAACCTCAAATACCACTGGGTAGGTGGATGCAAGAACAGAGTCAAGCAGCCAGAAGATGCACTGTTCCCCTTGCATTTCTCTACACCTCCTCCTATAAATTCAGGAAGCACACTGCAGATCATTAGGGTGTGGTGGTTTGTTTTCCAGTTTCACATCCACCTGACCCTGGCTCCTGCTGGGGAAGATGCCACTGCAGAGGCAACTCCCCCGACAGCCCTCCCTGCTCCTGGGGCAGCCTTTGGCACCCGAGCTGCCCCAGCAGCTGTGTTTTCCCCTGACAGCAGGACCAAGGCAGACCCTAAAAGCACCACTGCAGTGGGCACAGTTGTTACCACTTCCATGGTGATATCCAGCATTTTCCAGAGAGCCTCATCTCCATGAAAATGTATACAAAAAGACTCTGCATGTGCTTATGCTGCACTCAGTATTCATTGCTGATTCTCTGGAAGTGGAAGGCATGAGAGACCTGTGACTCTGTTTAAACAACAAAAACAAAGCTAAAACATATTAAACATTCATGAATTCCCGTGAATCCTCAATGAATCTTATTTTCTGCCTTCTGTTATGTGGCTCTTTAGGGGTACATTTTTTTTTTTACCTTGAAAGCTAGAAATTTTGTCAAAATGGCAGAATGCAAGGGGATTAGACTGAGCATCTCCACCTCTTCTCAACAATCCATTAACTTTGAAAAGCCTCTACTATAGATTGGAAGACTTTGGAGCTGGAAATACTGGAATAACTTCCTCTGCCACAAAGATGGAGAGGAGACAAGGGACCCTTTATCAGGTCATGTGACTCAGAAATGTTGCTAATGCCTCCAACCATCATTAAAAACATATTAAAATCTTATGCAGAAAGACAAGAAATAAAATTTGAGTCCCTGAAAATGCATGATATTGATCTGGCTCTCCTACTCCTTTCAATCAATTAAGCTGTGTATTTCTGAAAGCTGAAAAAATTAAACATGGGGTAATATGAGAGCAGAAGCAGACCTCTGTACTGGCTTAACCCAGCAGCTATTTGAGTTTAGGGTGATACTTTGGATTGTGAAATAAAATCTTGGAATTTTGAACATATTTGCTTCAGTGAGCCTCCACTTTGGGGCCACTAATCCCTTTAATTGCCCCAAATCACCTAGAGGCACCTCCAGGCAGAAAAATCATTGTTCCATAAGCAGCATTACACAGACAACAAAACCCTTAAAGGTAAAACCAGCTGGGGAAAGTTTGACAGCAGCTCATCATGTCTTCTTAGATTAAGTATATTAAAAAGAACCTAAAGCATGAAGTGCCTTGAAAGAAAATCTCATTTTGACCCAACTTTGGATAAAAATGATTTTTTGTCACACACTTCAGATTTAGTGTCCAGTATTCTCACAGGCTACATTCAGCTTTCAGTATTACAAGAACTAATTGCACACATTCATTTACAAGAACATCTCAAAACTTTCCCTCTAAGATTTTAAAATACACCAGCCTAGTAGTGCAAAGAAATCACTTATACCCATAAATTGTTCCAATCCTGTAAAAACTCAACACACTTCAGTATCCTTAACGAAGGTGCTAACTGCATGACTAATGATGCATTTCTGCAGAAACCTCAGCTGATGGAGCTCATGCTCAAATCAAAACTACAAAACTACTCAAATTTGACTATTTTAAGCAATGTTTTTATGAGTCAAAGGCAACAAGTTACCTGGAGAAGTAAGACTGAACATATCTGCAAGTGTTTGCAGGATCAGGCTCTGTTTTTATACAGCCTTTTATCAATGACAAAAGCTAATTTAGAAAATTGCCTCATTCAAGAGATGGCACTAAATATAATACAAGGAAGATTTACTTTATAACAGCCTTGAGGGTGTGTTAAAACACACAAAAAAATCTATCTTTTAAAAAGGATTAAGACATATTTAGATGGCACAGACATGAAATGCAGACTGAACAACTCCAGTACAGATACTAATCATGTGAAATGGATAACCTCATAATATCACACATCTTAGATCATCTGACTTATGTGTCTGTCTGCATATTCAACATCACAGCCCCAAGCTGCAAAAACACAGACAGAGAAGAAAGAGATTCTTGTTTCCTGGTAAAGCTTCTTGCATTAAAGAACTGAATGCAGGGCAAAAGGCCCATTCAAAAATGTGTCACAAAACACTTTCACCACAGACCTAGGAGCTTTGTTGTGAGAGGAGAAAGGGGGGAAAAAAAGGATTTTGAACAACAATATTGACTAATGGGATTATGTATATACAACAGTGTCCCATTCACAACACTCTCCCGGGGAGCTGAACACAAGCTCAATTTTACCTGTGCCAGTAACAGTTACATCATTTTCTGACAGATATTAAGCCAACAGGGTACAGACCACAAAGCTGCTACCAAAAATACTTAATCTTCCAAGGAGGATATCAGACAGGCAATTAAAGTAACAGTAATCCTCCCCTAAACATTACGTTTTATCATCTGTAAATGTACATCCACAAATCTCTCTCTCTTTGCTTTAAGCAGGAGCCCATGAAACTTTTGTAGAGTATTTTTGGTAACTTAAAGCTTTCAAATTATATGTAATGCAATACCTGGGTAAGTAATACACAGAAAATAGTATGCTGATGACAATGTAACAACACATGAATACAAACTGTTCAGCATCCTTTTGAACTTGCCTGCATGCAAAATCATTTCCTTATTCATATAAGAGAAAAGGAGTATAGAGAAAGAGGCCCTAGGAGCGAGTATTTCTTTACTTCTTTTTAATATATGAACTAATTTTTCACCTAACCACAGCAAGCATACATGCTTTGAAGGTTTTTAAGAAAAAAAAAGAAAAAAACCCAAAAAACCTGAGAACAAATTTGGGAGTAGAACTGCTGCAGTTCTAGACCGACCTGTGTTTTAGCAACTGGAAAAACTTATTTGTGCACCTCACAGAGAATAAATACAGCTATGAATACAGAATAAACATCCTTGATTGTACTAATAAGATCAAATATAATGTAGACACACAGCTATTGTTTGAAGAAAAACGCATCCAAAAGCTCCACAGTGACAACTCCAGCCCCCCGCCACGCTCCGTCAGGCGCTGTGCAGCCTTGCAGACTGTCAGGACAATGTCAGCAAGGAAAGGGATGGTCAGGTTGTCTGGTGGTCACCACCATGTGCCTGTGGTGCAGCTTTACAGAGCAAGGAGGTGTCAGGAGGCTGCAGCAGCGGGGAGGGGAGCAGACATGGGGTGTGCAGCCAGAGCTGAGGGTCCCCCACAGGCGTTGTTGTGGGGCAGTGAGTAGCACTAGCAGCAGTGGTAGTTGGGATACTCCATCCTGACAGAAGGAAACCATCTCCACAAATTCAACAAGTAAAATGAGGGATGTGAGTGCTAACAGAGCAGCATTCAGCCACCTGTGGCAGAGCAGCAATGAGAACTGTGAAGATTTCCTTTCCTGGCAGAATCTGCTAACTGCTATTTGGATAACAGGAGATTCATACGCCTTTATTTTTCATTTTGAAGCAGCAGGACCTTAATAATATGTCCAGATACGGAACCAAAACCACACTTGTTGCTGTCTCTTCAACTGCCCGAGAACCCGCAGCATTTTCTGTCCTTCCCAGTAGTCTCTGCAAAGGAAGAAGGTTGAACAAAGTGCCACTATACAAGGGCCATGGCCCCAACAGCCGCAGGAAAAAAAACAGATTATGCAAAACTTGCACTGTTTTGCTTCTGTCACCCTTTGCCTCCTCAGACCTGAACAATAATGAGCTTGTCTGGCATGGAGGAAAGGGTGCAATGGCTTTGTGCTTGGATGGGTCAGAACAGATAAATGCAGAGATGTGCTTGCCAAACCCCACTTGCATCTGGTTGGAATAAGGAAGAAACACAAAGGTGCTTCTCACAAGGGTGAGAAGCTGCAGACAACAGCAACAAGAGAAAACCACAACCCTCCCCCTCTGTGCCTTGGTGTGGTTCCCCCGGCAAATCTCTGGAGGGATACAACATGAAGGCTCATTTGGTAGCTACTTACATAGAAGTCACAGGTAAAATTTTGTCTTATTGCTTGCACTGAAAGTGAAATCAGCAATACTTTGTATGAAAGTGGGGCTGTTTATTTTCTTTTGATTAAAAAAATTAGCCCCCCTTGCCAGACCACACAAACAGAAACCACTACTTCCTCAGTCACTGCATGTTCACATCTAAAAAAAGCCCTGGACAAGGGTAAAACCATGGTGGGTATGACATCAGACCACTACACTGATCAAGCTCACAAACTGCCATCAACATGTGATGGCAGTTTTGAAATTTTGGTTTTCCTGTTTCACCTTTTCCACTAAACAGACAGGAAATGTCTGTTAATGTGAACAACTTAATAAAAAAATGTAATATCCATTGTTTTCAGAATCTACCACATTACAAAATTAAAATCTAGAGAGCCCACAACTGACCAGTAAAAAGAAAACAGATCCCTCCCCATGTCACCAGGGATGTGAATCAAATGTTCACTACCATAATCCCTCATCTTGGAAAGTGGATGTGAGGGTCAAGAGCCTCTCAAAAGACAGTTTCATCTAACATATAAAAATGACACAAAAAAAACCCCTTACAAACAAACAAAAAACCAGGAAAGACCATGTTGAAATATTCCTGGGGAATCATACAAAACAAAGAACTGCAACAACTGCAAGGTAAGTGCCAGCTGCACAAAAGACCGTGCCACCCTTGACTGTTGCTATCACATTCATTTACCCAGTAAGATATTCAAGATATGCAATTGCTGGAAGGGTTGGAAATACTACCTCTGCACTTAAAATAGAAAAGACAGGTCTAATCCTGTTCTCATTTGTACCTGAGCAACCCTGCAATTAATTCAGAGGTTGGTCGTTTTCAGATGCCTTGATATTTGCAAACAGGCAGTGGCTTACAAGCGCTTTTTCACGCCAGCCTCTTTGCTCTCAGCCCATCCTCCTCAAGGGAGTGAATTCCAGTTACAACCCACACCTTTCTGCAGTGCCCTATTGCACTAAACAGGTCTTGGGCTTGGGGCTTAGCTCCTAAGGAATATGGAGGAGTAGTGGCATTTTGTACAGCACTGAGCACAGCACCAGTACTGCACTGGGAAAAAACATCCTCGCTCCTGCGGCAATGCTACATCTTCCAGGAGAAGGAAGCCTGCGAGCTCACAAACACACTGCGAGAAAATACACATTTCCATTCCCATCATCTATTCAACCTTCCCACAGAGCGTGAGGGCAGCAACAGAAAATACTGCCTTGAAAGTGCCTGTTCAAGGGTGCTGGCAAATTAATACAATTTGCGGTTTTTATTTTCAAATGCATCTGCTCAAAGTTGCTCCCTGTTGCACCCTAGCACTATCTTTGACTTGAATAGCTTTACATCAATAATGAAACTAATGAACAAACAAGAAACTAGTATTTCTAATAATCTCTTTAAAACAAACAGAAGCAAAAAGCCTGGGACAATGAAGTCTGTTCCTTAAAACAAATGTGTGCAGTCACTCGCTGCTTGCGAGGCTGCTCTCGAGTTCCGCAGTACCTGGAGTGCCTTCTAAAATAGAAAATATTTTATCTTGAGGCAAGTCGTGCACATGGAAAAATACGGATTTTCCAAATAAATCTCAAAGGTCACAATGGAGGTACTTGACAGTGGCACTTTGTGTTCTGCTGTAAATAATTCTCCCTTTTTAAGCAACCACCTCTAAGCTGCCACTTCTTCTGGATTAGTTTATGCTAAAAGATGGGATTCCACAAAGCAGTGAACACCATCAATTAAAAATTAAACCCACTTCTGCTTTAGAAAATTTGCCTTATAAAATTAAGGAGGTTCCACAATGCTGAAGACAGAGGGTTATGTGAACTCCATTCTTCAAAACACAAACACAACCCTTTGTGCTTTCAAGGCCACACTTCCAAGTCTATTAATAGCAGATGGAGAGTTTTCCACACCTTTTTACATAACCTGATGCAGCACCTGCATGACACACCTACCTAAGCAATTAAACTGCACTTTGCACTGTAGCACCTGAAAGCTGTTTTGCCTCTCTTCCTATTATCCAAAAAAACACCTCCATGTTTTTTATCATTCACTTAACTAAATTCAGGGAACTCTGGAGCGTGCTTGTAACTACCAAACCTCCTCAGCTGGGCCCACGTCCCAGGTATCAAGATGGGTCTGTTCATTTTCAAGTAGCTGTCACCTAATGAGGACTTCACTCCCTGTTGTGCCCATCCACCACACCCCATGGACACATGGGCAATACTTCTGTCACCCAGCATTTGCCTGGGTGTAGCTGACGGCAGCCTTGACTGGAAAAGGAGGAAATTAATCTCCTTTTATGTTGGATCTGTAGGTACTAACAGAGGTGCAGAAGCAACAGGAAAATAAAAGTTTGACAAAACCACAAGGAAAAAAGTTGCTGAGTTAAAACCCCAGAAAGATATTTTCAAGACACCTTTCAGACCACAGCTGACATCTAGCTTCTGCTTTATGCTCCACCCTTCACCACAGGCTGGGTACAGTGGGGTAGGTAGTGCAGGTCCCTAGAACATGTCCTTGTGAACAGGGAGCAATGAGAGCTTTATGAACTGTAGGTATGAGCTGCACTTGTGCACATGCAAATGTATGTACGTGATCCCAGCAGGCCTGAAGGCAAAGGGCCTTATGCGACATTCACCTCCTGGCTCCCCCTTTCTGCATCCCTATACATGCTGGGGGTACTGCATGAAACCAGACAACTCTCCAGCTGCCACAGTGGTCCTCCCTGACTGCCAAAGGCATCCCATCTCCTTGGGGCAGTGGGGCTCTGCTCTCCCCTCCTCCAGCACCATGCACCCAGGAAATTCAAATTCAGCAGCCCTCCTTCTGAAGCAGGCTGGCAAAGCTGTGCTGCTTGCACCCTTCTAAGGGCACACCACTAAGCTGGGGGTAGGATCCACTTCTCTGCTAGCAGCTGCAGTGGGCAACAGACTGCTCCAGTGCTGTGAGTTATCTCTGTAAAAAGCAATGGTGATAATATCTGACCCTTCAATCACGATGAAACTAAATCCATGCCACTCTGCCAGCATGTACACCTCCTGTCAAAAAGGGAGAGGGAGCTCAGCTCGGGGTCTCTTGCCTTCTCCTCTCCCCTTTCTGGTATATGAACCTCTGTGTCATCCAACCTTGTTGGAGGGCTGGGACATCTCCCTGCACTTCCACCCATGGCCGATCTACCAGAAGTAATGATGATAGAAATGCTAGAGCCTTCCACCTTTGTCCATTCAATTCCCTCACCAGGAGTTACTAACCCTGTAAGCCACCTGCAGTGGCTCTCTCTTCATCTTGGAATGGGAAAGGAAATGATGCCCCACAGAAGAGACAAGATAGAGAGAAACCTATCACCAGCCTTCCCACGCTACAGAAGACAAAAGCAACAAGGACAGCAAAAGTGCCTGTGGTTGGTACCTACTGAGGCAGCACCACCACATCCCAGTATCACTTCTCTCTCCCTTGCGTAGACAAAAAAATCTGCAGGTATGACCTGCACAGTCATGGCTGAAGCCACATACAGCAGACAGCACATGGATGGCAGAAAAAACAGCTCAGTGCAAGCAGGCTGCTAACCCAGAGGCACTGATGAATTCTTGGTGCCCAGCATCCTACCCAAAACCCAGGGAAAGGGAAAAGCAATCTCAAGAGCTTCATCCCTGTTTGTTTCATACAGCTCAGTTCCAGCTACATGGTGCAGAAAGAAGTCATCATAATGTCCTTACAGATTTTTCTGTTACACAATAAGGGCATTTTTTTTCTTTGCAGGAAAATTTATGCTTCTTTTGAATGCCTTTACCTATAAACTGATGTTCCTATGTCTGATTTGCCTTGACAGCATGTAGATTTGAAAACTTAATCATATTTACCTTGGTAATATGATTATCTCTAGGAGAACCAAAATGCAATCCATTGTTGACTGAAAAATTATGATAAACTTCTCTAGCTTTCCATTTTTTAATCCCACCAATACTATAGAGTCAAATCCCTGATATTGCAGAGATTTACTTGCTAGCAAAATATCATACACTGGTGCTTGATTTAACTGAGCAGTTTTATATAAAAGTAAACATACAGCCCAGGCTTTTCAGGATCTCTTGTCACAGAGGACATACTTTCCTCTGTCATCTGAGACAATGAGTGGAAAATATATTTCAGTTGTGGTGAGTGAATCTTTCCCCAAACCTCAATTTCACAAAATTGCTAGCCTCATCTATAACAACACAGGGGAAAACACCACTGTTTGCTAAGAACATGCAATTGTGCTTTATATTCATAGATAAGGTGAAAGGTTATTTTAACTTTTTAAAATACTTCTTCTAGAAAAGAAGATAGCCTTTGCTTCACTTCTCATTCACTTCCCAGTTTTCCACAACAGAAAACCTTCCTTAGGCAAACACCCTGAAACACTGCTTTTAAAAGCAGTGCTGGCTTTGAAATACATCATGAGAACAGAAAATACACTTAGCATTGACAGGAAAGCAGTTGCTATGAACATAACACAGTAGCCCTTGTAAGGGAACCTCACAGCTCCTTAAATATGTATCCCCCTAAATCTGCATATTGCACACTGAAAAGCAAGCCCCAAGAATCCCAGAAGCCTCCCACTGGCACATCACGTTTTCGCCAACTACCGTTAAATTTTCTTCTGTGAAATGCTTTACCAGGCTCGCTATCCTATCCTTGCAACAAAACAAACAAACAAACAAAAAAACCCCCAAAAAACAAAACAAACAAAAAACACACCAAAAAAAGAAGAAAAAAAAAAACACAAAAGAAAACCCCACAAAACCCCCAAAACTTCGGAAAGCCCTTCCTATGAAAACAAATACCATTCCTTAAATTTCTTGGCATGTTATTTGCAAACGACAGGCCAGCAAGCAGATACGCTCCATATGCCAAATTATGTCATTTCCATTTTCTAGAAAGAATACTTCTCACAGCAAACTGGCAAGGGATTTTTCAGTTGGGTTGTGAAAAGAGCTAGCTCTGTGCCTTGCTGCACCTGCTGCGTTGCTAAGTCTGGTGGCAGCCCCACAGCCATGCACAGCAATTCTAGGTCCAGAAAAGAGCTTGTCATAAAGGCTGAGCACACCCTCAGAGGTACTGGCAAATGTTCAGGGGTGAATTCTGTGGATATTTGCATATAGATTTCTGTAGACACCAGCTTGTTCCATTTGCAAATAGAATCTGTTTTCCCATGCTTCGCAAGGGACAAGCTGGTGCCTACAGAAGTTTCAGTGTATCAAAGTCCCAACATATAAACCAAACTTCTGCATTTTTAGGTTAAATTATAAAGAGTAGCCTTTTTCATTTGTGTAGCAGAGAACTTACACTACAAGAGTAGTACAGCTGAAATCAGAGGGTAAAAAATTAGAAAAAAATAAAGAAATCAAGATTTGGTTCTTCTCATTTTTACCTTCCATCATACTCGCTGCACTACTGAGTCTCCAGACAGCCCACCTGACATCTACTTTTTGGAAACAAGGAAATCACAGAATTACTACAGGACTGGGTTGTTTTTTTTTTCTTTCCAGAGAGCACATTTGGCAATCTCATATTTGTCTTTTAGGTGTTTTGAACTGTTCCAAGCTAAGTGGTATCTTCTGCCAGAAGAATTCTCAAAGTCATAATAATTGCAGACTAAAGCACACTTCATATTCAAAAGCTATCATCAAACTATGATCTGTCATTATCCTATTTATCTACCATGGAACTGTGTTTTTGTCATGGTCTGGAGGGCTAGTGACTCACACAGCTGCTACCAATCTTCACCATTTCAAGGTGCTTTCAACACTACTATGGTGCAGACGAAAGCTGTGTAGCAGGCTTCTAAGGAAAAGATCCAGTTTGGCTGCCTGCACAGGAGCTTTGCTGGTAAAGAAAAGGGTGAAAAGAATGATCAAGTAGTGGAAATGCACCCATCACATAAGCAAACCTCCTGAAATTTGCTCCTTCTGCTCTCCTGACAGCTAATGAGGGGTCACTGCACACCAGCCAAGCACCTGTGTGGTACAACCACAGCACCTCCCATGGCAGGCCTGGACCTAGAAAGCTTTGAATTGGCAGCCAGTGAGGGCAAACAGGACTTTCCATGTGTTACCAGCTCAGGTCTCCTCACAGGGGTTAATGTGCACCCACCCAGGCATATCCCTCTCACCTGTCCAGCTCCAAGGCTGCCTCACTCCGAAACCTGCAGAGTCCTGAGGCTCTGGCAGACACAGCTGCCTCTCAGCATCTGTCCCTCTGTGAAGCTCTCTAATTAATTCCCCAGTACCGATGAATACCATGTTCTGTCCCCCTGTTCTACTCTTCAGAACTGACAGCAAAGGGGTTTGCTCCTTGTCTGATGAATAATAACCTTTTTTATCTGACAGAGATGCTCACTAAATAGTATAATAGGAACCTAAAATATGCCAGAGAAAATTCCTGTGGGATTTGTTTTCAAAAGCTTGTGTACTAAGGGAACAAGGGTGCTGCACCTATGGTGTCCATCCATGTGTGTGTCATCCTACTCCAACGATGTCTCAACCACTGGTCAGCTTCGACTAACACCTGGAAGCTGACCCCATTTCCACCACTTTCAAAGGAAGTAACGGAGGGAGGCACAAACATCTGTGCCCTGAGCAAGGGAAATGGCTGGCAGAGACCTGTGGTGGTGAAAGCTGGTCTGTGTGACGTGGGGCTGGCCAAGCCCAGCATGTGCCCAGCCAGAGAGCCCAGCAGCACCAGTGAGTGTCCCTGCACAGCTCATGGTGAGCGTGAGGACCAGCCTCTCAGCATGGTTGGGGGAAGGATGTGCTCCTTACAGGACTCATGGAGCTTGTACACTGTGTGCTACTACAGAAACAGCCCCTATTACCTGAGTCTAAGCCCTGCTGTTGAACATTCCCCCTTCAGGGAGGCACAGGAATTTAGCCTCCTGAAGCTGAGGTCAGCAAGCATCCCCTTCTTCAGAGCCAGCAGCTATCAGTGGTATACAAGGTCACACACCTAAGAAAAGACTTTGTTTAGCATGTGCACCTCCCACTGACTTCTCAGACCATTAAATCACTGTTTTCATGCTATGCTTGTACGCATCATTCTGAAATTCAGGCTGCCCAAAGGGCTTTAGGTTCAGTGAATAGCAGTGTCCATCACACACTAAAGGGCTGATATGTTTCCAGCAGCTCACAAGCCACCTCCTGATGCTGGGATGACCCCATGGGGTGGAGGGTGCCCCCAGCTCTTTGTTCTGCTTCCCTTTCAGGACTCTGCCTGCAAGACACTTATTTCTGAGAGACTCTGTTTTTGTCTCTTGAGTGTTCAGTTTGGAGGCATCTTCTGCTGTGGGCTGAAACTGCACTGCCTGCCTGCCCAAGGCCATGGGGAACTGGATTGTGACCTCTCAACCCTTCATCACAAATACTTAATGGCAGGATTCAGCATCCCGGAGGCTTCCTCCAGCACTAACAACCCAGTGAACTTCGCAAACCCTAAAAAAGTCAAGCAAGTCAACCATTCCAGCATTCATTGCATCGCTCCAGAAGATAAATAACGAGGCCAAATGCATCTCTGTCCTTTCTAATAGGTAGAAATAAATTGAATTTTCACAAGCTTTACTAACTGTAAATTAACTTTAGAATTAATCAGGAAATGAGATATATTGTAGGTCAGTAAATTCTGAAGAAAAATCTATCTGGACCATGATAACCTCAGTGTCCTTCTGAGTGGACCTCTCCTCAGTGATTACTCAGCAGATACTCTCTCCTTGCTCCCCAGCACCTGCTCCTCTCAGAAGGAGTTCTCCTGCCCATCTGCCTTCAAACCTGACGTGGTGACACAGACAAATGCAACTGTAAGCAACGTTTGAACTCTAAATCAAATCACCAATTTGCTTCCTTTGCAAAACAGAAAAAAAATCCAAAATCAAACAACACAAAAAAAGAGCATGTGCTTGTTTCTAACCACCTGACCCACTGGAAAAGGAAACATCACATATGGAAACAGCAATACTTTTCCCAAAGAAAACTATGGCAACAAGAATTCTAGGCATACACAAAAATAGGGACCATCACCTAATCCACACGACGTGCAATTATTTTAAACTAGTGTTGCTGAAACCTGGTTTCACAGAACTCCTCACTAATTTCAGATTATTCTATTAAAATGAATTATAATTTCACAAGAAAGAAACCCTGGCTCTAGTTTCTAATAAACTCATGTCCTTGTCCACGTATTCACTACAAATTGAAACAAACTCCTGCAGGAAGACAGGAGCCTTTAGCACCAACCAGCCAACTTCTGAACAAGCCTATTTTTTGCCATTTACATATATAATTACATACTAGCCTCCAAGCAGCTAGAAGCCCCATGTTCCTTTTTTGTATCGTTTGTTTCTTGTGAATACACATAGAGCACAAACCCAAACCACATTAATGATAACCTTGTTAAATATAAACTAGTGTGCAATTATACAAACTGCTAACACAAACAAAAAAGCCAGGGAACTCTGATTATATGTTCACAATGGTTTCTGAAAACCAAATAAAAATAACAACATACAGCAACCTGTCTTGCCTGATACTGTAACAGAAAAAGGTTTCATATTATAACTTACATTTCTCAGCACACAGAACTAGTCTGTCAAATAACTCCTCAAACTCAATTTCAAGCTCACTCACTGCAAGGAGAGCAGAAGTGTGGGAGGAAAGGCAGCCAGTGCACACGTGAATTACCAAAAAAATGTGATTTTCCTCTCTGCATCATCCTTCAGATGAGCTAATGCCTGTCCCTAGGCAGGTGCTGTGACTTTCACCCTGTCACCCTGGGAAGGGCTGGCTGTGTGCTGGGGATTTGGCTCCTTCCTGTCCATTAAGAGAGCAGCAGAAGGGCTGCTCAAACCTTCTGTTCTTGGGCTTGTGCCAGCCCGGTGCATGCCTGTGATTTAACTTCAGTGCAGCCATGGGTGAACCCAGCAGCCAGAGCTCCTACCACACCTTTTCATTAAGAAGATGAGCCACTAACATTCTGTGCAAGCTCTGTGGTCTACAGCTGCCCGTTCCTGATGTTTAAAAATATATACTTTTTCCAGAACAGAAACAGATCTATTGAAGGCAAAGTCTGCCCTGGACTGCACATGAGCAGCACCACGACAGCCAGCAAAGGTGGGGAACATTACCCAGAGCTCTCCCAACACCAGGGTCAGCCTTTAGCAAGTGCTACAATGGAAAGACTCATACTTGTCAGTGGAGTAATGCAAAGTCTCCACCACAACCGAATCTAGCTCTCAAGAAAACAAACAGCATGAGAAAACCAGAATTTTCCTTGCAGCCTGCATCACAAGCAAATATACAGCACAAATGACAGCTGCTACAGGACTAGAAGAGCATCCTGGAAAGGTTTCCTTAGGTGACTTCTCTTGCCATGGACTTGAGTTATCCATTCAGTTTGTTTGCATGCTAGCAGCACAGCTGAACTTGCCAGACTCTGGATTTCTAGGTTGTAAACAAGAACAGTAATTACCTTTCCCTCTTAAACTCCACTCTGTTCTCAAGCAATTAAAAAAAAAAACAAAAAAAACAATAGTTTGTGGAAGGAAGCTTTCAGAAAGTGGGAAAAAGGAGCAAAGGGAAAAAATGACTGGAAGAGGAAGGGCTAAGTAGACTGATATCAGTGAGATCTAAGTATCTTTCCCAGAACCAAGCACAGGATAAAGCATGCAAGAAACAAAAACCAAGGATGATCCCTGGGAATCAAGAACAGTAATACTGGAATCGTGCAACAACAATAAACTCACTAAGTAGAAGGTCAAGAAGAACCCAATCTCCTGAATGCTAAGTTCAAGAGTAGAAAAGCAATTCCCAAATCATGGTCTGTGGGTCACTTCTCCCCCACAAGGCTGTGGGCAGAATCACACCACAGAATGAAATGCATGAGTGTGAGTGTGTGTGTGACACAGCTGTGCAGCTGATCCACAGAGCAATTAGAGGGTTGTCACTGCAGAAAATGTTTTGAGAGACACATGACTGGGAGCAGAAGGGTGGTAACTCACCAGTAGGCATTCTGCTTGGTAAGGTGCGGCTCCCTCTAGCACAGCACCTGAAAAGGGGCTCAAAAAAGCCACCAGAACGACCCAGATGGAAGGGGGAGGAAAAAAAACCAACCAAGAGTGGGGCATGCAGCTAAGATAACTTTCCCCTGGAATACTTCCAATTTCTCCAAGCTGGTTGGTTTTGAAAGGGACTTTTCTGCAGCGATCTATGCTCAATTACCCTTATAAACCCTTGCAATAACATGTGACTCAAAGTCTACCTATTTGTCCAAGGGAGAAACAAGGAGGGAGTGTGGCAAATGGGGAATGTGGGAGTGGCTGCCGATGTGGGCTTGGGGAGCACAGTCATTTCCTCCAGCTTCTTCCCCCCCTCCGTCTTTGATATCTGAGTATGTTGCTGAGGAAGTAAAGGAAGGTGATTTTGTATCCACAGGCATTCACACATTTTTACATGATTGCACCTTCTTAGCCAGACGTCTCAGCTTGAGAGCTGAAGCAGGTGAGGTTGTTCCTTCGGGAATTAAAAGGCAAAAGAGTACCCAGTGGCAAGAAACGGCCCAGAGGAACAAAGTGCTTGGAGATAAAGAGCTTATTTAGGGTGCTAGCGAGACGCGGCATAAACCATGCGCTCGCACCCTAATCCGTGGATTTCGATGCAAAGATTTCCTTCCCCCTTGCGGGCCACCAGACCTGGCTACAGCTCACTTGACTCAGAGCCGCTTCCCAGCCTGCTGTCCTATAGGACCGGCAGCACGGGCTGAATCCCCCACGGGCCGGGAGCGCGGGGTGACGGTGACAGCCGCTGCGCAGCTGGGCTGGGCTGCTGCGGGCACGGCTGCTGAGCGGCACCGAAACTTTCAGCCACTCGCGCCGGGCGGGACAGACCGACCGACGGGCTGCTGTGGCCCGGGAGGCTCGGGCACCTCCGCGGACCTGTCCCTGCACGCTCGCACATCCCCGCAGCTGCCGCTGCTGCCCGGCCGGACGGCAGCGGAGCCGGCCCCGCGGAGGGAGGCTCCCGCCCCGCGGCTATCGGGCCTCCCTCTCCCCACGGCTTCCCCCGGCCGCCCGGCGGCCGTGCCCGCCCGAACCGAGCCCATCGCCATCCTGCGCATCCCCTATCCCCGCATGCCGAGCATCCCTCATCCCGCGGCGCTGCTTACCGGGACCGCTGCAGCTCGAAGGCGGCGGCGGGGCCGGGCTGCCCCAGCTCTCCGCTGCCGCCGATGCTGCCCTGGGGGCTGGTGCGGCCGAAGGGCGCCGGCAGCACCCCCGCCGTGAAGGAGTTGAGGCGGCCGCGGCTGCCCGCCGCCGCGGCGCCCAGGAAGACGGCGGGCGGCACCTGCACCGCGGTGAAGGCGTCCTCCTCCTCCTCCTCGTCTTCCTCCTCCTCCGGGGGCTCCGCCCGGCCGCGCCGCGCTGCCCCGGGGCCCCGCCGCCCGCCCGCTCCGTATTTATAGGTGCAGCAGCCGCGCCGCCGAGCGCCCTGTGCAATAACACGGCAATCACGTGTGGGAAACGGGGCGCTGGAGGAAAACAAAAGCCCGGCCAGCAGCCCGGAGGAGGAGGAGGGAGAAGGGTGGGTCTCGGCGAGCTCCCTCCTTTCAACCTCTTTATTTTTTTCTTCCCTTTCACCCCCTTCCCTCCTCCTCCTCCTCCTCCTCTTTTTCCCTTCCTGGATGCGTGGGGGCGGGCGGGAGCCGGGGAAGGTGGAGTCTGTGCCCGTAGTACTCGGCACATGGCCCTCGGAGCCCGGCACAGACCGCTCCGGACCCGGGGCTGCGGCTGGGCTCGGCCCGTCTGCGGCACCGGGAGCAGCGCTGGGAGCGGCACCGGGATGCAGCCGTGCCGTGCCAAGCGGCCCTGGCGCTGCCCGCTGGTTTTCCCGGGTGGGGGCTGGCGCCCGGAGCAGGCGCTGGCAGTGCCCGATGGGCACGGAGGACAGTCGGGGACGGGGAGCGGCCCCCGGGGATGCACCTGAATGCCGACGGTGCCTCCTGCGATGCGGCAAACCTGCGCTGTCCCGGTCCCTGCTGCAGTCTGAGGCGTGCGAGTGCCTCTATGTGTGCAAGTAACATCTCACGGGTTCCCTGAAACACTGAAGCAACCTCCTCCCCAGCCTTTTCTTCAACTCCGTCCCCAACCCTTCCCTCTCCCCGCACCAGAGAAAGCACATTTACTTTGCTCTTTCCCAAAAGGGCATATGGCCCAAGCCCCAAATGTCTGTCTTCATGTCATCCCCAAAGTGAGGGCTGTTGAGCAGCTGACTGCAGGTCTGCAGCTGTGGCTTGCGAAGGCGGGCGGCCGGTCCACCTCAGCATGGAGCTCCTTCATTCCTTCGTTACTTTATTGTGATCAACTCAACCGTGCTACAAGCGTGCTTGTCCTGTGATGATAATTTCATCAACGGCTTATGTAAGGGTTGGATAATAGATATATACAAACAGAGGAACATATGGTTGTCGCAAGATAGCAACATGCGCTTTCTTCATAAAGCATTACAATGGCTTGTATTGCATTCCAGTTATAGCTGGTGGATGACTCACAAACCATCCCAAACTGTCATAAAATATTGTGATGTCTCCTACAATTTTATCAAAACCTTGCTAATTTGATGATTTAAAAAAAATTGATCAAAAAGGAGAAGCTGATCCCATTGTTAGAGGACGCTGTGGACCCAGGTATGTGCTCCTCTCAAAAGTGATATTTTGATCATTCAAAGATCTTAGAATTGTGCTCTGTGACTTGGATTTACTTCTGAACCTTTGACCTCTACTGAGTACAACAACCCCCAAATTTAGGCACCAAGTCTCTGGGGTGTGCTACTTTTTTTGTAAGGGACACTGCATGGGCAGCATCCTGAGCAGGAGCAGTGAGGAAGGGAAGGAGAAATGATGGAGGAAAGAGATGTTTTCCAGATCACACCATCTTAGAGAGGTAGGTGAGTGCTGTTTTGAGATGGACATTGTCATTTCAGTCTGCTGTCTTGAGGTTTATACTGATTTTGTATTTCTTATCAGAGGGTACTTCTGTGCCTGTCCCTGTGGCATGTCAAGGATGGATCATTTGGATGGAAAGTGAGTAGGGCAGAGTGCTAAACTATGCTCCCCAGAGAAAAGCCTAACTGACATGTCCCGTCTATTGGAAGGATGCTCTGTACCTCTGTGGTTGCAAAGTGGTTCCTTCAAACTTCTGTTTTGGAGAGGAAGGCTGAGGAATTTCAGGCCTGTCACCTTCATTTGATGGCAATGTTTTTTTCTGACCAAAGGCATTGTCCCTGCAGTGGCAACCAGTGAGATGTCAGAGCACTGTTACACTTGGCTCCTGTGTGGGAGTTCCAGGCTTTTTTTACTACTTCCAAAAGAGTTCAGGACTTTTTGGAGGAGGACTCCTGAGCTGCAGATTCTGTAGCCTGGCAGTTTGTATGTTAATGAATGCTGACCCCTGGTCCAGGGACTACTACCAAATGCTAAATAGTCATGGAATTCAGGCCTCTCACCTTAGAACTGAGTAAGACAGACACTGGGATATTTTTTTTCCTCTTGCATTTCTGAGGGGCAGCAGTAAGAGTGTGTATTTTCCTCTGGAGCTCAAAAACTCTGTACGGAAACTGACTGCTGGTGTATATTTCCCAAATTCAGCTTCTCACAATACACAGGGCTGGGAAAGAGAGCCACCACCAAAATGCCAGATGAGGTTCCAGAGGTTGGTTTAACTTAGGACATTTTTTTATGAGTACAGAAGTGTGCACTCCTTTCACAGGATTACTCTTGTGATGAGATAAATTCCTATCTGTTGGAAGCATTATTTTAAATAAAGCCACAACCTCTGTTTTAGAGCTCCTCCACGCAGCTGACCCAGAGAAATGTTAGCCCTTCCCTTGTCCGTGTGTGCATCCGAATGATTTTGGCACCTGAATTCTACAAAATAATTTTTTATAGTCTCTGCCATCAGGAACACTTATGTGAATGGTTGAGCCTATCAACCTCCTTGCATCAAAATTAGCATGGTCAGGATAGATTGTAGGTCTTTCCAGGCCTGGCTCATCCAGCTGAGCTCACTTTGTCACTTTGCAAAGTGCTTGTCTGTGCCCACCAGCCTAAAGACTCCCATGGACCCAAACAGATGCTCTGGTCTAATATGCACAAACTGCCTCTGGAGGATACTGTCTTTTCCAAAAATCACACCGAAGGTTGGTTAAAACATCTCTTCAATTGCAAGTGAAAATAAACCCATTTGAGAAAGCTACATACAAGAAGAAAATCTTTTCCAGTCTGAAGTGAAGCTATTTTTGATAACGAGTGGGGTACCACAGTACAAAGATAATTGGCACGTTAGAAATACCCAGTTCTCTAGACCTATTTATACATTTAGTAGCACATTTAAATTAATGTGCACAACATAATATGATTTTTTTTCCAGTTCCTTATGTCCTCTTGATCTGTGCTTAGCAAAACTTTAGGTGATCTCATGAGCTATAGAAGTCCTGTGTGCTGGAGGATATGTGAAAATGTTAAACAAATTGATTTTGCTCGTTGAAACTTTTTTGTTTGATGGAGAAGCAGTGGTTGACTGGAGGAAATAGCAAAGTTGAAAGGAAAACCAAAAAGGCACATTCTGGAAGCTTGCTTTTGTGACTGTTTTTTCAATCATTTCTTTCTCCAAGTTCTCTTCCAACCATCCAGCTCTACCCAAGTGCAAGTAAATGTTTTTACTTCAGAGGTCACAGGCTTATGTAAGCGGTTAGATGACAAATGGTAATGGGGGTGATGGAGCATGATGGCTTTTTCACCCAGTGCACCAAGACCTGCAAGAGAGAATCATCATTGTGGGTGTTCAGAGGCAGCATGGAATTTGGGGATCCTGTTAACACAGGTGATGGACAGGCTTTCTTTGTAGAGATTGAAGAGGGTGGAGGGAGTTTGGACAAAACCAAAAGCTCGGCAGTTTACCTTTCTGAAGAATGGGATTAGAGAAACAGTGCCTCTACATACCTGCCCTCAGAGGAAAGTTAGCACATGTGGAGAATCCTCATGTTGACTTTAGTTTAACTGGTGTGGGTGCAGTCCTGCTGCAAGGCGAGTGTGTGGCCAGCAGGATGTGAAAAGTCAGCCAGAAAGGCCACAGACCTTGAGCTGAAGTTGGGGTCCTGAGTAGTTTGTCAGGCCAAGCTTAAAAGTATCTTTGCAGATGAGTTGAAAACTTCACCCAGAATTTGAGTTAGAGGCAAGATTTGTGTTATACTGAGAGTTAACTCTGTGGGGAAAATGGTCCTGAGTCACCAGTGTGAGTCACCAGGCCAGTTCTTGAGTGGCCTCTGCATAGTGCTTGCCTGCTTTGGGGACAAAACCAAGTTTCTTATTGTCACTGGTACTTGTTAGAGCTGCAGGACCTAGTCAGCTAGGGGAAGGAAGAGTTAGTTGTAATTTTGACAGTCTTGTTTTCTGACTGTCAGGCTCAGTCAGCTGTTATGCAAAGTTCAGCAAAGATGTCTGGCGATAGTGCTCCTGTAGGTGAGAAGAGAGATCATTATTACCAGTGGTCTTGAATATCACTATCAGATCCCCATAGCCAGGCAGAGTGTCTGTAGCCTGGGAGTACTCTAATCTTGCTGTGAAAGACTTTGGAGAAACAATCCAAATCCAATCTTTATAAACCTTTTATTTTTCCTTTACTTTGCAGAAGAGAATTGCACTTCAAAAGGGGAAAGCAGTTGTAACATTGGAGAAAGATTTGGAATGTGAATTTAATAATCCTTCTGTTTAAGAGTGTCTGGCAGAAAAAAAGTTGGGGGAGTTGGAACAAATTTCACTGAGAGCCATAGTTAAGAATGGAAATTGGATAAAGACAGTAAAAATTCTTTACAAAAGACTAATACTGCATCTGGATAGCAAGACCTGTTTTAGTGCCAGGCCCAAACCTTCAGTCTGTTGTAAATTTAGCCTGATTCTCAGAAATGCTAAGTGCTTGTGCTTTTCACTGGTGATTTTTGAGGAGCCTGGATGTTTTGCTTGTTGAGGGTCATCTTTGCTAATTTAAATGTAGAATTTTGACACTAAGAAGAGTGTCACCTTCTTGAAAAAGCAGTGTTCCTTGGGTAGGATTGGTCCACGCTTGCCTTTCTGTGCAGAACTTAATTTTGCTTGCATCATTTCAGGGTAGGTCCCAACATCACCAAGTTGACATGAAACCAAATTCAAATACAGTAGTGGGAAAGTGACAGAAAACTGTGTGCACCGACCATCATGGTTGGAGTGGTGTGTGTGACTGTGGGGCAGGACCCACAGACAGAAGCAGGTGCCCGCAGCCAAGATGAAACAGTATCTCCTGAGATCAGCTGAGGTGTGGATGGTCAGGGCACCCCACCTGCCAATTATTTTGGTTGTCAGAGGTGTGGCATGCATGGTGTTTGTGTTGAAGAGTTCCTGAGATCATCAGTGAGCTGGTAGTGCACACACGGGTGGTAGAACCAATTTGATCAGTTCTTTGTCTCTTAAAGAATTTAGGGCATTCTAGTTAAGTCAAAACTGGCCTCTGCTACTCCAGCTTACTGCACCTTCACTAAGGATACTTAATATTTTTCATTGCTAGATCCGATTCAGGCGAAGCATTTCTTGGAAAACTGGTCAAAAGGGTTGTGTGAGCTCCAAGGGCAAGACCATGAAAAACATATGCATGCACACGGCAGCGGGGCTAAGGGCTTGGCACATCCAGCATGAATTTCTTCTCACTTCTTTCTTGCAGCCTTGACAATTTGAAGCTCCTCATTCAACTTAAGCTGGCTTTGAGGTGTTTTGTTGTTGCTGCTGTTGTTTTTTCACTTTATATACTATTGGATCCCTTAAAGACCCACACTACACCTGAAGCTCAATTTTACTGGGCGCTGCTAAAATACTCTCCCATGTTTCAGTGAGCTTGCAGGATAACTAGACAAAACAAGGAAGGTGGCCATGTAGGAACTGCAACTGGAATGTGGCTGTTGCTGGCTCCTACTGGCTTCTGCTAGAGTGATTAAATGGGAACAGGGCCACATAGCTCCTCCCTCCCTTGAAAAACAAAAACTGTGGGCATTTGTACAGAAAACAACCCCTGTTTCTGTTTGTCCTTGTCTTCCTGCAGTTTTCTTCTTTGAAATCAGAGTTTAGGCTTTGGGTTTTTTTCAGTGTCATAAGTTAACATAGGTGTGAGGTTCAAAACAGAATCATCTTTATTGAAACAAGGAAGGGGCAAATGTCCTGTTTGCTTGGAAATCACCTCAGGCAGTGGTGTAAATAAAAATCGACTTCTAACTGCAGTAGAACAGAATGACTCGTTGCTAAGATGAGTTGTTTTAAGGTTTTCATTAAGTGACAGCAGTGATTTATCCTGTTCTTTACCATTCTTAGGCAATTTGGAATCAAGTACAGAACCACTGGACATTAAGATTTCAGAGGGAAGCCTGGAAGAACATCCATCTTTGTCACAGTGTCTGTTAATTTTTAATCACCTCAGGATAATTTTAAAACAGGCTGCAGGTTTCTGAAACATTCATGTTGGCAAGACTTTCAGTTTGCTGGTTTCTGAGGCTAAGAAAACCCTCCAGTTCACAGGACAGTCAGACTAAGGAGCTGGATGAAAAGGAAAACGCTGTTGACACCTTCTCAGTCAGAGTCTTCAGTGTGTAAAAACACCAAATAAATAGAATATAAAGTTCCCAGAGGGACGTGCTGGTGGAGTCTTTCCAAGACTCTCCTACAAGTTCAGCTTGACTGGAAATTTTTAATATCCAAAAGAAAAAAAAAAATGTTCAAAGGATTTATTTTTTTTCCTCCTCTTGAAAGTATTCAAGGAGTGTGACTCCAAAGGGAACGGAGGACGCAAACGGAAAACTTCTGGTGGCAGAAGCTGGGTTTTTGCCTTCAGCTTTGTGGCGTTTTCCGGTCTGCAGGCAACACGATGAGCACCACACTTGGTTCATTCCAAAATTTCAGGGGAGGTTTCCGAGCCATTTTAACTGTGGAAGATCCTCAGTGGGTAGTGCTCACTGCAGGCTGGTGTGGAAAGCTTGCAGTCAGAGGGGAGAAATAAAACCTGCGCCTGCATCTTTGTGGTCTGTCACCCTGGGCCACCTGCATGGGAGTCCCAAGGGTCTGCAGCCACTTTACCTTGCCCCCAGGACAAGGCACAGATCCTCCCTGGATCCTCTGAGCAATATTCCCAGCTAAATATTTGCCACTGGCAAATTTCCAACATGATAAAACCCAGCCAGGTCAGCTCTGCCTCTGTTCCAGGGTGGTCAGAAAAGCTGGCACAAGTGACTGGAATCTTGAAAAGGAAGGTGAAATGGCAGTGGCTTTGGTGGCAGGGGAATATGAGTCCAGCCTCAGCTGCAGGCTGGATGGGAGGAGGATGATGGGCAGCTTCTCTCTCCCCAGACCTGTGAGCTGCCAAAGGCTGTGCTCCGCTGATCTGGCATGTGCCCGCCTGCAGCTCTCATCACAGCCAGGTCAAGTCACAGGCTTCCCATCACAGCCTTCCAGAGTCTTTCACTGCTCCCTGCTGCCCTGGGCCAGGCTGTGCTGCTCACGTGGGGCTGCTGCCTCCACTTCCCAAATCCTCCCGCTTGCCTTCATGGTGCCATGGGAGGGAGTCAGGCACCCGCTGGGGGAGAGCAAATTTGCCTCCAGAGGAATGGCCCCAGCTGCACAGTGGGGTCTGCCTGGAGCAGGGAGGGAGTCAGGCATCCGCTGGGGGAGCAGCAAATTTACCTCCAGAGGAATGGCCCCAGCTGCACAGTGGGGTCTGCCAGGAGCAGGGGGCTGCCTGTGGGGTGGGGATGTCTTGCTGCCATTGCAGGGGAAAACAGCAGCTCAATCCTACCCCCAATAACCACAGCTTGCCACATACATGTTGTACGTAGTCTGATAGCAATTAAAGCTGCTAAAAATTGGTCTAAACAGGATACATTTGTGCTCCAAATATTTTGCCAGGAAAGTTTTGAAAGCAACAAATGGAAAATACATAAATGGAAAGGCAGTCCCCTAGCAAGACAGATACAAAGTCTTCTGCTTTCTCTGCTCAAATTGAATAGCACCTCAGTGTAATAATTTTCATGTTGAGATCAATGAGGTTGTTAAATAACTGAAGCATTCAAGTGTAGAAGAAAGTAAGGGAAGAGAGAGATGGCATTCAACTTGAAAGACTAAAATTCATGCTTCCTTGAGCCCCAAGGAAAGGATAAATCCATTAAGTTGTGAAGAAATAAGACCTGGGAAGAGTAAGACCTGGAAAGAATCTGTCTGATCCATCCTAAAACTTATGACAAAATGAAACTTACTTAGGGGCCAGAAAGGAAACAGAAAGAAATGGCAATGTAGCAGGAGGGTACAGCTCTTCTGGCATGGCATTTGGTACATACTTGGTGCATCTGCATGTGTCTCTGTTGGGATATTTGACACACTGGTAATTCCTTCTTCCAAAGTAAAAGTGAATAATTTAGTTCTAATTTACTGCAGTGTCTTTGGAGATGGCTGTTTCTCAGGAAAAAGAGAAAAAAAAGAAATAGTTGAGATGCACAGCAAAAAGAATTAACAGGAATTAACAAGACTTTGATTCGGGGGGGGTGTGTGTGTGTGTGTGTGTTTGTGCATATGTAGAATTAACAAGACTTTGATTTGGGGTGTGTGTGTGTGTGTGTGTGTGTGTGTGTGTGTGTGTGTGTGTGTGTGTGTGTGTGTGTGTGTGTGTGTGTGTGTGTGTGTGTGTGTGTGTGTGTGTGTGTGTGTGTGTGTTTGTGCATATGTGTATATATATATATATTTCAGTTTGCCCTGTGGGCATGTAATTCCAGCTAGATATAATAGGACATAATACATACACTCCAACCAGAGCAGTAGAAGGCATACATAGCAGAATTATTCTGCTGCCTGATTTTGGAAATGTTTGAGCTGTCTCCATGTGGCCAGTGTGACTGTGTTCCTATGGGAACAAGCTCCTTCAAAGCAAGAGGGTTCTATAGCAAGAGTACAGAAATCCTGGCTAAAAACTTGGTGTTTAGCACAAAATTAAATATTCTGTAAATATGAAGCATTCTGCAATATTCTAATTAAATCCACTCATTTTCAAAACTAATTGAAATAGTTCTTTTCTACTCTGCCAACGAGGCAAGATGCAATCAGTCACATTCAAACCATCATCAGGACTAATTAGGACATCCTAGGCAGTAAAAGCTTGTTTGCACCCTCCATGCAACCCCAGTGTTACTTCTCAGAGCTGCAGCCTAGTGATGCTCTCCCTTTTGAAAAGCACCTTACTGCAGGAGTAATCCTATAGGCTTTAATGGGACCACTGCCTGATTTAAGTACTGTTCTGTAGGAGGAGCACATTGGAGTCTGGCTTTAGGTTAATGTTTGTCCTAAATACAGATCTCTTCTGAAAAACAAGGTCTTGTGTTGTATATTTTGAGTGGTTGGTATTGTCTTAATGTTGACTTGTAGCAGGAATAATGTTTTCTAGAAGAAAACTCTGGAACTTCAAAGCTCTCTTGTATATTATGAACACATCAAGGGATGGGTGAGCAACTGCTCACAGCTCTTGTGCAAAGGGTTACAGTGAGTGGGGTGACATCAGACTGGGCAATCCCCAAGTGTATGGGGTTTAACAAGGAGAAGTGATGGATTTTGCACCTGGAACAGGGCAACCCTGGATTTGTGTACAGACAGGAATGAAACTCTGCAGAGTGGCACTGTGGAAAAGGGACATGAAGGCCTTGGTTGATGGCAAGCTGGATATGAGGCAGCCAGGAGGGCCAGCCATGTCTTGGGGTGCACCAGGCACAGCATTGCCAGCAGGGATTGTCCTGCTCTGCTCTGCTCTGGACAGCCTCACCTTGAGCCCTGTGTGAGCAACACAACATATGAAGTTCCAAAGCTATGAGAGAGCATCCAAAGGAGGCTCCAAGGGGAAGGACCTAGAGCTAGAGGGGAAGCTGTAGTGGCTGAGGTCACTTGTTTTGTTCAGGTTGGAAAAGAAGAGGCTGAGGGGAGACCTCCTAGCAGTGCACAGCATCCTCTCAAGGGAAAATGGAGGGGCAGGTACTGATCTCTTCTTTCTGGTGACCAGGACCCAAGGCAGTGGTATGAAGCTGTGTCAGGGGAGCTTTAGGTTAGATATTAGAAAAAAATTCTTTGCCCAGAGGTTGGAACAGGCTCCCCAGGGAAGTGGTCACAGCACCCAACTTGACAGAGCTGAGGAAGCATTTGGACAATGCTCTCAGGCACATGGCACTCCATTCTTGGTTTGTCCTGTGCAGGGTCAGGAGTTGTACTTCAGTGATCCTTGTGAGTGATCCTTCCAACCTGGGATATTCTGCAGTTCTGTGATATACCTCGAAAAGAAGGGATTCTGGGGAAGAAAAACATTCATCTGACCAGTTGGTCAGAGACCAGAGCAATTGCTGCAGCTAGCTGAACACTTATTTGAATCTATATTCTGAGTGTTATTCCCTGATGTGAAGCTGATCAAAGGTGTCTGTGCTTTACTTTTAACTCCGAGCTGCTACAATTGCCAGCAAAGTAGTTTTTATGTCTGTAAGTGATATGAGGGAAACAGAACTTCGCCTGCAGTTCTTTGCCAGCAGGCAATGAATGAACAGACTGGAAGTTAGAGGGAGACTAGAACTCATATTTCAAGGCAAGATTGTAAGTTGGGGAATTACACAGTTAAAAGGAGTTAGAAGTCCTGTACATCAAGAGTAGATCTGTAAATGAAACCCCAAGTGTGGTCTCATTATGTTCAATTTAGTACTAGGAGTGCAGAAATACCAGTTTTCTAATGGAAAGAAATGAAGCAAGAATGTCAGAGCCTGTCTTCCAGTCAGGGTCTTACCACTCCAAAGACCCCTCTTAACCACTGCTCAAATGTTTTCTCCAGCTGTGTTCTTAGTCCTGGTTCATCTATATCTTGTCTCTGCTGACACAGCCCTAGTTTACCTCACTGCTGCTCTTAAATCAGTACAGCTTCTCTTGCACCCTGCTTGAGGTTCTGGGGGGCCAGGATGAAACATTAACGTGGTACAGGCGTGGGGGCCATTTGTGGGTGCCATTTCCCCTGTCACCCTTAGGGAAGAGTATGGTGAGGTGGCCCTGAGAAGAAAATCCTAAAGGTGCCTAAGAAACCTTTATGTTTAAGGCACAAGTGAAAACATCCAAGGAGGTTTTTGGTCATATTGTGGTAGGATTGACACTTGGTGTTGAGAAACTTGAAGCACATTTTCAGGAGTTTTCTTCACTGATTTATGTGGTGCTGGTGTTTTCGACCACCTCAGCAGCTCACAAGAGGCCTTGAGGTGCCACCTGCCTGTACAGTTTCACCTGAGTGATTGTGTATTTTGGGAGGTGTAAGCCTGTTTGTGAGAAAAAAACAAGTCAAGAGGAACAGAATATAGAGAAATGTTTAAAAATGGCAGAACTTCAATTAGTGTTGAAATTCCTCTTTCTAACATCAAGAAATTTCCTGGTTTAAATTTCATGCTGCTCTAAACAATAATGACATGTTGTCAGCTCTCCCTATTTTTGTTCTTAAGAATTCACAGGAATTTTAAACTGCCTGACACTTAATCGGCATTTCCATGGACCAAATGCAGTTTTTGATACTATATCATGAAACATACTCTGCCCTTGGAAAAAACAACCCTTACAGCTCACAGGAGAGCCTCAAAGTGAAAACATGGGTGTGTCAATCCTTTCTAGGCTCGATAAGACCTGAATTTGTTTGAACAGCCATCTGCTGGTCTTGAGCCTTTAGTATTTGCTTGCCAATAGAATGAGATAGGTGAGGGATATGTTTGTTTTTATCGCTCTGTACAAAGCATACCTGTTTTGCAGAGAGAAGCAGGAGGATGATGGCCTGTAAAGGTAAGAGGAAGACAAATGCATGTAGGGTAATTGGTCCCAGAACTTCAAATGCTCAAATTCACCTTGCAGTTGTTTCTGAAGTGGACATTTCTAAAGGGCATCAAGCCAAGTAATTTTAGGCCAAATCTGTGGCTATTTAAGGAAATACATTACAGAGCATTGCGTGACTCCCATGAAACATCATTTTAATTGTGCCTGAATCTGTGCAGTTTTGCCCCAGTGTGGAGCCAGAGAAGCAGCGAGACAGGGCTCTGTGGTGCTCAATGCCAAACAGAGTGAGAGCCAAATCTCCAAGAGTAACAAATCGCATTCACGGACAACCTTTGTTTTCCCTCTCCGCTTTAAATATTCCCTTACAAGTGTTACAAAATATAAATTCAATAGCCTCGTGTGGGTGAAACCTAGAAAGAGCAAATCCCCGTGTGAAACCTGCCAGCCCATTTGCAGGATAAACCCTGGTTTGTGCCAACGTGTCCCGCTTTGAACAGGGAGTTTCCTCTCCGCAGGCAACACCAGCGTGGGCCATCAGCATTTCCCTGAGGGTGTTTTTAGAGAGGAGGAGGTGCACAGGTAAAGAAAAATGGTTTTCAAGAGAAACGGGACGTGGTGCCGGACCTGGGATTGCTCCCGCTCAGCCCCCTGCCCTCCTGCAGCATCTCCTCTGGCAGCAGAGTGGCACTGCGAGCACAGCAGATTTCAGCAGGCTCTTTGAAGTCCATCAAAGCAATCCTTAACGCAGTGTGACCAGCTTAGGGCTTTTTTTTCTTTAGCATTAGCTGCATGAGGAAGAAAGCACAGCCATTGCAGGTGGCAACGCTTTGTCCTGTGCTGGAGCACGGGCGCTTCATCAGGACCGACTGCCAGAGGAACATAACCTTTGCCCTCTCATTCTTCCTAACCAGGCTAAATGAAGCTGTTTTTCCAGTGAATTTCCAGCTATTAAAAGCTGTTTTTCCAGTGAATTTCCAGCTGTTTCCAGGATATTAAAATAAACTTCTCCCCAAAAGCTTCTGCCTGGAAGCAGCCACCCTGTATTTGCCTTTGCTCTGTAACTCTCTGTGGTGTTCACTGGAGCTCCCCTCTCCAAGGCTATCCTCTGTGCAGCTGAAATTAACCCCTATGCAATCCTAGAGAGCACTGATATCTCACTTCAGTCACAGTATGACATTATTTGAAGGACTTCGAGGCATCTTGTCTCTGTGAGAGTCTTCTGAATGCCACCCATCAGGTATATCATAACCCAAACTGGATGTTCTGCTGTGTCTCACAAATATTTTGTAATTAAGTCACTAGGCAAGAGGGTTGGGTTTTGTCTTTGTCTTGCTTTGTTTGTGTTTTAACCATCATTATTTGCACCCAAATTCTAAAGTCCATGATTAGGGCACCTACGGTCAAATTTCCTTTAACTCTTGCTGAGGGGAGAAAATTGAGCCATGGCCTTATGATCTGAATATAAGCAAACAATCTGTTGTGACAAACTCACAGGGGGATAAAAAAATATGATGATTCAAGGCAACAATATCCTCAACCTGAGATCATCATTTTCACAAAGGCAGGGGGTAACAGCTGCTTGTTCATCAGAGGATTATATCTTCCCGCTGTTACTGCTGTGACCCTAAATAAAACCTCTAATGCCAGCGCAGCAGCATGGCCAGAGAACCCAGTGATGGCAGGAATAAGTCCCTCCCTTCTGCTTTGGGGAGGTTTCTGTGGACAGTGTTGTCTTTCTGGAGCATTAACTGAATTATTTTTTCCTGTTAGTTCCAGAAGTTGGAGATTCAAATAATCTCTCTCCTATCACAGATCCCTTTCTAAAATTGTGAGGTGTTCCTGTCCTGCTGAAAATGTAATTGAAAGGCATATACAAATATAGCATTTCATTCCAAGATTTTCCTATATTTTGATTAAAAACCTCCTGGATTCTAAAGCTTAGGTTGTGCTAGATATAAAAACACATGTTCATCCAAAAGCACAACATGAATGAATGCGAGCATTAAATTCTGCTGACCATTCACTTGAAATTTTTTCTGCCACATGTGATTCCAGGACAAATATTGATTGAATAACCTCTGTGTGTGTGTGAAGTGTGGTCTAACACCCAGAGTGACCTTTCTCTTCCATGTCTAATCACCAGCGATAGCTGTAAGCTTCCTTTTGTATCAAAAATCTTGTTTCATAACCCAGCTCTCCTGCTCTTTGGAACCTGAGTTTCTCCATTTGTTTGTTCAGCCAGTTGAGGTCTGCTGGGATATTTCTCTGTTTGATTTGCTTGTTAGCTTTGTTGCTGGCTGAAATGGCCCGGGGATGGTTTGTTCAAGGCTTTTGTTTTCTTTTCTGGGAGAGCTGGTGGAGGGTTTTGTTCTCCACGAGTCAGGCAGCATTGCTGCACATGAGGTTTGCCTCGCTGCCCGCTGCACGCCCGGCCGGGCAGGTGGCACCGTGTCTGTGCACACGCCTGGGCTGAGCATCACCCTGGCCTCTCAGGGCTGATCCCATGGCTCCTCCTTTTCATTTATAAAAGCACTGGCTGATGTTTTGACGTGCTGGTTTTTTGGGCCACAGCCTGTCTCTTTCCCTGTCTTTCCCCACAGAGGGGCTGAGCCCCTGGGGCAGATGGAGGGAGAAGTGAGGTCAGGGCTGGTGTTTGTTGGGACTGGCTTAATCAAAGCTGGGGAAATACGGGGTGCAGCAGAACAAAGCAGTTTGAGTGAGTTATCTGCTTGCTCTCTCTCTGCCACCCCCCCTGTCTCTCTCTCTTAGAGATATTCCTTATTACAGGGAAAGGAGACAAGTATGATAATTGTCCCTAGAGTCACTTTCCACATTCACAGAGTGCCATGTATAAGATCTTTACAAGATCTTTACAGACCACATATCTCCTCTGAAGGCATCTCATGGGAAACTTGGGGAAGAACTGCAGCCCCCCTCCTTGTCTTTGGGACATGAGCCATGGTGGCAACTGGAACCTGGATTAGTTGTCTTCCATTTGTGCCATCATCAAAACTACAATAGCTCAGGCCTCCAGTTCCCACCAGGGATGTGTGCATTTGTGTGCACACATTGCTCCCTTCCAGCCTAAGAAACGGTATTATTTATTCTCATGTCAACTAAAAATACTCATATTGGTTTTTCCTAATGTTGTGATTCTTACTTCTCTACATAAATATACATAAATAAACATGCACTAAATATATACTGATAAATATATATATCTATATATACACATACATACACACACATATATATATATTCCTTCCCTCCAGTTTCTGTCTTTTCTCACAGTCTGAGAAGTCCCAGTGAGAGGACAGTAACTTTCCATCACAAATGCTTTTCCTGTGACTGTTTTTGTTTTCTGAGCCTGTCACATGAAAATAGACATAATATTTTCATTTTGGTTGTCTGTAAATAAAGAGAAATTTGACTTCCAGTATGTGTTCCTAGAACAAATCAAATTGTTCTAAGATTACTCCCTTTCTAAATAATACTTACAATTTATGTGCAGATAACCCCCTGATTTAAAAGTACTCTGATGATGAACAGAAATCTCTGTTACACAGTGGTTAATTACAACAGTTTCAGTTTTGGTTGGTATTTGCTCCATTAGTTATTCATACCACAAACAAATATGCTAACAGCTTTTTGTAACATTCTCTAGAGACGTGATTAAAACCAAATTTTAGCCTTCACAGATCCAAGCCTGTGTCTGGAGCCATGCATGTTCCAAAACGAGGAGATGAAGGGCTGTCGGAAACCTTCTTCCTCCCCTGCCTGTCCTAATCCAGCTGGTAAGGTCTGGTGGACAGATTTCAGCTGCCAGCAGGGCTTCTCTGGGGACTGCATCCTCTTCCTCCTTGGCATAATGGCAGGAGATTGCTTTCCCTGAGGATTTCTCAAGGAAACAATCTATACTTTTAACATTAGCTCAGCTGGTGGGAAGCAGCAGTGCCCCAAGATGGCATTACGGTTTTCAGGGAGAAAAGTTCCTCTCTACAACTGAACATTGCACCTCCTGAGATGCTCCTGGGACCTCCAGGTGGGTTACAGGGCATTGTGATACCTCAGCTTCTGCTGGCTGGCCTGCTCCCTGTCCTTGGCTTGTCGGGCCACAGCTGGGCTACAGCTCATCCCCTCTGCCTGAGGGACCTAAAGCAGGACCTAGAAGGGACTGCACATCACCTGACACTTGGGTTTTTTCTGCTGTGAGCAAGCATTACCAAGTCAGACCCACAGCACAGAGGCTGAAAGGATAATATGGAAATATTTCCTTTAATGCCCAGCACAAGGATCCTGCTATTGTCTCGCAGCTTTAGCTCACTCCAAGCTGCACAAGCATTTGGCAGGATGGCAGGATGCTGATGAACCTTGGTGTTGGGGCACATGAGGTGGCAGAGTCCCTTGGAGACATCTTGTTCACTTCCACTGAGATATCTGCTTATTCCACATGGGAACAAGCCTCCCTCCTCCATGGAGGGTGAGAGCAAGCTGTATATTGAGATGATGGTCCAATGAATAACCTCTGGTACAAGAAATCTCTGAATTTCGGGAAGCTGGGAAGCTGTGCTGCAGGAAGAAGAGCTTGCTAAACTTTACCTTCACTTTTGCTATCCTTTGTTCTTTTTCTAGACTCTTTCTTCAAGGCACAGCAGTGGTTTAGTGGAGGTGTTTTTCCCACTGCTGCCTTCCATTCTTAAAATTTCCACCATGTGAAAGGGGAGGTTTGTTGGGGTTTGTCTCTGAGTGAGGAAGACTGTCCCTGCAGCATGAATGGATGCTCAGTGTGCTGGTGTGGAACAGACTGTGCCAGACCATTTTGCATTTGGATCACTGTATTGACTGCTTACTTTGATCTCTGTGATTCACTGTCCATCTCCCTGGCACATAATTTAGAAATCCCTGCTCCAGAAGTATTTACCTGCTGAGGGAGCAGACTGAATATTAGGTGGAGGCTAGAGAGATCCTGTTCCTTTGCTTACAGCATGCACAGTCAGAGGCTGTGTTGTGTTGACCCTGGCTGGATGCCAGGGGTTCATCAAAGATGCTCTAACACCCTCACCTGGATGGGGGAGATAAAAAGTAACAAAATAGATAGAAAAGCTCATGGGTCAAAATAAGGACAGAGAAATCATGCACCAACTGCTATCACAGACAAAATAGACTTGACTCCAGGAAATTAATTTATTACCAATTAAGTCAGAGTAGGGTAATGAGAAATAAAATTCAAGTCTTAGAACACCTTAGAACTCCCATCCCTCCCTTCTTCCTGGGCTTGACTTCACTCCCACTTTGTCTCCCTTTTTTCCCAGGTGGCACAGGAGGATGGAGGAGGGGGTCTGTGGTTAGTTCATCACACATTATGTGTGCTGCTGCTTCCTCCTATGTTGGTCTCCTTGGAAGATACAGGTGTCCATCTGCTGCTGTGCACCCTCCTCACCTTCCTCCCCTGTCTCTTGTGGCTCCCTGACCCCATGTTCATGGCTGCTCTGCTATCCCAGGGAACTAAACTAAGAAGGAACTGCTTATCTAAGCATGGGAAGAGATGAGGGACCATAGGCCTTTCTCCTTCCCAGTCCCAGGGAAGAGAGTTCAGGCAAAGTAGAAATGCTCTGGCATTAGAGAGGAGATTGGCATACAGGCACAAGCCAGGGAGATGGGTGCCTTGTAAAAAAGGGGGAACAGTCTGAGGTGTGCAATGTGCTGCAGAATGGAACAAAAGACTTGCAAGGAAAATTGCATGGTAGTATTGGAACTAGGCAGGACTCTGAGTGAGCTTTCTGCCCATTAAAGCACCTGCAGAAGCACAGCTCCAACAGAAGAAAACAGGAGACGACAAGACAGAGAAAAAGTGGAGGCCAAATGATGCTGTATGCCCAACTTGCAAACACCATCAGGTAAACCCAAGCTTGCCCCCAGGACACCTCCAGAACAGCCCTATGGAACTGACAGGTTTATTGCTTCATTTTTGTTGTTGGTTTGGTTTTTTTTTTTCTGTGGGTTTTGTGTGGGTTTTTTTGGCAAGGAAAATTGCATGGTAGTATTGGAACTAGGCAGGACTCTGAGTGAGCTTTCTGCCCATCAAAGCACCTGCAGAAGCACAGCTCCAGCAGAAGAAAACAGAGACGACAAGACAGAGAAAAAGTGGTGGCCAAATGATGCTGTATGCCCAACTTGCAAACACCATCAGGTAATCCCAAGCTTGCCCCCAGGACACCTCCAGAACAGCCCTATGGAACTGACAGGTTTATTGCTTCATTTTTGTTGTTGGTTTGGTTTTTTTTTTTCTGTGGGTTGAGGGAAAGTGAGAGTGTGGACCAACTACTCACACTTAGCAATGCTTGCAGGAGAGAAACTGTCCCACCTGGGACCAAAAGGCAGACAAGGAGATAAGGCTGGCCTGCTTCCACTGTGCTGTTTGCTATCCTGGTGGGAGGACATGAGGCATCACCTGTACAATTTCCTGTCTCCACTCAGCTGGGCAGTGGCTCAGGTGTTCCAAACTGTGTCACAGCCAACCCAGCCTGTCATCCTAGCAGGTGCTGGGGTGACATTTTGCTTAATACCACAATGCAGGACTCTGAAGGGAATTTTAAAGGGTCTCAGGTATTTTAAAGGTTTTGAAAGCTTTCCATCACTCTGCTTTCAGAAGAAGGGTTTTACTGTGCTTATTCATGACTTTGATGCTTGGAGCAAACAGATGCTTGTTTAGAATTAGGTCAGAATTCCCAGACTCGTAGGAAATACTCTCTGCTTCATTTTGCACTGTTTAGTACCCAAAGCTAACCATGCAAACTGTCCCTGTGAAAGGTCTGAGCTGTTCCCCCACCCAGGGCACTTCTTGTTCATGCTGAGAGCTCTCTCAGAGTGTGAGCAGAGACCATCTGTGCATGGGCTGGAGAAACTTGTGTAAATATTGCTGCTTTGAGGCTGGTATTTAGAAGGTGCTGGGCTAAATGATTTATTAGTGTGCTCAGTGCTGATGCTGAGAGGGTTCTTCTCGGGTTGGCTTTTATCACTGACACCTCCTTGTGGGGGCTCACTTACTGGAAAATTCCTGGTAACTGGATAGTGGGAGGGACCTGCAGTCCCAGGACACGTATCTTATGATCTTGAGCTGGAAGCTGTGCAATCCCTCTCAGCATGAGAGAATGAAACCCACAGGCACGGCCATCCTGGAGGCATGGCCTTGCATTAGTTAAATTTGATGGGAGAAGCTGCAACCTCTACACTAATGGCAGCTAAAAGTTTATCCCTCCATAGTTTGTTTCTGTAATTTTTGCATGGTGGCTGAGGAGCTGTCAGAAATTACCCTGTACAGGTCCTTGAGCAACCACCAGCAGAGAATGGGTGGACCCCATGTGTCTGTAAGCCTTCCCTGTGTAAGAAAAAATCCTTCATTTAGAAATCCCGATAGTCTAAAACTCAGCTAATGTCAGATTTTAGGCCACTTACTTATTCCCACTGCATTGAGTAGAGCAGAGACCTGGGCATGTGGGGTTGGAGGCCACTGGATTCAGCAGCCCAGCAGGTAAAAATTATCTGTAGGCAGGTTGAGTGTGAATTCCAAAGTGGCACATGCACAAACCCTGTGTACATGTGGCCACACACCACAGCCCAGTGTGGTGGATTAAGCCCAGCTGGCAGCTCAGCTGCTCACTCACTCCTGCCTGGTGGGTCTTCAGTCACCTCCAGGAAAGCCGGACTCCATCACACCTGGTGGTGGCTTGGGAAGACAAACTCCATCACTCTGAGCATCCCTCCCTCCCTCCTTCTTCCCCCAGCTCCACATGCTGAGCATGATGCCACATGGTTTGGAATACACCCTGACCCCTCCCAGCTCCTTGTGCACTCCCAGCCTCCTGGCTGCCTGGGTGCCACGAGGAGCACAGAAAGCCTTGACTCTGTGTAAGTGCTGCTCAGGCAGAACAAAAACATCCCCGTGTTTTCAACACTCTTCTCAACACAAATCCAGAACACAGCCCCACACCAGCTACACTGAAAAAACCCAGATCTATCCCAGTCAAAACCAGTACGCCCAGAAAATACAGCACTTGCACAAGCTGCACAAAAGTTTTAGTCCTGTCCCCCTCTGTGTCTGATCCACACAAAGACCTGTGTGTTGGAAATACATGCAGACACACCATGAGGGCAGGAACTGTGCTGATATATCCAATCTGTCCAGCACCCACTGGCACCTGGGGGGCACACGAGCCCCCAGAGGGCTCCAGCCCCACTCACTTGCAGAGACAAACATACACACACCCCCACACGAGGCTATGGACCCCTCCTGTAACCAGTCATGGACACCCAGCCTGCCTAGCAGCTGGCCCTGGATGCCCTTAGCAGTCTTTGGACAGACACACACACACACACAGACACACACAGACACAGACAGACAGACACACACACACACACATGCAGACAGGCCTCACCATGAACCCCAGACCCCAGACCTCACACTCTCCCCTGTGCTTGTCCTGGATCAGTAACCAACTCCTCCAGCTGTTTTGCAGGTAGAGATGGAGAAATATCTGGCCCAGGCTTTTTCTGTTTTGAGATGTCTCCCAAGCCACCTATTCTGCTTTCCTGCCAGCAGCAGTAGGGAGCCTCTCCCCAGGGATGTGGCTGGACACAGTTTAATGATCAGACAGGACAGATGGCAGCAATGAGGTGCAGGGCATGGCCAGACAAGGACACTGACTGCTCTCTTATATCCCTTAACTAATTATTCCCCAGGCCACTACAATCCCTCCCTTTTGCCACTTCTGATTCCTGCCCATAACATCCTCCAAATTTGTTGCATCCCAAGACACTGTTCCCCTGCACCCCATAATGTTCCAAACCTCTCAGGTGAGCCCCTCCTGTTCCAAACCCCTCAGGTGAGCCTCTTTTGGCCCATGGGACTAAGGGTTCCCTGGGACAGTCCAGCCAAGGGCAGGGAGGGGTCATGTCCCCAGTGAGGTTATCAGGGTCTCACCACCTTTTGTCACATAACAACACTAGGTCTGGAATATGAAAGCCTTTTTGCCCTCTTTGAAAGGTTACTTTGAAAGCTTTGCTTAAGTAAAAGCAGAAATTTATACAATCTTTGGATTTTTAGAGGCTGCAGCTTTGTTGATACAAAAACCGTGGGCTTGGTGGTGAGATCAGGACCCTCAAAAGCAGTGCAGCAATGAAAAGAGGAAAGGAGAATGGTCTGAAAACACAACCAAAATACCTGATTGCACACACATAAGTAGTAAAAGAAGAAGATCTCAGAAGTGCTGGCAGTAGGCCAGGAAAACACTGGAATTCCACATGTTGAAAATTCATCACACCTCCTTGATATAAAGTTACAAGCAGGCCACTTCTGAGCAAGAAATGAGTCTCTATTATCCCAAAGCCTTAAAAATTGAATAGGCTAGTGAGTGGGAGCTTGGAAATCCTCCCTGAAAAATTCTTCCCTTCAACTTCAGCCATGGCCAAGGAATAGCAGGTCTTTTGTGGTTTGGGTTTTTTTTTAGCTTTCAAAAAAATGAGAGATGTGCAGAGCAGCAGATATTCTGCTTGAGGACTGCAGAGAGAGCAGCCACACACATAATCACATTATCTTACTTTTCTACACTCTGTCCTTGATATTTTTCCACTTGCATGATTGGTTACTATATAGCATAAGTCTATACAAAAGATGTAGGTCCCTTTGTCTGAGTGCTAAAACCATAGCAAATAGGCAATAGGATTTAAAATACAGTAAGCCAGTTTGAAGCATTTGATTCAACAGCCATCAGTTGCATGATGGCACAAGGAAAGTTACTAGAGTAGGTTTTTACAGATGGGTGAGTTTTGAAAGTGGCAGTACAGTAGGCCAGGATCTGACCAAAATGGTCTTGGAGCACCCTAAAGTTAACATGCTTCTTTGAGAAAATGAAATATTTTCACACAAAACTCCCTCCACATGAGTTGCCCTCTGCCAGTGCCCTAACCTACATCCAAGCTTTCTGCAATGGGATGTGAATTACAGCACCTTGCTTTCTGATTGCTGAACTCCATCACATTTTAGAGCATCTTGACTCTCTTGCCCTTTGAAATAAGGGCCCCTTTTTAAAACACTTCAAGTTAGTCTGAGCTGAAAGCCTGAATCCAGAATCGTGGGAGAGATGGGGAATTGTGAGGGAAAAGATTTCACCACCAGGAATGCAGGCCCTTGATGGCCCTTGGCAAGCAAGCATCAGTTTTGTTCCTGGAAATGGATGTACGTCTAGAACTTGGAAGAGCAAAATAAAGCAGGGTGCTGCCTCTAGGTCGCAAATTAGAGTGGCAGAAAGAAGAAATGTTTGGTTCTGGGAGTCTCCTGTGAGTCTCATAACTGCAAATTGAAGACAGTTCCCTTCAGAATGGCTCAGTGTGTGCTACAGCTCATGGGATGTCTTTGCTGAGTGTACAAGAGCTGCCATGGGTTTTGGGGACATGGGTGAGAGCCCCTAGAATAGGTCATGTCAAGTCTACAGACCCATTTGGAATAACAATTTGTAACCTCTCTGGAAATGCCTTAAATCTTACTGTTCCTCTTCTCATGTCCTTCCCAGGTCAGTCCTAGGATAAGCAGATTCTGCAGAAGTTTTCTTCTGAGAAAACCATGACAGCTATTTTTATATATACTGAGTTGGAAATTGTTGACATCGCAAAGGGAAATATATTTTAATAGCAATTGTTTCAGTGCCAGTTCACATTTGCTTTAACATAAATGCCTTTTTATAAATGAACCCAGTTCTGTGAGAAAATCATACATGCAGTAACTTCAAAGAGCTGGCACTGCCTGGAAACCACCAGTCTCCACAGCACATACCTGTCTTTTAAAAGAAATATTGATCAGATTTAATGACTTGTGAAATGAGTCATATATTTCCATATATATTTCCACAATACTGTATCAGAACAACATGGGCATTTAATGTCTTGACAAAATTTTCACAAAAGCCTCCTTTGCTTATCCTTGGGGTGAAGTGCCACCAATCCCAGAGCTCACTGGCTCAATGCTCTCTGTTAACCACAGCAGAAGATGGAACAGAAGAGACGTAAATGCAATTATTTTCTTGGGAATGCATAATACTTTTCCAGGATTGCTAAGAAAATATTCTCTGTCAATACTCAGAGGCTGAGGAATAAAAAATGCTTTCTGACACCCCCCTGAACAGTTAACTCTTCCAACACAAGTGTGAGAAGAGAATCATATTTCCAATGATTTCATGTGCTTCTCTATTACTGACCAAAAAAGAAGTAGAAGGAAGTATGACTAAAAAAATATTCTTTACAACATTTTACTTTTTTTTTTTTCCTTCCTGAAGTCAAATTATGAGGATTAAACTTCAAAAGTACCATTGGTTTCTCTGGATGGCTTGCCAAGCATTTACTGATCTATTAGCAATTAATAGAGTGTGCTTGGCAGGCTAGCAAGCTGGAAAGTATTCATTTCATATCCAGCAAGCAAAACACTTTAGAAACACATATAAAGAGCACAGTGATTTCAGAGAGGGTTGTCATGATGAGTTTGAGCTTCTTGCCTGCTTCTATTAATTTGGCAGTAATGATATAAGTTCAATTGCTAGGGCAGACTGAAATACTTCAAGAAGTCTAATATTTCAAACCCAATTATTTTAGACTTCATTTAATGGAAAATTTTGCTATTTTGTTCCAAAGTGTAAGACTACTACAATCTGAGATGCAGGATATTTCTATGGAATAGAAATAGAAAATTAGATTTTCTGACTTGCAGCTATAGTGTCTTGGTTCTAATTACATTCATCCTTACATTTGTGTGAGAGAGTACCTGTGTTTTTGCAAACTGGCTTAAGTAAAAGAAAATTTGAATTAAAATAATTGCCTCTTCTAGGACATCTGTTCAACATTAAAAGAGTATCAACTCATTATCTGATACACATTATCCAAGATAATGTTAGCTTTTTTTCATTTTATGCCTCTTTTCAATTGCAGCTTAAATTCCCAAGCTCTCTGAAATGGTGAGTCATTAGGAATGTAATTTCAAAGACTGTATTTAATCTCTTTATCTTTTCCCACAACTGATTTACCCAAGGGCACAAGTAAAGCACACAAAACATATTCCTAAAGGCCCCTAAATTGTTATTTCTTTCTTATCTAGCTTTATTTTATTCTCACTTTATTTAAAACTGTTCTAAAAAGACTCATAGAGTTGGTAATTTTGACTGTGAGGGAATTGTGTGGCTTTTATCACCATATGGATTTGAGCTGATGACTAGATCTGAATTTTGTGTCCTCTGCTTCTTGTTTCATGTGTGTTTGATCCACAGCACCGTCTCCTATCTATTCCTATTGACTCCGGAATACAAGCATATAAAGGTTTTGTCCTTTGTATCACTACTTCCTTTTTTTTTTCTTAAAGCATTATCCACATGAAATTGTTGTATTAAGTAGGAACCATGCTAAGTAAGGTACTAAGTAACTGAAAAGAAATGAATTCAAAACAGTTGTTAAAGTTAATGACGATCAAAAGTGAAAAAACCCCCAAACCCAAACCAAAAATCTAACTGATCTCTTCTTTGAAGTTTAAAGACCACTCAGAAATAAAAAAGAGGGCAAAAGGGAGATCTTCTGTATTTCTAAATTGTTGTTAATATTTTATTTCTCCTGGTACAGTACCTGAAATATATTAATGTGCATTATCACCACATGTGTGTAATATCTTTGAAGACATGGTGTAGAATAGAGGTACACATGGAACTCTTCCTGCAATTATTTCTGGGGATATTTTCCTCACTTTTCTTGTCTGAATATGTCATGTATGTCACCAGTTTGTATTGATAACTTTGTTGGTGCCTTGGTTAGTTCCAAGTGTAGTCACTTACCGGTATAGCAAGTATGTAACAAATGTTACTGTCCTGATTTGGTAACATGCTCTAGTTTGAGGATGTCTTCCCAATAAATACATGTTTTTAGCTTAAATCAGCTTCCTTATCTGAAATGAAAAAACTTTTCTCCCATGTTGACCTAAACTCCAACTAATTTTCCTAATGAGATGCTAAACAGGAGCCTTGGCTATAGCTGAGGCTGATAAGCCTTGTTCATGGCTGCAGCTGGAATGCAGGCAAAAGCCACCCAAGGACAAGCAGGCTTCAAATGTCCTTCTCCAAGTTCCTGCTGGGCAGGGTTATCTGCCACCATTGCTAAGTGTGGGAGACAGACCTCGCTGCCCTTGACTGGAGGCTCTCTTCACAATGAGCACAATACATAACTTCTCCCAGACCCCAGGAAGTCCATGTGGCTCTGCTGTGATGGTGCTTGCACCTCAGGCACTGTCCCCAGGATGCCAAGTATCTAGCCACATATGTATCCTAAAAAATATTCTAAAAAGAAGAGCTAGCTTTTAAAGGAGTGCGGTGAGACAGAATACAATTGCAATTCAGAAAAAAAATCTCATATTTATCATTGAGGGGAGATTGATGTATATTTAGGGGAATCATAATTTTGAACTTGATGATCAAAATGAATTGTATATTTTTATAGCACATCCTTGTTCTAAGAAACAACAACCCAACCTGTGCTGTCACTTTGTAACCTGTAAAATAATTCACAGAGGACAATGCTGTTTTTATAATTTACAGCACATTATTTTTTGATGCAGTGACATACAGTTTGCAATGCACAGACTAAAGAAGCAAGCTGAAGTAAATCTAAGGAAAACACTCTACATTTTAGGTTTTACTGAAAAAAAACCTAATCCTAAAGTAAGGTCCATCTTCCAATGAGGTAAACCTTGGGTTTATTTCTGCAGTGTCTTGCTACCTTTTCTTTCATAGTTAGGTGTCTGTACTTGTAACAGAGAACACTCCTGGAAACTTTATGCTCTGTGGAGGAGCACAACAAAGACAGATTATGTTGAGACTGAGCAGTCTTCTAAGAGACACACGGGACAAAGGAAGTGGCAGCTTCTTCTTCCAAATGCTGCACAACTGATTTGTTTGAACACAGCAAACCCTTCCCTTCAGAATCAGGGCTGATATTTGTTATTTCTAAAAACAAGAGTCCACTGATACCCCATGATGTATCACCAACAAGAACCTCGTCATGCTCTTCTGCTCTCTCCTGTTTCTCCCCGGCCTATGATTTTTCTGCTCTTGTATTGTCTTTTTTTTTTTTTTTTTTTTTTTTGACAGGAGTTTCTAATTACCAGCACACAGACATAGTTTTCCTTCTGCTTCATTAGAGACAAGGCATTTATCCTTTCTGCATAAGAAAGGCAAAGTTCAAAAGCACAACTAATTAAAAGCAACTAACAACCAAGTTGGTCTCATAGGCAGCACAGGAAACAGCTTGCCTGTGGACATTTTACCAGCAATTTGACTTCTGTGCTCCAAGCAGTCTAAAAAGCCACTTTTTTATCAAAGGCTTCCTTCTCAGGCTGGGATTGTTTGCAGAGTAGACAGATAACACTTTGGAAGTGCTAAAGCCATGACTTTGCCATCTTTATATTTTTGGGAATGACACTAACCCACCAACTTGATGTTGTACAATTGTTGGGTCCACACCAGCATCTGAATGTCACAGGTTGGAATATATGCTAAGAATCACTAGGAATGTGTGTATTCTAGCAGGCCATAAGCTCAGCTGGAACCCAAGAGGTTTACCTTGATCTAAGTTCAGAAAAATTCAGAAGCCCATTCCAGTTTTCAACCCATTCCAGGGAGAGTGATTTTCACTGTTGTCAAATGGATGAGTTCCTAGATATTACTGTTTCTTTGGGGGCACTTCCTACATAAATGTCAAGTCCTGAAGCTCTTGCAGTCATGACCAATATTATATCATTATTTATTTACATGACTGCAAGATGCACAAACCCTAGCATTGATTACTAAGTTTTCCTTTATCTCATAAAATGAGAAGAGGCAGCATGAATCCTGAGATGTAGTCCCAGCCAAAGACAGGAAACCAGAAGGCAGCTGTGGCCATCCTGGCTGTTCTGCCAGGTGGTGGATATATGACCCAATAGGCACTGCTGTTCAGAGATTCCTATCTGGATGCTCATACTTCAAGACACCTGAAGAAATTTCTCCCACTGTCTCAACTTCTGAGTAGTGCCGTCAGGTAAGAAGCCATTGAATATTTAGCTCACAAACATTGGTTTTAGCCCCAGTCTCCTCCAAAGACAGAAACCTACTACAGCTTATGGTTTTTATCTGATTTTTTTTTCCCACTACCAACTGTGGAAAACCCCACAAATCTCAAAGAACACAGTCCACTCCTCTTGACAGCACAGCTGACTGCAATTACAATGTGCTACCATGCCATAAAGAGGACAAATACAGCCAATGTGTATAAATGTAACAATATTTAAAGTGATTATTTTTAGCAGACTTTCCTTGTTGTCTCTGATTGGCTCCCTTTTTTTCGTCCATTCCTTCAGGGCAAAAGATACTTATTATTCCAAGAGTGTCCTAAAAATGCAGGTTAGTCATAATTAGCAACTTCTGCAAATAGAAATATTTAACCAAATGTTTAAAATTTATAAATTCCAACAATCTTTTTTGGTATACAAAGGTTGCTTTGTATTTATTAGAAACACTTCAGGTATTTCTTTCTCTTATTTTTGGAGGAGAAATCAGTCTGTTTCTATTCTTTTTTCTTGATTTTTACAGTTGATTTCTTACTTCTCAAGATGAAGTGAAATAGTTTTTTTGGCATTAGAAGAGCTAGAACAAGAGATCTACAATTTGGAAATCAATACAAATGTAAAACTGGCTAACTATCAAAGGGTAAGAGTAATTCTTACACTGCTTTAAGCTCAAAAGCAGTTCCTTACTGTCCTCTAGTGGAGCAGTAATATCCCCACAGACACTACGTGCTCCTTTCTTCTTGTAACTAAACCTGCTGCCCTTGGAGAGCAATCCTTGCTCTTTCCTTTCCTCTTCATGACTTCATCAGCATCCATCACATCCCGTCTTGTGTGTGAAGGGGTTCTGCTCTGCAATTTCTCCCTCTTCAATACCCCAGTTCCCCTTGTTCCATTAAGAATTTAACAGACTTCTCCCTTGACCCTTTCTCAGAACACAAATAGGCTGAATAAAATGGTACTTAGCAGAATCCCACTGTAATGTCTTATGGACCTTTCAACAGGCATCCTCTAGGAGAGAACATCTGCGCCATGACAACTTGGTTCTACTGTCAGATAAATCATATTTTGACATCTTCAAAGTATCTAAAAGGCCATCAAAATGGCAGCTGTAAAAAGAGCAATCCTTTCACATTGTATTTATAGAGGTCTGAAATTCTTGTTTGTTACATTCATACGAATTAGCCCAGCTCCTCTGACTCCACAAAAGTCAGCAGGCTGCAGCCCCACTGATCTCCTTGGAGTCTTCTTTCAAGCCTCCAGACAGGATTCTTACTTTGTTCTCCTTGACCACCACAGCTGGTTTCTCATGTTCCATGCTATAGTGAGGGATTTAGGGGTTTCTTCTCTCACCTTCCAACCCATGGGAGCAGGCTCCAATCCTGTCCACTTACCAACACCCACATCATTGGCCTCTTCTGCCATTTCAGTTCCCAACAGCTCTGCCCACCCACCCTGCAAAGAAAGGTTCCCAGGCACTTCCATAATGAACATTGCTGTAAAAATCCCATCTTCTCTTGTCATCTTACCTTTAAATGTTCCCATTATTGTGTGATCTTTTACTTTACCTTTCACTTTATTTCTTTCAGAAATTGTCTCAAACTGATGCCTTGAGAGGCTACCTAGAACAGGGGCTAGACAGTGTTAAAGAGTAAAGTAGGTATTTATTAAAAGGCCTTCAAGGATACACCTTGGGCAGTACAAGAGCCCAGCCATGGCTCCAGCCAAGATGGATGGTGGGTCCTGAGTTTTCAAACTTTTAAAAGTTTTGATCCATTTACATATTTGGGTAAATTGTCCAATTACAGCTTCAGGTCATGAAGTCCCATCCTCCTGCATTGCTCTCCTTAGTTTGCTGTTGTTTATACTTTCTGGGCCTGAAGCTGCAATGATGTCCATGGCTATCAGAGTGGAAAAGGATTGTTTTGTTTAACTAAGCTGTGAAGAGAACTTGCTAACACTTTATATGAAGTTCAGAGTTAAATACTAATGCAGTACAGAATCTGGAAAATATGAAAGCTAAAACTTAAGGCATCAAAACAGCCTACTTCATAGCAAAACTTACATTTGACAAGTTGTAGAGTGTTCTACTTTTCTTTTGGTGGATGTAGCTTCTATGTGTAAAGGCTCTCCCTAGTAAAAAGCAGTCTCCTACCCTACTCTTCTTGCTAAAACTTATTTTTGAATGGATAAATATTTATGCAGACCGTGTAATAGTTGTTCTAAAACAATTTTCAAGATACCTGCAAGAATTCCACTTTTTTTCAATTAAAAAAAAATTCCAGGAAACCAGACTTACCTTGGAATGGGTTGACTGTCTGTTCCAAGAAATGATTTTACAGTGTTGTAAACATTAATTGTATTAGTATCTATGGGAAAGACTAAAGACTTGTTATTTGGCTTTATGCCTTTGGCATTCCTTAGGATATACTCCTGTGAAATGCTGAATTAAACCAAGTAAGCAGGTAGGATAGGGACAGTGCCTACAGTCATCCCTTCTACTTTTCTGCAAGGCCTGTAATTTCAACCTAAAAGGATTTTGTGCCACTTAAGTTACAGTTAAATTGATCACATGTGATTTACTTTTCTTGGGCCTATGCTACAACCTGTCCACCAGCAGAACCTGCCACCATTCCTATATAAATACACAGCTGAATTTAAATGGTCCTATCCACCAAATTTTTAAATATATTTTTATACCCATACATAAAGCATAGAAACTATAGATACATTTTTATATAAACTATAGATACATTTATATATATAAATGTATAGAATACAGCTGAATTTAAATGGTCCTATCCACCAAATTTTTAAATATATTTTTATACCCATACATAAAGCATAGAAACTACAGATACATTTATATATATAAATATATACAGATAAACCCCCAGATGCATCTGTACTTTCTATTGTTTTATTTTTACTTCAGACATTTCAATAGTTGCTTACTTTATGATCTCTTTTTAAAAGTTGTCAGTACTTGAACCCAACTCTGATTGTAGCTTCTCTATTCCTAGGGATCTTATGGTGATCTTTGGCTTGTCAAAGGCATAAAGCCTATGTAGGTATTACCCTGTCTCTGTGATACTGTATAATCTTAATTTCCCAATGCAAGTATGGAAATATATCTCCTGCTACCTGCTACAAAAGATTAATTTAAAATATCTCTGGATAATAATTTGTAACCTAGGTGATGACTATTGCTACCCACCAGGAGAACTCTGGGCAGAGCTGTCACCCAAATTTAGAAATAACAATAACAATGCTTGTCTTGATCAATAAATGGGACACATATATGCAAAGATATTTCAAGGAAAAAATAAAAGGAATATTGGATGGTCTAATTTAAACACTAAGGAAAACATGGTGTTATACATTCATTTAACACCAAATAACACATGTTATACATGGTGTTATACATTCATTTAACACCAGAATTGAAGAAAGACACTTAGACTTCCTGGTTTTCACACCTCCAAACTATGAACAGTAGATACATTTCATATTTAATACAGCTTTATTCCAAGTAGATACAACCATTATTGCAACAAGAGAAAAGAAATACATGAAAATCCAGAGCAAAATAAAAGCACCCTAGAAAATTGTCATTTCTGTTCCCATTGACAGACATTTACTCTTGCAAGAACAACTGATTTCAGTAACTTCAAAGCAGTTACTCACTGACACAAAGTTCAGACAGGAGTTGCTGGAATTTCAGCTGTTTGCCTTAAAAAAAAAAAAAGTAGGAGACCTCTCTGACAGGTGCAAAAATGAATACAAAATGTATTAACACAATATGAAACAAACATACATTAAATAGTTTTGTTTCCTGGTACATCAGACTTGCAAATGAATTTTATAAAATTTACATATTCAATTAAACAATTTATCTATAATTGTGGAAAACACAGTTCTTTATTTCAAGTTTATATTAACTATAAATATCTACGGACAGGAGAGATTCACTTCAGGCTGGCACTTCTCACTTCCCCATCCTTTATGTCTTCTGCTCTTTTGCTTTTGGAGAAAACATCACAGCATAGGGCTGCCGCCTTTTTGGACGTTGACAGGGAGCAAGGTCCTCTTTAATGTAGCCTTAAAAAGAATAAACCTAGGGTAAGAAATACTATAAAAAAACAGACATAACTTTAGCTTTAATGTGTGTTTAGCCTCAAAAAATAACTTGTGAATTTTTTTTTCCTTTTGGGACATCTGGTTCTGACTTCACGTAAGAGTTTTGAGATCCCAGTGTGCAAATATTATTCATTAAAATACACAGCTGCTTTCTAGTAGGTGACAGCACAGTAATGAAATACAGACAGTTGACAATGAAGAACAGAATGGAAACTATGAATTGTTCATCTATTCAAAACAAAACTGCACTTCCATTTTCTTTTACCAAGGATTTTACATAAGAGTAACAAAGTATGTAAGAACTGCTAATTCAATTCACTAACAAAAATTACTTTTGAAAATGTAAATCCCAGTCATACAGAGGAAACTTCAGGCACATGTGTTTTTTAGGTATAAACAGTACCTCCCTCTGTTTTAAGAGCATCCAGGTTTATTAAAGACTGGGAAAAGCTGAACATGAGCCTATGGATCAAACACACCTTGAAAGCTCTCTGATAAGAAAAGTGAAGAGAAAAATTCTATAACATGCTCAACTTAGCTAACACTGACAGCAAACAGACATTTTATGCAAATCAGTTTCAGCACCTGGCTTTTGTCAGTTCCTTACTCTTCATCAGCAACAACATCCACCAAAATGAGAGTAGTAGATTTCTATTTCATAGTTGGAAAATTCTGTCTACATAACTCAGTTATTTTAAAAAAAACCAAAACAACACAAACAGATGGTTCAAGATACCAAAGGAGTAGAAAATACCTATGGTTGTACCCCACTACACTGGAGTGGCAAGAGCAATTGCTCATCATGGGAACTCTCTCTCATGTTTTAGTTCTCTTGCTGCACTGCTATAAAATATTTCCTTTTCCAAGGAAGAGCTAATCTAAAGTCTGCCTCTGATATGCTGTTGAGACCATTAACAACTTACTCCAGAAGAACAAGGAGACAGCCAAGAAGCTAATTTTTAATGAGCAGATTCCACACGGCTAGTAACAAGTTATATGGTCCATAAAAATCAAGGCTCCCTGTTGTGAAAGATTAAGGATGATACTGCAACACTATCACACAATACACATACACAACTCTGGCTACATTTTCCTATGTCTGACCTGGCATTGTTACAAGAACAGATAAAAGCAAAGGTTAATGTTTCACAACTAATGCACAAGTAAAGATATAAGGAACTCAAGAGTGCCTATAGGCCTCCTCACTCCAGCACTTCACCACTTCTGAAGAACTGTACATAGAGTACACTACAAACTCACCGTGTTTTAACATAATTTGTAAAACCTCATTTTTACACCAGGCTCTAAGATTTTGAAAAGTTATTTAGAAAGAACAAACTTCTATGTGAAGACGAGTTTAAAAAAACCCCAAAACCAAACACCACATCTTTCCATTGTCACTAACAAGCAGGGTATGTGTATGAAAATCTGTTTAACTACACCTTACCTGCAACATTTCTGTTATCACCTGCTATTATGAAACTCTAAAAACACTGACAAAGGACATCAGTAGTGCTGTCTCTCCTAAGTACAATCTCTTGGCCTTTACCTCTGAAAATCCAATTGTTGCTTATGGTCAAAAATATATAGGGTTTAAATTAAGTTCTATGAAAATCCCAATTATTTCTGCCTTCTCTATCTAGACTCTAAGAAATTCTTATATTCCTTTCTTAGTAGTACAGGAACTGCTAAAACCAGAAAATGGTGGCTGCAGTGGCTACTGAGAAACAGACCTCAACAAGAATGGGTGAGAAAGGCTGCTATATGAACTAGAGATAATTTCAGGGAGAAAAAAAAGAGCTTTAAAAAGTACTTTTCAAGCTTTTTTTGGCACAAACCTCTTTCCACACAGGTTTGGGTGGAAGGAAATCCAACCTCCCAGAAATTTTCAGGAGTACTTGGAGGAATGTAGCGAAATCTATGTCTTGAACAGGAAGCTAGTTTCTTCTCTCTTTCTTCTTCTGGAATGTCTGCATAATACTGAATGTAAGGGGGGGAAAAATCCCAGTTTAAAAATTCATACATAATAGAGCGACTGCTTTACACAATTGACATTATCAATCATTGTGTTTATTAACACAGTTATCTAAAAACAATGGTGAGGACAGCCAGAGTAGAGATTCATTATCCAAGTGACAAACACCTGGCAATTATCCTAAAAGCTTACTGAATTTACAGACTAAGTAATACAAATTTATTGTGGCAAATTTGTTAACCTTCTATCTTTTAACATACCATAAGTAACAAGGTTGAGGCATGTGTACAATTACTTATGTCAACAGTCTACTGACTTGTTTTACAAAGCTAAGTAGCACAGGTGTTGAAAGAGATCTGAATTTTAAAATTTATTAAGTGTCAGTTTGCATCTAGAAACAAAATAAAAAAGGGAAAAAAACCCACTACAAACCCCATGCTGCAGAATTATTTCCAATATCAAAATTTACAGCAGTAGCTGCGAACTTAAGTCAAAGTGGTTCCTACTTACTTAGTCTCAAATTAGAAGTAATAAAGAGTTAGTTTAAGTAGCTGACACTGTGAGTCCAGAAATTATCTGCCAGCTGAGCATTCTCTATAGTAAATTGGCTACACTCTTTCACCCCTGTTAGCTGTACTGGGGGCTGCAATGAGAAAAGTACATACTCCCTCCAAACCTTTTTGCTGGGTGTTTCCCTGAGTAGCAACATAGAAAGTTTATATTTTCTTCCATGCAGTTTTCTACTGTTTTTTATTTGTCATTCTAGTTCTATTTCCTAAAAATACAAGTTTGGACCTTAGAGAAAATAGAGGGTCAAAATATTTTAAAATTGAATGCACTGTTTTATTCAAGTGGTAAGCAACAGTTACACACAAGAAACCTGACCCTTGTGAAAATGGTAAAACAATTCTACTGAAATGGCAGTGTTACAATTCAAAAAGGCAAATTAAAGTTTATAACTCATTCAATCAGATGGAAAGTGACCTAGACTGGGGAACTTGGGAAGAGAACAGGATACCTCTGTCAAAAGATATTATTTCATGCTCTCAGATACTGGCATGATTTCAGAAAACCTACTTGGAATTGTAAAGTATGCTCATTCAACTTTTACTAACAGAAGTTAAGAATGAGGTGTTAAGTCAACAAAATTAACTATACGAATTCTAGAGTGTCTGTATAAGACAAATATTGTTGAGTTTTATTTAGGGATAATTAGCAGTGCTCCTTATTTTGTCCTGTAAATAGCCTGAACTTTTAGAAATTAATCTACTAAAAGTTCTTAGTGTGTTGCATTTTTTAGTTAAACAATTTATGATTAGTAAGGAATAATTACAGATCCAACAATGAAAAATACAGTACGGTTTAGCAGAAACAGAAAATAAGAACAATCAAAAATCATGATAAGCATGTTTTAAAAATAAATTAGAAAGAAACTTCTTGTTTGGCTTCTTTAGAAATCTATTAGGGTTGACAGAGAGTTATGTATGTCAGCTAAACAGCAAAAAGAACTCTCAGCTGTTTTCTAGATTGATCTCACTGTCCACAGCATTTTTAATCCACACAAAACATTTGAGCTAGGCTTTTCCATGTGTGAAGATACTGCAATCTCATCCTGTCTTCCCCGTAAAAGAATTGTTTATTGAACTCTACAATTTGCAGTTTCAGAAAGGGAACAAACCCTAAAAACATTCCTCCCATTAGTTTGGCAGACATTTACAGAATAATTCCTGTAATCTAAATACATATAAAAACACATCAGAATGATCTTCCTACTCACCTAAGTGTAGCAACACTTAATAACCACTCTAACAAATGTTATTTTTACAAGCTACTTGTAACTTCTGCCTACAATCTTTTTCTGATAGCATCACAAGGTCATAAAAAAACAAAACAAGACTTCTTATCAAAAGTTCTACACTGTAAAGTGAATGAGATGCTTCCACAAAGCTTTAAGATAAGCACCTATAAAGGACTTCAATATCAGCCTGCTGTGGCACGTGCAGAAGTTAAATCCCAGGTCTTCTCAGAGTGACAGTAAGTGACCCCGCTCACACCATTTGCAGTACAAGGCCAGCATCAATTTACTGATCTCTATCCACTCCCTAAATATTCCCTTAGACTTTGGCAGCTTTTCAAAGCCATATGGCTAATCAGCAAGCCAAGACTTTTCTAAAGCATCATTTATGCTTTATCCAATACTCCCTTCTTCCACAGGCATTTAATTCAAAGCTAGTTTTATTATTGTGCAATGACACAGCCAAGCATTCCACACATTCCAAGACATTAATTTTGAATGGTGTAGACTTTAAAAAAAAAGCCCAAAAAAGCCAAAACCAACAACAAACCCAAACTTTCCTAGCATTTAATGTAGAAACCTACTGTTACAAAACTGGAGCTGTGAATGTTTCCAGACACTATAGTTATCACTCCAATTTGACAGAAAGCAACACAAATTTGATTTACAGAAGGAAGATCTGTAGCTTACAGAAAGAGTAAATTAAAATGCTTAACACATGGCTCTGGAACCATGAAACAGACTGAAGGTTGGGGGCTATTTTGTTTTCTTTCAAACTCTTTAAATCAAACGTATTTTTTAAAATGGTATTTATAGTTGACTGTAAAAGTTAAGTATTTATATTTAATGAGTTTTACCAATATTTTCCAGAAAATATTTTCACTAAAAACATACTCTAATACATTTCTTCAGCTAAGTAAACGGGACTTGACTATAAAGTGAATAGCAGGAGAATCTCTGAAAAACGTTGGTTCTAGATACATGTGGAAATTAAGTGGAAAGATTCCAGAAAATCCACCATTGTTCAGTCATTAATCCACACTTCTACTGAGTCATCATTTATTAGATCATAACTCTATTAATGGCTAAATAAAATGTGTTCTTATTACACATGTAATTACATCAATATTTTATCTCCTCACCAAGTATCTGTAACCAAAGCAGCTTAGTAAATAGGAAGGGAGGAAAAAATGTGTAATGTGAAATCGAAAATTTTATACCTTTTAACAAGTATTAACATGTATTTTTTTTATTAACAGTAATCTCACTGGAACCATGATGCAAGAAGCTCTTCTGTCATGCAGATCCACACAAAAAAATCAAACCCAAGTCTTTCCATGCTATATGTGGTTACTGCACTAAAATTAAACAAATCACCTGCAAATTTGGTTATCCAGCTTTGGTAAAGACTTACTTCCCAGCTACTGTAGGTAATGATGATGATGCAACCAGATTAATAATTAAAAACAGCACTTCAGCACTTAGATATTGTCTGGAGTTAGAAGAATGGAAGACTGACAAATTTTAAAGCTCTACTTACTATTTCACATTCCTTACAAGTGTGGCCAAGTAATTTTCTTCTTTCTTCTTTTTTTCGAATAACCTCAATATGAGGAAAATCTAACACAGTATTCTTTCTGAAAAACAAAAATGTTTTCACAGAATAGTATGTTTACTTCTTCTACATGACTGGAATTTTCCATTCTTTTAGAACATAATGATCGACAGACAAATTTAAAAAATTATTCAGAAAACATCTACAAAACTCAAATCATACTGCCTTTCATAGCTGAATAGGGCAATTTCTATAAATAAAACAGTTTTCAAATGCAATATGAACTTTTACATAACCAGAGATGATGTCTCATTATTATGGCTTTTCACAGTGTAATAGTAATTACTATATAGAAATTACTCAAATAGAGACCTTCTATTTCTGTCCAAGACAGAGTTGTGCTTGCAATGATTTCCACGAGAGGAGCATATGTTGGGGTTCAAGATCAGTAGGTTCTTTTCAACTTAACTGCTTTCAAAACAGTAAACAAGTTTTCCCATACAAAGAAAACATGCACAGGTAGAATATAAGCTAACTGAAGGGCTTGGTATCATTATGAAAGGAAGACTCAGACTTCTAATTATGATTATATTGGAAGGCAACAGAGGCACTAAGAGGTGCAATTGTTGAATACCATTTATTGCCTAGAGAGCAAGGAGAAGACTCAGACTTCTAATTATGATTATATTGGAAGGCAACAGAGGAGGCACTAAGAGGTGCAATTGTTGAACACCATTTATTGCCTAGAGAGCAAGGGACAAAAATACCAGAGAAGCAAAGGTTTTCATTTGTACAAGCAGCCCACAGGTCCTTGGCTCATAAATTCAGGCATGACCACACGCCTGTAAGAAACCACATAGATTACAAAACACTGCATTCACTAAAATTATAAAAAGCAGAGGAGGCAATCCCTTCTCTTCAGCAAATGTAATGGGCATCTCAACATTTTTTTCCCTTACCCCAGTTTTTATCTAAAATCTTTTATCTAATGTAGTAGATCTTCTGCATCTTCAACTGCTAGGCTATTACACACAAACACCTTTATTTTATGGAGGATCAAGTTTCCTATAGGGAAGATATAAAGAGCTTTAAAATGCCCATAGAGAACAAACTAAATTACCTCTCATCACTTTTGAAATAAGGCTCCACAAAAGCTTTCTGCTTGGCTTTATCTTGTTTATCCTCATGTTCTGTAAACAGACATGCAAAACAAAATATAAGATAATCAGACTGCCTGCAGAAATTTCTGTAAATTAACTAACTGTTAAGAAAATGCCATGTACATTTCAGTCTGAGACAACAGATTCAAATAGGTACAAAAAATAATACAGAACTGATAGAACAATCAATCAAAAAGCATTACTGGAGCAGAAGGAAAGCAGCAGTGACACAAGCAAAAAAGACAAGAAGAACATCAAAGAAAAAGCTGCTTAAAATACAAAATATTGTAAAATCTTCAATAGAACCTAGAATAGTGAGGAAAAAGGAAGTAAATAACTGTAGCCAAAACCTGGTGTTTCTTTTAAGAGTCAATTTAATGTTCTGCTGCTGTGCCAACTTCCACTATGCATTCCACATTTGTATGGTGATAAATGAACGACCAAAAAAAAAATTTCATATTACTTTATGTTTTGTCCTTACAAGTAATCAACTTTACCACAAATTTATGCAAAAAGAACTGGTGGTTAATTTGGCATATTTGTTCCTAAAGAACAGAGTCCGATTTCAAATCAGCTCTTGTAGTTTGGGTAAGCTAATAAAGACAAAACCAAATTATATCCCACTCTTTAGTTTCTTGCTTGCTGATGTTATTCCCTTATCCTGCTCTTCATCATGAAGAGTTTCTTTTTCATCACACGCAGGAGGACTATCTTCTGGTAGGCAGGATTCATATTCTTCATGGGTTGTCTGATCAAACATATTTGTTATTTCTCCTCCTGTCATTAAAAGCACAAAGAACATCCAAATCAGTGTCTCAATGATTTTAGTCAAGAAATTGCATTTTGACTAAATGTGTGTCAAAAGAATTAACATTTACTTACTGCTCCAGTACCAATTAACTCAACACCAGCTACACCTCAATTCTTGCTGAAACTTCTCTGTCAATCTTTCAAATTTGGCCAATGCTCATTTATTTTTCAGATACCTGGGATCCCATTTCTAAAATCTGATTAACTGCTAAATCACCGTGAGGTACCTTTATCCTTAATACTGGATATGTGAAATTTTTGTTCTTGTTATTATGGACTTATCCAAGCAAAAGGAAACACTTGTTGTGGGTAGGAAATAGTCACTGCTGTGCAGCCATTATTCACCACATACCATATGGTAAAAGTGATATAAACACATTTGGATTTATTTTGAACATACTAGTTCTATTTATATGTCATTAAAAATGAAATTAGTCTTCGCATACAAAGTCTGATGTGATTACATAGAAAACTTTCAAAGCTGTTTACTGCATGTGAGATCAGAACTGGTATATGGTCAAGTATTTCACCCTTTAAGCACTGTAAAGGAATAGCTAGCTACTGGCTCTCTCAGCACAAATCCTGTCTTTTTTCTTAAACTATGTTAAAAAAAAACAACCTCAAAACCCACCACCAACTCTCTAGGAAACAGACTGACCCTGTGTAACCTATAAAAATTCATCATCACTTTTTTACTGCAAACCATTTTCTACTATCTAGCCATAGAGAAAAAAAAATGCTCTTTTACTCTTTCCTTGTCCTCCTCAAAAAACGAACCAAACAAAAAAACTCCAACAAATCCCCAAATCTCCACCATACCACAAAAAAGCAAACCAAACTGAAGAGAAAAAAATAGAAGTCTTACGTGGACTGCTTTCCTGTTGATTTTTCATTTCTAATAGCACACTGTCACTAACATAAGTATAATCCATATCAACAACTTCCCCTCCAACTCTGGTCTGAGAACCACCCTAGGGAAAAAAAAAGCAAACATGACAATAGTACCCAAAAGCAACTGGTGTAGTCAGTGTCAGTGCTGTGTATCTGAAACACTTTCAAAGCAGTTATTGGCTTCTTTTTGGACACTGATTTACTTTTTCTCCTGCAGATTACAGCCTTGTTAGAAATCTTTCTCACAACTATTTGTCCACTTTCATACTGAGAATATGCCTGCTGAGTTTATGAAGTACAACTAAACAGTGGACATGTTTTAGGATAACTATAGCATGATCAAACATCAAATGACCCAAATTTTGAATTTTGTTAAAAAGTGGTTTTGGTCTGCCCAGAACAATGTTCATGATACTGCTTTGCAGGCTTTTCCAACGTCATAGAACGTGCAGACTTATTATAAAAGTTCACCTTTGTATCAATCACAGTAATGTCCATTTTGTACTGTGAAAGGTCAGCTCCTGGGTCTATGCTCCACTGGAAGTTTTCTAAAGAAGGTTTATCTTTCAGGTCTGTATGCACAGAATATGAGAAAAAAAAGGACAAATAATTAGAATCAAACTCTGCCAGAAGCATCTGATCCCCTGGCTGTTCTGTATGTGCTTTATGATGGTACTCAAGGTGATCTGGGATCAGCCTGGGTCAGGCTGATAGGCTTGTAGTTCCCTGGATCCTCACTCCAACCCTTCTTAGGGTGTCGCATTAGGTGTAGATGGGTGTCACATTTGCTCACCACCAGTCAACTAGGACCTGCCTGGTTATCTGGGACTGCTGATAAATTATGGAAAGTGGCTCACTGAGCAGTTCTGCCAACTGCCTCAGTACCCTCATGTGGGTCCCATCTGGCCCCATGGACTTGTGTGTGTTTAAGTGGTGCAGGAGGTCACTGACAATTTCCCTTTGGAAATATGGGGACTTCATTCTGCTCCTTATTCCAGTCTTCCAGCTCAGGGCCTGGGTACCCTGAGAATTACTATTAAGGATTTAGGCAAAAATGCACTAAGTATGTAATTCTTTTCCTCATCCTTTGTCCCTATGTTTCCCCCAAATCCAATAAGGGATTATTCTCCCTTATAAGATTATATATAAATATATATTTTTATATATATATATAAAGATTATTCTCCTCAGCCCTCCTTTTGTTGCTGATGGATTTACAGAAATATTTTTTATGGCAGTAGCCAGATTAAGGTCTAGCTGAACTTTGGCCATTCTTATTTTTATCCTGTGTAACCTCACAACATCCTTGTAGTTCTCATGAAGATGCCTGCCCGCTCTTCCAAAAGTCATAAACTCTTTATATCTGAGTTTTAGCCAATGCTCTCTGTTCAGTCAGGCTGCCCTTCCTTCCCATTAGCTCACCTTGCAGCACATGGGGCAGCCTTCTCCTACACCTTTAAGATTTCCTTCTTCAAGAACGTCCACACTTCTTGGGCTCTTCTGCCCTTCAGGACCGCCTCCCAAGGGAGGACTATCAAGTGATCTCCTAAACAGGCCAAAGTCTGCCCTCCAAAAGTTCAGGGTAGCAGTTCTGCTACCTCCCACTTCTTACTTCTCTGAGAATGGAAAACTATCATTTTGTGACTGTCATACTCAAGATGGCCCCCAACCATCACTTGACCTACCAGTCCTCCTCTGCTTACAAACAACAGGGCCAGGGGGTGCCTTCCTCAGGTGTGTCACTATTGAAGTTAGATCCATGACAATGCAAGTGTCAGGTCTAAGCAAAGAGTACAGAAGTGTCTGGTCATTGCTCCAAAGATGCCTCTTGATTTACCTCTGAGGGGAATATTTAGATTCCAAGCTACATGGCCACACCAACTACTGGCAAGTATCTTTTAAATTCATAATGCAATATTTCTAAATAAAGTATGTAGAGTAACAGCTTGGCTGAGGAGTACAGAAGCTTTGTCTCTAAAACACTAGCTCAAAAATTTAGTTTTCCAACTGGGAGCACTTAGGAGGAAAGATACATGCTCTGGAAAGGATATATGACAGGCTGTGTTCATTATCAATGAAGGTACAAATTTCCTTACCAGATCATTAGGAATAATGAAAAATATTAACAAAATTACTTATGCTTACTCTTGAGTAGTTTTGAAGTATTTGGTATAAATAGTTTAAACTCAAACTTAATGAGATTTTATTATTACACTGAAACAAATAACAATGCTAAACAAACATGAAAGAACAAGATTCCTAGCCTACTGAATGTACACCTGAATACCAATGATGTATTTATTATACAGTGGCAAAAGTATGCCAGGAAGATACAGATGTGTACATGTTGGGGGTGAGTTTGAGAAATCCCAAATAGAATGTGACTGAGTTGGAAGCAGAATAAAGGGATTAAAGTAGAAGAAAGGAAGATAGGAAAAAATCTATTCAATCTGAGCACAGGCTGAGGGGGTAGGCAGGCAGTAAAGGAACATTTTCATCAAGTTACCTTGCTCATTTTGCTGTGCTTTACTTTTTGATAGTCTACAAGGGTTTGGCTGAAGTACAGATGCTGGTTCAGACTCTCCATGTCCTGTCCTTGTTTTCTTTCTATTTGGTACATGGCCACTGGCAACCTAACAACATATTGCAATTTTACTATTACCCAAAACTTAAATAAAATACTTCAAAGGAGAAGGAAAGAGAGTCAGAAAACCATACCTTTACATCATCAAAAAGTTCCTCTGTCTCTGCAGAACTTGGCAGTGGTGCAAATTTGAAGGGAGGAACTTCTTCTTTCATTGGCATCTGGTTTTTCTTGTCAGGGAATGTTTTTCCCAGTACTGCCTCTTGTACACAGGATTCCTCTTGTAAATCTCTGCCAAACAAACAGCTCTCATTGTTGGCATTTTGAACGGATGATGAACTTTCAGGAATGGTCTTCCCTATGTGTGAAAAAATGTCATGCAGAGTCACTTGCTTCAGTCTGTTTTTGTATGTCTCCTCACTTCCTTGTTTTTTCTCTTGACCACGAACTGCAGAGAAGCGATCAGACAGATCCAAGGGCTTATCCCCTGCATGTTCCCCATTAACCTGCTGAACATCAGATCGAAAGGGCACAGAGTTCTCTTTGCTGAATGATGTTTTCTCACAGCTAACTGCATGATCATCTTCAGCTTTCTTCCTCTTAGCACACCTGCCTTCCAGCTGCTTCTGGTATACAAGAAGGACATCGCTCTTGATCACCTCATTTTTAGCTGTGCAGGTGTTTCCAACACAGGTTACAGCCTCAATAGAATTCTTTTTCACAACCATTTGCCTGTGGACAGAGCCCTGGCTGATAACTGAGTTGATTTCTGTCCCAAGATTCAGCGGTGCAACAAAAGCAACATCTTCAGATTTTGATCTACTTTTATGAGATCTGGAACTGGATGGATTGTTGAAGAGGTTGGTTTTGAGATGAGGCTTCAATCCTGAATCTAAAATACAAGGAGCATGAACTGTACTTGAATTGTTCTTCACACTGCTAGCAGCTCCAAAAACAGGAGAAGCTACCCGAGAATCCCAGTCATCACGTGGTGGAGTGTTATGAGATGGATCTGAAATACTGAATACAATGAGACATGAGAGATTTTTCTGGTGTACAGAGGGAAAGAGAGAAAGAGATATAAAAAAAATAGAATGTTTCCTATGCTGATCTGCCTTAAAGCTGTGTGAGCTGCTAGTATTAACTGAAAACAGAAGGAAAAACAAAAATTAACCTATTCTAGGGATAGGTACTGTTGCACTTAGAGCTGTAGATGCCAAACAAAATACAGATCTTGTCCTTCATTTTGGTGCATGGTGTGAAATTCTGTTCCACATTCAACTGAGAACTAAGGACAGAGTTAAGCTTGACTAAGTTTCTCTTCTATCCAAGGACTCCCTACCTTTCAGTGCAATAAAAAGGAAGAAAGTGAGAATGGTTGCAACAGGAGTCTTATTTAGGTTCTCATAAACATCTTAAAATCACAACAGATTCTCCAAGCTTCTGCAAGTGAAGGAAAAAAGTGCAAGCTCCTTTCAGGTACTGTTTTTTGCCTGTCATCACCAAAACATAGATTCAAGACAACAAATAGGGCCAAAAAAAATCAGTTTACACCTCAATATCCTGAGGGGAATGGGAAGGGCAACAGTCAATTGGTTTGACACTTAATCACAGCGACAGAATCTTTCTTTCATTCCAGCTCCATGCCCACTATCCACAGGGTTATGGGCCTCATAAGACACCTTGCAATAACGAGAAGTTAGGAAAGAAGGGACTGTGTACGCAAGAAGCCCAAACCAGAAGTTTGTGAAGTAAGTAAAAGCCTACAGTTTTGCATTCTATCAGTTTCTTTGCTTGTCATGTTATTTACTTGAGAGAAGTAATACAAAAATACTCTGATACAAAAACACTTATTTCCATTTCTATACCTTTAAAGCAAAACGCTGTGTGATTTGAAATTCTACAAAGACCCAAACTTCTGTAAGCCTGCTTAAAACAATTATAACTATTATAACTGAGTGGAAACACACCCTAAATTGTTGTCATCATTTCTTGATTCAGAAGCTGGATGTTTTCTTGAGTCTTCAGACTGCATGCTCTCTGAGGCCTGGCTCATAACTGTATTAGTGAGGGGAAGATTCAGTACACTCTGGGACTCCTTGCAAGTGGTGAAGAAAAACAAAGAAAAGAAGTGTGAGAAGATATAGGATTTAAAATTAGAAATATGCTCAGTTGGCACATAAATACTCTGAAGACCCATTCAAATCAAAACATTCAAACTCTAAAAAGTCATAAAAGTTTAGAGATGAAATTTGGACCAGAAGCTTTAAAGAAATCTTATGGAAACTGAAAAAAACCCATTCACATGCATGGGCACAAAAATATTCTTCATAATATAATTTTCATGGTAGTTACCAACCAAAACCGTCAAATAATCTCACCTGAGTCACCAACCAGTCTCATGGCCAAGAAACATTTCTCAATGTCTTAGATTTGATTACTGCACAAAGGGAATTTATCAGACCCAAGGATTTAGATCACTGTACTAATGAAACTTGAAAGGAGGAACCATGTCTCCACCCTCCTCAACCCCCACCAGACAGGTCAGCACAGTTATATGTCTTCATGCTCAAGCCAGCAAAGACTAAGCAAAAGCAAACCAAAGTGAGCTTACTGGAACTCAGAATACTTTTGCAGAATTTTAATGCAAAAGAGAAAAACACTGTTTTTGTAAACAACTGGCCCAAAAAGTTGATCATGTAAGAAATTTGGGAATACTTACAGATTCCTCTTCAACACTAAGTCCAATTGTTTCTGCAACGACTGCAGCCAAGTTAAAAGATGGCTTTGGAACAGGGTATCCTCCCACCCTTGGTTTATCTTTGTGAGTAGAAAGAAGATCACAGTAAGCTACACATGCATTATAGTATCTTGCTCGACTCACAGAGAGGGTACACACACAGAACCAAAAAAACACAAATTAAAACTGGCATTTATGGAAATAGTTTGAACTCTGTCAGATAAAAGTTATATCTGGAAGCAGTAAGTGGCAAAAGAATGTCTGATGAGAGCAAACTGCTGTACCAGTTTGATACAGAGAAATATGTGTCCAATTTGAATAATATAGCTCCCAAGAGTTAAAAATCAATGTAGAAGTTGCTTTTCACACTCCCAGTCCAGGGCACAAATAGTCTGATAAAAGAACAGAGATAATGTGTATTTATAATACAATGCTTGTCTTGCATATTTCCTGACAGTAACCATTATTTTTAATGTATTTTTATTAGGAAAACAAAGAGATGAGCTTCCCCTCTTTGAAGGGTTTAACCTTACTCAGTTCATTAAACTGGGGCAAGATAATAAGATTGGAAAGCACAAGAACAGCAACCACCACAGTGCTGACTTGCATGAATAATTCCATGCTGATTGTCAGTCATTAGTGTATTTTAAAAGGTTTGTGCTTTATTAAGTTTCTGTGTTAAAAAGGGTTAAAGAGATGAAACCTCAGTTTTACAATATTTTTGCCTTATTCTGAATGGAATTAGAACTAAATCTATTAATACACTTACGTGGCACAGGGGACAGCTGTGGATCACAGGTGTCTGTCACTAGTATCTCTCCTCCATGGTGAGTGCTCACTTGTGTGGAAAAAAGTGGAATCTTTCCAAACTCTAGGAGATGTGGAAACATTTTCACATGGTGAAATTAGGTATCCTGTTGTGATAATTTTGCATAGATACAGACAATGACCCAGATCTTAAAAGCACTTAAATGGGAGATTTAATATTTCAGTAGATCTAGCAATGTAAGCACATCTGATAATTTGTGACAGTGATATGTCACAATATAAATAAAATTATAAATATTTTATATTAATCCTTTTCCTCAAAAATATGAGTTTAGCCAGCCAGCCCTAAAACAATACTAATACAAAATGACACCACCATCTAGTCTGACCATATAAAAATAGTCATTAAAGCTGTATTTGACCTGTTAATAGGGCAATGAAATTATTGAAGAGTAAACCATCCAAGGAAACAATGTTCTGCATCAGCTAAGGTAATAAAAAGGTGAGAAACTTGAGATCTGAATCATGACAAACATATGCCATGCAGTCCTTTCTACCTTGATGACCAACAGCTTTTCAAAGCCATTAACTGTGATAGGTATTCACACTATTTCTTACTATTAAATTTTGGATTAATTTAGTAGCTCCATTTTTTATGCAGAATATGGAGAGAGATAGGTATGCTTAGAAAGGAGAAAATATCCACAGCACTAAAAATTTCAAATGCAAAATAAAGGGCATGAACAACCAACCCACCCTTTTCATCCCACAGTCATCCTATTTTTATTCTTGGGACGAGGCTTTTAGTGAAGACTAATATTTAGTCATATTTATTCATACTAAAAATACCTTTTTACAATGCCACAAATTGACCTGGCTTATGAAATTTCATGTGTATCAATAAAACAAAAGCAAAATTTCACAAAAATATTTTTGTAGACAAAATATATTAGAGTTATTTCTATGACACTACAGAACAAAGTCTGGAAATTAAATGCACACAATACTGCTGAACTTAAGACACAAAACAAGTGCAAACAGTGTGGAATATAGAGAGATCATGTAGATATCTACCAGTTTCAGTTACATTACTTCAGCTGCAGAATAATTTCAGAATGTGGCAAAACATCTGTTTCACTCTCCAGTAGGTGGTGACATTGCTGCGTGCACAAGTCAAACGTGAATAGATGCTTTTTTAGCCAATTTGCAAGTAAAGAAGAAAAATAGGCTGGAAAACTGTTACATTTGCATGTGCACATGGATGAATAAAAGTAGAAGGCTGAGATAAGTTCCAAGCATATCACTAATGTAACAGTTACTGCTATAGATTTTTTCCCCTGGACTCATGCAATATCACACAAAAAGACAAAAGGTAGAGCAAAAAAAAGCCATAGGGTTTTGGTTTTTTTTTTAGTTTTTGCCCTTTGCAATCAAGTTTATACACCATCTTTCTGTTCAGCCCTTAATTAATAACAAAAAACTCCAAAAACAACAACAACAAAAAAACCCCTCTTACCACCGTTGCTTTCCCTAAGTTCCAAATCTGGAGGTGTATGTTCTGTGTATCGGACATGCCTGTTCTCTTTTTTCCTTCTCATACGACTAACCACAGAAAATGAAGATGTTACAACTGGAGAATCTGGAATAACTTCTTCTGCCTCCACTGCTTGTTGCTTTTGCACCCTGGAGACCAAATCAAGTGGTCAAATAAAACCCCAAGTCAGCAAGATGAAGAGTTTTCACTTCAGCAAGCAGGACAATCACACAGTACGAGAACCCAACAATTCTGGAAATACAGCCACCCCAAAAACATTACACTGTAAAAAAGTAATACTCAACCCAGTTTTCAGATACATCTAACAAAAGATTGACCATTGCTCCATCAAGCCCAAGAACAGCATACAACCAGCTCTTCACATTTGAAGTCAGCATACAACTGCACTATGGAAGCCCTTTTTCCCAGAAGCAGCTAGGTACTGTAGAGATGATAGCTTGTCCTCTGAAGCAGGTGCTTCTTTAACAAAAGGATTGTGAAATGGATGGGTCAGTGTCTCCCCCTTGTATGGAAATCCCTGTACATCTTCACAGTTTATGACCTTGAGATTGACTGAGTTGGCTAGAGCATGGTGCTGGATAACACCAAGATTCTGGGTTCAATCCCTGGATAGGCCACTTGCTTAAGAGTTGGACTTGCTGAACCTTGTTGGGTCCTTTCCCAATTCAGAATATATTCAGCGATTAGAAATATTGCCTTAAATACAAAATAAAAGCTTTTGGACAATTTTAAATAGTACTGAATAGCACTGTACTCAAAGTAGTCACCCTCCAAAGCATTGATGTTACCTCAAACTCAGCCCAAAAAAGGTCATCATGGAATAATGCAAAAAAGCATTGAAAACAAGTAATGTAAAATACAAGACAAGATATGAAGACAAGTTACCTTCTGTTACACTGTCAGCTCTAGCAACCTGCTGGAGAGTCAGTATATAATACAATGTCTTTTCTCTTCAAAAACTCTATCTAAACATAGTGAGGGAATAACAACAAAAAAGGACTGATTTTGCATCTTCAAATTTAAATTGTTTAGTACTTCATAAGGGCCTATCTGCCCTATGGTGGTGGCAGTGAGACATGGATGAGGCAGTAAAACAAAAGCACACAGAAATCTAACACAGCCTGCCTGGTCATCTTCCTGCAGTTGCACTTTTCCTTACAATTCTGAAGAGAAAACACAGGCCAAAAGATAATTTCCTAACTATAAAGAGAAGGATATAAGGTTTTGATTTAAGGGAAGAAGAGGAAATACAGATAAATTTTTGCTTGCATTGAAGCTGAACCACAACATCTTATATAAAATAAGGTAATGGAAAACTTTAAAAAGCTGTCTGGCTTGAGACAAAAAGCATTTTTGCAGTTGGGCTTTTTACCACTACTAACTTTGAACACTTAATGACAAATACTGATGCACTGATGTTCTCAAGTCTTGACGAATCCCTTGTGTGATTTTGTAATTCCTCTTTTCTAGCACATTTACAAAGAAAGCACTGGAAAACTGTATTATCTACTAGCAATATCTTAAGACACAAATCAAAATAAACAACAGAGAAATATATTAATCAATTTACTTTTCAAATTTAAGTTAGCTGTTAGAGTTCTCTTTAAATTTACTGGCACGCATGGCTTTGTTTGACAAATGAACGTAGTAAAAATACATTTTTATGCACCTTACTTCTATATAAACCAAGAGGTAGTTTCTACATACCATCACAGAAAAAAAACATCAAATGAAGCAGCTGCCATACATACTGTACATCATAACTATGTAATAAATAACTTCTGAATAATGGATTTATCTGAGACCCCAGAAGAGGTTTTTGCAGAAATTTCCTTGCTGCTCCCAGCCATGCATAAATCTCAATGTCATAAAGAATCAGATAATACAATTCTTCTACTCTTCCACTGATTTCTGATTTATTTTCTTTACACTGATTTTATATGGAAAATTCTCAGATTTTTATTCCTATTAGAACGTGGTTACAAAATACAGAGGACTGTAAAAATATGATTTCATATCATACAGTAAAAACAATCTGCTACTGTGTACCTACAATGTGATGTTATAGCAATCTAAGTTGCTAATTCTAAATAAAGTACCATGATTATAGCTCAACCAAAACAACCAAATGCAATGTCTGTGTTACAACAGCACCACCATCCTTGTAAATTACTGTTTATCCACTCAACTCTGCACTTATTTGAATGATCACCTAACATGCAGAGCAAATAATGAATTGTTACATTGGTTATTGTCAGCTTAATAGGTCAGAGATTTTTAGTGGAAGCTGGGGTATGAAGTATGTTACCCCAAGAAGATTAAATGCATACAGAAAAAAGAAAGGACAATGAGGTTGAAAGATGGGAGACAAACCAAGAAATACAAAGGAATAGGACAACAGTCATTCTGTACTGAACTCCAGTCGTTTCACTCGCTACTGAAGTTAAATTCTGACAGAGACAAGAAGTAAACCACACGTATAAAAAACCTTCTGTGTCAAGTCCACACATCCTGTCCCATTTCTCTGAGGCATGTACACAACTTAGTCATAGATAGGGAAAAGTGAGATAAGTTTCAGATGATGTCAGACCACAACAAGAAAGGAACACTACCTCTGCCTTGCACAGTACACCACATTCACATATTAACCACAACATTAGATGACACATTCTTACTATAGCAGATTAAAATTTCACAGTCAATTTGTAGCTCATTATTTCTATGTCTTGTTTTCAAAAATTACTACAGTATTTTTCTTTTAAAATTGCAAAATTATAGTAAGTTTATTTTAAAAATGTATTGCAAGATCCTGGGACTTCCTGACTATCTAAATAACTACTTTTCTGAAATCTTAGCCTAGGAGGAAACAAAAGGTAAAGAGGCAACCAAGGAATACAAGCATGAGACATAAGGCTTTGCTATACACTGTGATCAGAAGTCAAGCAAAATTTCTATGATAAATTCACTTCTCTGAGTTTTACTCCCAGTTTAAAACAAGATTCACACAGATAAAAGAAAATAAAAATCTGCACAATAGAAGGCAACTGGGCTTATGTTATGTTGAGGCAGTAGGCTATCTCATCACACTATCTGTCACAAAGGGGAAACAAGATTTAAAGACTTAAAAGCTGATATTTATATTCCCAGACATTTCTACAGAGGAATGGGGGAATATCCCAAACAACCCAAAACTTACTCTAGCTCCTTCTGTAATTGCTGGAACTGTTCAGTTAACTTTTTATTCTCATCCTGTAAGTTGTTTTTTTCATTCACTGAAATTTATAGAAAAAAGTATTAAAAAAATCAATATACACATGTTAACATGATAATCTTGTCAGGTCCTTGAAGGAAACAGAACCAACTGTAAAATGTAATACCATACACCTTCTCTGTGGTTTGCAAAAATTAAGTTTCAAGCTAGTAATTGAAAAAAGTAGTAAAATGGCATGTTAGAAAAGGCAGAGGTGGCACAATTACAACATTCGTTCTACACAATCATTAATTACTTTTGTCCACGTACACACAAGTCAGACTGTGTTGTAAAGATGAGTAATTGCTCACTTGTCTCCATGGACAAAATTGCTACCTTAGGCTAAGGATAACCTATGAAATACAAAGCAATTTAAATTTGGTTTTAGTCACTAAAGCAACCATTAAGCCTTTCTTCCATGCTGCCTCAAACTAATGTAGTGATAGCTCCAATTCTTCAGTCCACTTTAATTTTTATGGTTTTGTTTTGCTGTTGTCTGTTTTGCCTCTAGATTCCTCAAATAATTTTCTTCATCATTACACAGATCTCAACCCAAACCCATGGGAGCCCACTGTTGTGTCACAGGTCAAGATTTGTACCTAATAGGTGCCACCTTGATTTTTAAGGTTCAGTGCTATATTTAGAGATTGGCTGTACCCTGTTCGCTGTTCATCATTAAACTCACAACTCAGAATAATTTTATGTAAGTGCTCAATCTTAGAAGTCCTTGAAACACTGATGTGTTCTGTATTAGTATAGTATTTCCATAATTTAATATTTCCATAATTTAATTAAGCACATGTCTGGCATTTTCCCTATTTTAAATCTCATTTAATGTCTGCTTGTTCTTGACAAATAAAGACAACTAAATGATACAAAATAATTAACAGTAAAGATACCAATAACATTAAAAAATTCTGTCCTTTATTATTCTACGCTTTATACAACCAATCTTTCCAAACTCTCTTTATGAACATATTTCTGTCCTGCTTGTGTACCACCTGAAACAAACAGTTTAATTTGTGTCACATGTTCTATTTCAAAATGAGCTGGCTACCAGCTGCCTGGTATAAGCTATTTTTTGTGGCCTCAGTTGGTTATGAGGCAGTTATGGGTTTACTGCATTTACAGTCCAAGACCAACTACAGGACACAAGCTGGACCCACTTCTGTCTGAACTTGATACTTTGCAATCACCAATTCCTTTTGAAGTCAGGGTTTTCTTAGGAAAGCTGGCAATCATTCTAGCTGTAGGAATAAACAGAAGCAGTCACATTTTATCTAAAGTAGCTACTTTACAGTGTAAGATTTTCCACGTCAGTTCACTTTCAGTATCAGCACTTCAATCTAAGAAGGTGGGTCAAATGACTAGTCACTGGTATGTTACATATTTTCAGACTGTACAGTTAAGTATCCCCTGACTGAACTTTTTGGGCTTACTAAACACACCACACATAAATTATATCAAGTTACAGGAATTACTGGAGAACTAGTTTACAAAATAGCATGTTTTGTCTTCGGGCTTGGGGATAAAACTCACTAAGCTCAGTTATAAGTTTGAGATTCTGCTGCCGGATATTTTCAAACTCTTGCTGCTTCTTTCTCATATGTTCTTCGGTTACAGCACAGCGATCACATAACCCCGCTCTTAATCTACAATAAAATGAAGAGAAAAAGGTCCCTCTGTTAAAAAAAATATTGCCATGTATGAAGCAGACACCAATGTTCAACAATACTTTTTAACAATGAAAACCAGAAAACTTCTGACAGCTATGCAGAACACCACTAAGTACTGTGGTTTTATATGTTCACATAGCAATGTTTTGAGATTTCCAAACAATCCAATACTATAGGCTCTAACATTTCCATAAATGGTTGTAGGTACTGGATACTTCTAAAGCAACATGCATTACTTAATATAATAAAGTGGAGCATGCTACACCTTGCCACTGAAATCCTTCGTAAGGCATCCTACTAAAAATACTGTCAGTAGGTACTGGATACTTCTAAAGCAACATGCATTACTTAATATAATAAAGTGGAGCATGCCACTGAACTCCTTTGTAAGGCATCCTACTAAAAATACTGTCGGATATAAATCACCATTTTATGTAAAGTTCATTCAAGAAAATACAAATAAGCAAATAACTTCAGTAAATAGAATTACTACCTCATTTAAGAAGGCTATGTACTGTCATTAAGCAAAATAATAAAATAAAAAGGACAAATTAGTAATTTCAGTCTTAACAACCACTAAGCAAATGTGAAACCCTTTATCTTTATCTAAGCACCAATAATTTGAAGTGGATCCAAAAGTTCATGAGAGGTGACTCCACTCTCTCTTAATAGTTTAGATTAGCTGTTTAAAACACATCCATGATCAGAAAAGGACTGGTTAGAATCACTCCATCTGACCTGACACATTCATTCACGCAATTAAATATATGTTTATTTTATAGTTGATAAACAGAATGTATTTATTTCTGGTACACAGCAAAAACCTAACAGTATTACCAAAGTGAAAACCAGACTCTCTTTTGCCTGCTAAATAAGAAACCAGTTAGTCAAAGGTTCTGCACTGCTGATGCCACTACATCGAATATTAAAAAATCCCAACTAAACAAACTATGTAACTTTCCAATTTCACAGCTGAATATTGAAAGTAAAAACCATACTTGTTTATTGGTGTTTTAATATTGTGGAATTATGGCAAGAGTAAAATACTGAAATGCCTTTTCATACTAGCTGATCTGAATGTCTAACAAACACAGAATTACAATCTCCTTGTACTAAATCAGTTGAAATACTTCTTTTGTTTTTCACAATGTGAGTAATTGATCTGCCAAGGGATTAGAAAGGTCCATCCACACCATGAATGCCTCTCTACTTACATGGTATGAAAGTTGATTACCTGCATGGCTATAAGCTTATCCCTAATGCCTTTCACAGAAAAATGGAGTTGAAAGTAAAAGTAGAGTATCACAGCTCAAAATTTGAGGTAACACAGGAATAGTGGAAAACCATTTACTATGTAATGATCTCCTGTTCCCAGAAAGCTTCTGAGAGCCTATTAACAACAAATTTAACATATACTTTCCAAAATAGGTATCTTTTTTAAAGAAGGAAAAATGCACTGTAATTTCATGTCTATTAGTTTTGCTTTGCTGTACCAGATTAAAAAGAAACAAATTAGGAAAAGGCAGAATGGATCAAAATGTGAGGAAAGCACCTAAATCCAAAAAAAGGGAACGGATGGAACCAATGATCAAATTTAGGTAAAACAGGCAATTGATAAAAAAGATGCTCTCAAATCTGAAACATTTCCTAGTGAGTTATTTCATTAGTTTCACAACATAGTGTAGCCTTTGGGTTTTGTACTTGTATTACATCTTGATCAATATAAAATTTAACTCTACAAAGATGGGTACAAAAGAACAAACCTTAAAATGTCTGTTTGCCTTCCAAGCTGATCTAGTCTAACTTCTATTGAAACTGAACTAAATAAGCTAAGCACTTTGAAAATAACAATACAACAGAAATTGTCATTTATATTCATTACTGATTTTATGATTAATTATATAGATGAGATAAATATATACGTTATATATTTATTGATTACTCTTCAGAAAAATGTAAATTCTACATCTTTCTCTATAACACACTATTTGGATTGCATTAGAAAAGGACTGGCTTACTAAAAAAAAATCAACAATCCCACACCAAAACACAATAAACTCAACTTGCAAAGTATCCAGAGCTACTCTGAAAGAGCAAAATTCAGCAAACTCAAAAGACAGAAGACACTACTTCACCTGTCTTCTAAAACCTTGATAGTGTCATGAAGTGCTTTTTGCTGTTCTCTGAGCTGTTGGTTTTTGGTATAGAACTCTTCAAGCCTCTCTGCATCCCTGAAAAGAAAAAGAGGAACAATTAGTTCCAGCTTTAAATTGCAGTAATTACTTTTTCACTAAAGAATTTTCTCTGGCATGTTTCTTTGACATCATAGGGAAATGTGATTATCATCAGCACAAATATTATGTTGAAGGTACACGAAGCTAGTGTTTCTGATTAATAATAATTTGCAAATGACAGAGGAAAGATGCAGCTGGTTTCTAATTCATAATACAGGTGATCTTCTGTTATGTCTGTTTTTTGCTCAGGTAAAAACTAGAATTAATGACAGTCAAGACAATAAATATTATGTTGACGATACATGAAGCTAGTGTTTCTGATTAATAATAATTTGCAAATGACAGAGGAAAGATGCAGCTGGTTTCTAATTCATAATACAGGTGATCTTCTGTTATGTCTGTTTTTTGCTCAGGTAAAAACTAGAATTAATGACAGTGAAGACATAAAAGCTAACAATGTTCAAGCAACAATTTCAGAGAACAAACTCAAAAACTTCTCTTACAACTCAGTGTGTTGTGGAGCTGTGGGGAATCTAATGGGAGTTTTCACAATCAGGTCATTTTGGTCTTGTCATATCAGTGAGTCAATTCTGCAGCATGGCAAACCACATTAGGTTTTGAAATCTCTGAAAAGTCTTTAGATCCATTAGAGCTTTACTTCCTCAAGAAGGAATTTTCTATAGAGCATGTATTCCCATAGTATGAATAAAGACAAAAGACGTCTCTTTACAAAACCCTCAGAAGCAGTTGATCTTGTGGAAAATACCTTCTCTAAAAAATAGAACTAATTAATTAACAAAGAATATTTTCTCCTTAAAAGAGCTAAGGAAAAATAGTAATGTTAACTTCCCAATTTTAGCTCCCTTTCAACGTTATTATGAGACCACAATATCTCTTCAAGTTGCAAACATGGTATGAATGACAAACACATAATAATGAAAATAATGTTCAATAAAAGCTAAACACCTCAATTTGTGTAACATGACAATGACTAACTTCTGAGAAATTCCCAGTTCTTCTTTCTATCATGGAATCCTTTGTATATATCCATGAAAGCAGTTGTTTGTTTTCAGTGTGCCTGAGATGGATTATTTGTGGAAGTCAAGAAATTGGCTCATGAAAAGCTGTTAAGTGCACACACACACACCAGGAAATGAAAACATATTTACTAACTTGATACAGTTCTTTTACACAAACAAACTTTTAAATTGGCACTATCCCTTTAACATATGTTTAGTCAACCACATTTTCATATTGCTGGCATTACAGAAGTACAAGAAACTAGCAATCACAGTGAATCATAAAGTGAATGGGACAGCTGGAAGCTTCTACAGTGTACAATCACAAGCATATTTAATTAATCTTTAAATTTAAGTACAGATGCTTTATTTTTCTGTACTATCATACAGACCCACATAGACCATTCCAAGTGCATATTCAACCTATAAAGCAGTTACATGCAAACAGCATGAGGAACCATTTAAGGCTTGTACTTTTACTTGGGAAACACAAAATGTTAACGTTCTCTTACCTCAGCTCACTAACCAAGTACAGCCAGCCATGGCAAAATTTGAAGTCTGACAAAAGCAGGCTGTATTTTCCTGATGTTTAGGACATTAAAAAATCCCTCCAATAAAAAACTAAAACCACAAAAAATCCCCTCATTTTTTCTGTTTATGCCACTCATGGGAGGCTTAAAATAGCAAATTTAAAAATTGTTTCTAGTTAATTCTAAGTCATTCTATGGCATTAAGTAATTTGCAATAAATAAGATATTAATGTACACTAATACTACATGCCTTTCACCTAAACCTTGTAAAATGCCCCATGAATACAGTGAAAGGACAGAAGGAACTAGGCTCTTTGTTGGGTTTTCTTTCCTTAAAATTCCATTGTACCTGACAAAAATGATAGACTTCTGGCTATGAAGGCACTGCATAATGGCCAGTCTGTGACCTAGGGTTTACAAGTCATTAGCTCCAACGCTGGAGTGGGATACAAAATAAGGTGCTCATTGTCAGCTGATTACCAAGTTTGAAATACTAAACCCCAGGTATTCAGATGCAGCAAGGAGAACAAGACCTCCTATGTAACAGTACTGTATCCACAATGTGGCAGCTGTAGAAAGATTCCAACAAACAATGACTAACCTATTTGGTATTTGTTCAGTCACAGCACTGATAATATTTCTCATCTAGAAAACTGACTGATCAATTTAAGATTCCAGAACATGGAAGCAACTTATGATATGGCAGACTAATATCAAAAGCAAGAGATAATTTAATCATTTCAGATTAAAAATGAGCAACTACTTAATTTATAAATTATACTTTAAAAATAACACACCCTGTAAAGAGCTCTGTACATCTTCAGACAACTTTATCTGAATTATTAAAATAAGCAGAGTTTTTTACACATCTAAAGGAAGAATCCATGAAACCTTAATTGATCTGACAAGAATTTCAGCTCATTAATGGGACTCTGACTCTCCTTTAATAAATTATATCATTAGGGTTAGTACTTACAAGCATCTTTCCTTTTTCAACTTAGATATTTTCAGCTGTAAGCCTGAAAAGTGGAAAGAAGAAATTACATGTTATAGAATTCTGATTTTAAAAAATGAGTAAGACAGTTTGCCACTGTTATCTGCAGAGACAAAAAATGTCACTAATCTGGAGAGAAAAAGGTTCCTTCTGGACTTTTTGAGTGTGTTCTACAGGATCTTGGTAACAAATATAGTCATTGTGATCTCCAGGAAATAAGGACTTCTTAAGCAAACACACAGATTTCCACTTACACAAGTAAACAAATACCTTTGTGAAATAACCACACATGAATAGCCAGCACCATCAACATATTTTCATTGACTTTGCCCACAGAAGTAGCATAAAATATGTTCTGTGTGCACACAAATTCATAATGCAACACTGCATGAAGCATTCAATCACTGAACTGAGAAATGCTTTACAGTGTATATGCATAAATGAAACATTAAAAATAGGTAATTCAAGGCTTTAAAGCAGAGAAGGACAACATCCTTCTTTGGAGATGTGCTACTAGACTTTCTCAGTCAAAGCTTCCTTGCACTATCTGAAGGTGAATTGATGAATGATATTTCATCTGTGGCCTTTCTCCCGCTAAGAGTTCCACGCTCCTAACTAAATATTCTGAGCAGAAGGAAAAAGATTTTCAAATACAACTGATGTTCTCAGCAGGAGAGGCCAGCTGACAGCCCAGGGGACAGAACACTGTCCAGTCAATCTGCTTGCAAGGTCTTGGGTGCATTTATATGGGCACAGAGACAAGAAGATACTCATGCACAAAACAATTTAACAAGCAGGACACAGTGCTGTGGAAATTAAATATTCTGAGCAGAAGGAAAAAGATTTTCAAATACAACTGATGTTCTCAGCAGGAGAGGCCAGCTGACAGCCCAGGGGACAGAACACTGTCCAGTCAATCTGCTTGCAAGGTCTTGGGTGCATTTATATGGGCACAGAGACAAGAAGATTGCACAAAACAATTTAACAAGCAGGACATAGTTCTATGGAAATGTATGTGATATTACCCATACACAAGCTGGCCATTCCTATTCCAAATAAAGAGAAATAATCAGACCCCAATGACAGAACAGTTTCTTAAACAGAAATCCAAGAGAAATTTTCATATCACATCAGAAAATAACATCTCCTAGCACGGTTTTTTTCTTCTAATTATGGAAGGTTGCTACCAACTTCAGGTTGAACATTAGGTGTCTTGTAAGCTCTCCTGAAAAAGCATTATGCATTTAGGATAGCAGGATAAACTTATAAAACCAGAACACTTGCAAGAAAACTTCAGACTACTTTGAATTTTAGCCTAAACACAGAGCTGATACTACATCTTACTATAGAAAATGTAGGTTAGGGCAGCTAACAGACTATTTTTTCTCCACTACACTCAACTAGGAACAGCTCTAAGGGAAAAATTAATTGCTTGAGAAGTTTCACTCCTCAGGCCACTTAAAATGTCAAGCCAGCCACAGACTCAGTGAACCCAAACTTGCTACAAGATGCCAGTGAGACAATGAGTTAAAAATGCAGACAGACTACTTAAAAAAATTCTTAGGAAATATAGCAAGATTTCTTTTATCTCCAAGTGTTCAGCACCTGTGAGATGTTATGTTCTATCATGCAGATCAGCCCAGAAAGAGGGTTTATTTTTTTAAGCAGTTGCTATTCATCAAGTCAATTAGGCATCTGCAATTAGAACCCCTATAAAGCTTGCTTTAAAGCTGCTCCACGCCCATCGGAAGGAATGAAGCTGCACAACAATGCATCTCCTGTATGAACAGGTAGTCTGTTCAGCAAGTATTTAGGATTGTAACTTTGGCAACCTGAGCAACCAATTGAAGAGGCAGGGCTCAAAAGGCCCAGTACTGTGCTACAGGTAACACTATCTCCCCTCTCACCTGAATTCAGGAGGAACTGAACTAGTTACTTAAAGGTTGTATTTTTTCTTAGTTCAAATGATTGCAATGAGAAGGCAGGAAACCAGCCTCCTACATTTATCCATGAGCCTTGAATTACTACATCTGCTGTAGTCTCTTCCTTTTGCTTTTCCAGAGCATTAAGAGTTTTTAAGCACGCTCATTTAAGGAGCTTTGCTTTTTCAAGTTTCCTTAATTAACATAGGGAGCACAAAAAACTCTGTGGAACTACACTTTGTCCCTTCCCAATTCAATTTTATCTTTTGCACAATATTTTTATGGGACAGGCAAACTGCAGACTATATAAATCTACATTATCTAAAGCTTGTAAGTGCATTAGTAAATGACACTCTACACCTATTAAAGTAACAGAGACCGTCTTTAAACTATCATTAGGCAGATTAATTAAACACTAGTTTATGAAACTTGCTATTTGATTAGACTATATTGCTGTAATATTTCAATTAATGGCTATGATAATTTTTGTTCTGATGAATTTTCAAAAGCATTAAATGCACTTCCTTAAAGCTGACAGTGCCTGGGAAGACCACAGAATCATTATCACTGAAGATTTCTTGAAACAAGTTGGACAAGCTACTGTCAGCAATAACACAGACATAATCCTACCTCAAGGGTACAGAGATGGACTAGATGACCTTCTAAAATCCCTTCCAGCTCTGTTTTCTATAATTATTTACTTTTGAGGAACTTCCAGCCACTTCCTTTCCTACAGCAATCTATCAATGAGATTGCTTTCCTCATAAGTTTCTCTCCTTCTATGACTACAGTTTTTTGTCCATTGATATCCTCTGCTTTTCAGAGGTGAGCAATAATTTTAAAAACTAGGCTATTTCTCATACATAAAACACTGCTCACAATTCTATGCTGATGTATGTTTTTAGTACAGTGTTTTAGATTTAAATTAATCCTCAGAAACCACCTTGATCCACATTCAGCAAGCATCTATACAATTATTTCTAGCAAGAGGTAAGAATTGCCACCTGTAGAAATAAATCAGTTCACAAAAAGCATTATTAAATTCCTTTGACTCGTCTGGGCACTATGGAAGTACCCCACACATTCTACAGATAGGAAATAAAAGCAAATAGTTTTAATGACCATTATTCTGAGTTGTTGAGCACTTCTGAACTCCATGAAAAGTCAACTGATGCTGATCATATCCAACATCTTTGGAAACTGGGATGTAGGTGTCCTACCCATTGCTTTATAATGAATTTAAGTTAAATAATAGCTATTTTGGCTGAAGAAGGCCAAAATTTGGATTTCTTTGGAAGTGATAAGTTTAAAAGAACAAGAAGTTGGGTTTCTTCACATAATAGTAAAAAAACACACCCTTTACAATATAGTAATATTGAAATTCAATAAAATCCCTTTCAAACTGCACGAGTTTAAAGTATTCTTCAGTTTACATTCTATAGATATAACTTGTAGAGCATGTCAAGTTCATGTGTCATAAATTCTTTTTACTAATTATTTACATCTCTTTACATAAATTCTTTTTACATACTTTTCATGAATTTCACATAAGAATTCCACAATTTCAGTGTTCAGTACATTGTAGATGCAAGAAGCTTTTTCAACAACTAATAACTTTCCCTTAATCCACCTTCTACCACCTTTAAAATAATTTTTGCTGACATTCAGATTGGAAACTCATGAGTCAATTTTAATTCTTATTTATAGACTTCAGAAACAAGCAAAGTCTAGGCAAGTCTGTGTTTGATGTTTCTAAAATATCTTCCAGTACCATTTTCTACAAGAGGATCCCCACCTTCTGAAAAAATTAACTATCCTTCAGGCATGTCTTTGATGTTATCATGGAAGACCTAATTTTACCTAACCCAGTGTGGGACATACTGACAAAGGGCTAGGCATGAAAAAGGCTGCCTGGTGGCAAAATTACCTGGCCACACCCTGCATGCATTCTAAAGAGTATCTTGCTTGCATAAAGAAAACCTAAACTTGAAAATCACGTGTTGCACACCCCAAGAAACTAGAGAAAGGGTCACTTAAAGTAAGTCTCTACATCAGAGCTTTTTGTTTGTTAAGTTTTTGTTGTTCAGACATGCCATAGATTGCCAGATCCCATTCTGTCAGTACTTCCGCGTTTATCTGTGGTTGACATCACACCCACACCAAAAAGAACCATCAACAATTTAAAACATAATTATTAAAAAAGGGTTTTTTTGTGTGTTTTGGAACACAATATAAAACTGTAGTCCATATGTTAATGAAAAGAAATGCTACTGTCTGCTATAGCTTCTTCCAGTTGCCATATTGGTATATGCTTTTTGGTTGCTTATTTGGTCTGGTTCTTTTAATAATCAGCAGCCAAGTGTCACGGCCTAGTGCTGCAAATAATTGAATCAAGACTTTCAATGGGAGGCATGTAACATCTACTAATTATAAAACAATCTCCAAGAGTTTTTGAAACCACAAAGTGATGGAATAACTGGGCCAAAATGGACAGACCTGAAACTGTCTTGAGGCTGGTAGAAACAACCAAGGCCACTGAAATGTTCTGGGTAAAGATCCACTTGCATAACTACAGCTCTTAAATCACAGAAACTCACCCACTTTTATTCCAGTCTAACATAAATACTATTTCATACATAAGGATAAACTTCTTAGAAGACACAGTCTAATACTGTTTTAATTCCATCCAAAAAGAATGGATCATGTGACTTTAGATTAGCAGAACAAAATGTTCACTTACTAAATGTTTTTAGCAAAAACCCCTTATGAATACTCCTTGTAAAACAACATTACAATAACAATACATATAGTGCAATAATTCATCTTTTCTGAATTACTGAAGAATGAACAGACACTAACAGCCAATCTGTAGTAAAATTGTTACTACAAGTCACATAATGTAAGAATAATCATATTATAACAACATGACAGATTTTACTGAGAAAATTTAGAACACTAAAATCTGAAGAAATAATTTTTACTTCAGTAACATTAATCTGCAGTGTGATTTTGCACAAGTTAGGGGAAATAAACAATGCAAATAATTGTAATGTATCTGAAGCAACCAAAGCAAAAAGCAAAAGAAAAGAATCCATTGAACAACATGGTTTGGAAAATTGAATCACGATCCATTGAGGGTAAAGTAACACACAGATATTTTGTAGGCAAGCAGAAACTCCAGGTAACATTGTGTTACTTTTTCTTCACTGACCTAGCAAATAATTTATCTGTGTTGATAGTTTAATCCTGTTAAACCAGGCTTAGGTGGTCAATCCCTAAGGATCATTTGTAATCATCAGACCCAACTTTCTGCATAACTGAAAACTTTAAAAATCTATTTAGTTCCATGCAGAGTATTTTGGTTCAAAGTTTTCCTTTGGCAACTGACAAACATCAACTTTAACCTGACAAACCCAACCTTCAATGATTTACCTTGTACTTCTTTATCATGGCATTCTTTCAGTTTGGACCAGAGCTCTTTGAAGAAATCTCCTGTAAGTTCTGCAGAACTAGGGCTGCCACAGCTTCCTCCAGATGCATTCATCTTGCTTTTTTCTGCTCCCAGCTTCTTTGACTTGCAGAACTGGCTCACTCTCAAACTTTATATTTTAAATTACATAGTTATGAAACTGTTTCTGAAGAGGGGTGTACATCTGTAATGACAGAATAACACTTACATTTAGAGCATAACTTGTAGCCATGGATGAAATGCAAAGTTTACTGTCTATCCTTGCTGAGGATATTTATTTACATACTTTGACACTGACAGTCACCCTGAAAGCTTGGACACTGCTAAGTACTTTGCTGCAGGTAATTACAAACTAACAGAATTTTCCTCCCCTTAAAAAGCTATCAACTTAAAATTAGATTAAAACACTTAAGAGTCTTTCATTTTTTTTCTTATCTAGAGTTATACTGAATTCCTGTTTTCCAAAAGTAAGCCATAGTGCCAAAATCTGGCTGTCAGCAAAAGCATTTGTCAAAAATTTTATCAGAGATGGATTTGTCTGTATACATCCTTTACATAAACTTGGATTCAAATTACACCCTTTTACAAAGAAAAGCTTACATCCCCTTGAAGTGTTCATAATTCTATATTAAAATGACTCCCATTCCCTGATGAAAAAAAAATAGAGAAAAATCTCCAAAGCATTAATATTTGAGAAGAATAATCAAAGTCAGATAGCTCTGTTTTAGAAGCTTGACTGCCTACAAAATTTAGGAAAATCTTACCCATAATTCCCACTTGTTTTGAAGGGTTTTTTACAGAGATGATGCCCTCAGGCAAACCACAGAGGCAGCATGGTTCTCAGATCTGGCTCTGAGCCAAGGCAAGATTCAATTCTACTGGCACTGGGTGTCCAATACTGAAATACTCCTGTAATCTCTGTCCTTCAGCTCCCTCTGTGTGAAACTGGACATTCTGAGTTTTCCCCACTTTTATGCAGTCAATTTTAAACAGACACTTCTGAACAGGGACTGTCATTACCATGTGGACATAGCTATCTCTATGATCTTGTAATATAAAATGCAGAAAGGAAAAAAAAGCTAGGTATTTTGTACTACTCCTAAATTAGCAACTTGAGCAAGCAAACTATCAAGCCTATACTGCCAAATGGAAGGAACAATTTGCTCTCAAATTTTTGAGGTATAAGCTATAGTTCAGGTGATACAAGGTCTAGGATTAGTCAAGAAGCTGCATTTCCTATCTTGAAAGCCTTCAAACAACTTAGAACATCTGAATGCTGTTTAGCTGGTCCCCCAGATTCACCACAATAAAATGTTCAGTCCAGTGGCCAGTAACCAAGGGTAGGGCCTGGAGGCTTTGGCTCCACTCTCCTGTCTCATATCTCTGTGCACAGTTTTAAGTCACTTTTTTTTTTTCCAGTCTGACTGTCTTTACAATGGAATAAAAATAATGGAACAAAACATTCTCAACAGAAACACTCGAACTGGATGTTTTCTGTAGTATAAGGATTTAAATAAATGTTACAATAATGAAGCCAGTAGCTCCACATTTGCTTTAACCTGCTCTGTTCATAGCCTATTTCAGGATATGGCTTCATTTTAGCAAATGTTATCTTCAGAGAAATCCTTCCTTACAAAAAAATTACCCTTTGAAATTAGCAATGCCTACAAGTGTTCAACAGAAGCTGAACAGTGATTTGCTTGCATCTTTGCAGCTGAAATGCTCCACTTTGTGTGCAGCCACATTAAGCCATCTTACAACGCTTCTTTGTGGAACCAACTGCCTAGTGAAATTAGGAAAGGGTTTTAAACTCTTGCTTTGCACCTTCAACAGATGTTTCAGGATCAAGCTTTTTTCTCTATCAAGCACTAGGGCTGTGAAAACCACACGCTTGCTTTCACTTACTGTTTCAGATTTAAGTATGTCAGATGACTCATCCCCATGGAAAAGTCACCTGACTCTAGACAGTAAATGGTGTCCGTGGTGTTTGTTTTGGGTTTTTTTTTTCCCCCAAGATGACTGCAAGAAAAAAAATACACAAAACCCGCTCAAAGTTTCTGCAAATTATTAGTGCATCAACCGACTACAAATAGGGAAAAAGGAGCAAAGCATTTTCCCAAACTGTATCTGCTTCAAGATCCCAAAATGATACATTGCTTCCTGCAGGTGTTCAACTCCCTTAAAACACAGAAGCGTTCAAGTGGAGCCTCTGACAGGCCTGGGCAGCTGCACAGGTGTAAAGTGATGGCTTAGGCTCCAGCCCTGAGGAAGTGTTTTCCAGTCCTAAGGGGGAAAAAAGAGCTGGATGTACGGACACTTGCAGGCAGGGACAGAGCTGGAAGCTGCTCGGGGGTGGAAGCACAGTGCAGCCCCTCTCCCGGACGTCCTGCTTTGCTGCTACCCTGCCGCTTTCATAGAAGCACCTAAAAGCGTCCATTTCCCTCTTCTTCCACAAACCAACTCCCTCCGGCGCCGCCAGGCTTTCCACGGCTCCATCAGTGAATGCCTCCAGGAATCCATCAGCACCGACAAAGGCGCCGAGGCCGCTCATCGGTGCTGATGCCTTCCCGCCGGGACACACCGCCCCTCCGGGACTCCACACGCCGCCTCCATCCCCGCCGCCTGCTCCTACAAACTCAACTCTCCCGCTCTTCCCGGCGGTGAACTTTGTCCTCCTTTCCCTCTTGCACGAGCACCGCACAGAAAACTCACTCGACAGACCCTCCGGGATGCTCTGGGAAATCCTGCCATGACCAGCATCTGGGAGCTTCCCGCCAGCCGCGGGTCACACCCCGCCGCCGGCACGCCGGGGGAGCGGTACGGCATGTCCCACACGCCGCTCCTCCCGCCCGGCGGGCCCGGTGCCGGCGGGGCAGCGGCGGGCCCGTCCCCGGGGCGGAGCGCCCCGGCGGGGGGTGCGGAGGGCGCGCGCCGTTACCTGGTTGGCTCCCGGCGGCTCCGCGCGCCAGCGGCGGGAAAAAAGGAAAAAGCGCAGCCAGCGCCTGCCCTGCCCGGGGAGGCGGGGCCGCGGGCCGCTCTCGCGAGGCTTCCGCGCTGCTCTCGCGAGAGGGAGGGGAGCGTGAGGGTGTGAGCCCCCCGGGCCGGGCGGCTGGCGGGCAGTTCGGGTGGCAGGGGTGACACAGACACAGGGTCACGGGATGAGCTGGGTTGGAAAAGACCGCCCAGATCACCGAGTCCAGCCTTTGACCTAACACCACCGTGTCAACTACACCACGGCACTAAGTGCAACGTCCAACCTTTCCTTGTCACCTCCAGCGCGGGTGGCTACCACCTCCCTGGGCAGTCCATTGCAATGTCTAATCACCTTTTCTGTGAAAAATCTCTTCCTAATGTCCAACCTAAGCCTCCTCTGGAGCAACCTGAGGCCACTTCTTTTTGTCCTGTCACTTGTTGCCTGGGAGAAAAGGTTGACCCCCACCTGGCTGCACGCTCCTTCTGGTGGTTGTAAAGAGCAATCGGGTCTCATGTGAGCCTCCTCCAGGATAAACAGCCCCAGCTCCCTCAGCAGCTCCTCATGGGACCTGTGCTTCCAACCCTTCAGCAGCTTTGCTGCCCTTCTCTGGACACACTCCAGCACTGCAATGCCCCTGAAGTGAGGGGCCCAAGCCACACCAGTGCCGAGTACAGGATCCTGCTGGCCACGCTATTTCTGACACAGGCCAGGATGCCACCGGCCTTCTTGGCCGCCTGGGCACACTGCCGGCTCATGTTTGTTCATCCAGGTGTCTCAGCCCACTCCCCCTCTGGCCCAGGACTTAGGGTTTCCACAGAGAGCTGCCAGAGGAAAGCCAAGGGGACAAGCCGGGCCCTGTCTGGTGCCACAGCTCGGTGTCACAGCAGGCACAGAACACTCTGGAAAATCAAGGGTGTGTGAAAGCCTGCATTGAAACAAATGCTGCCCCTGCATTCCTGGTTTAGATGTGAAGAGGATCATCAGGGTGTACAACTGTGCCAGAAGCAGCCTTGCCTTTAAGGCTATGATGTTAATTGTGTCTGTGCCCCAGGATTCATATTCTGGTTGCTGGGGCTTACACACAGAAGGATGGGCCGGGGGGGGCTTCCCCCCACCCTCTTGATCTTAACAGTTTCCTTGGCTCATCATTTTATTGTACAACAGAGCAGCCTAGGCATATTTTTGTGTTTTATGTGAGTATGGAAACCACTAGGCACATATAATTAATACTGGCTGCAGAACTTTTTTGTTACTTCTCAATGTTTTGGGTTTTTTTTCCCAAACTGCAGATCAATGTTCCTTCATTTACTGGGACCAGCCCTGCTGTCTGCAATAAACCCCTTGATTTTAGGTAGTTCTTAGTGATGACACAGAAACAAAACACAGTTTTTCACTATTACTGTGAAAAACAGTAATAGTGAAAGTTTTTCATATCTATTTTGCCTTCACGTGATTCCACTGGACCATTCTGGTACATATAGGAACTCTTGCAGAGACAGCTTGGTGGCGTGACTAGAAGATATAATAGTGATCAGTTTGGAAGGGACAGTGCTACAAACATATACTTTCTAGATTGTTAATAGCAATATTTAAAAAGTTAAGTGTTCAGCTACTTCGTAATTGTTAGTAGCTGTTCCATCTGTTTCTTTTTACATTACTCAGATCACTCAGGTCTCAAGAAAACATAAATAAGGAGCTACGGGATAATTAAAACTGTATCTGAAATACTATTTCAACATTTTTGAGGTATTTTGAAATACTGTCAGACAGGAGATGACATATGATTCAAGCTTCAAATCTGTTGTTCCCCATTGTTGAAAATATTCTTGGTTTCCCATCAAGTATGTACCATGAATTCTGAAGTATTTTGAAAAAATTGTGTACCAAACTTTTCTGCTCATTCCTCATCATTGTTTAACCACCAATTTTTTTACTTAAATAAAATGAAGACATTGTTCAGGAGCTCAGCAGCAGATTACTTATTGATCAAAGATCAAATTGTAAGTTTGATGCATTATCAGATCAGTAGATATATGGTAGAATTCAAATTAGCTAGGCATTTTGGAGGAAGCTGTCATGTCATAATAGGTTGTGATAGACACTTCGGTCCTTCTAAATAATGTTTGTTGGCAGCTTTTCATTCTACTTTTGAAACTTCTGTAGTCTAAAAGTTTGTGATGTAGGCTAGCAATAATTTTCTCATGTTAAGAGAAGCAGATGTCTTAAATCTATGCACAGATCTGCTAAGTAGCAATAAAGTAGCCCTCTTGCTGATTGATCAGATATTTTACCATAAACTGTACCTTTCTTACTATTTATAGGAAGCACTCTGGCAAATAATTATGTCATCCCTTTTATTTCCCAATAAACTCTGAGCTGTTTGTTTGCATATTCTTTCATGTTGATCTTTACAGCAATATAAATCCACTGACTTCCACAGTGTTATCCTTATCTACTCCACAGTAAGTGAAAACAGATTAACGTTAACGGTTGAACTTTACTTTTATCTCCCTTCCAGATTGATTTGATTTTATGTACTCCATAATCACATAGCTGGCCACTGAATGGATTCCTGGCTCATTGAATGTGCCAGAAAACTACTGGAGAGTCTGATATTCCACATTCACACACTGTGTGTCTTGAGATGACTAGTCTAACTGGAACTGCATCTCATTCACCTCGTAAGAGTAAACACACACACCTAGACAATAAAACTGTGGGAAAAATGCTTCACCGTTGCTGCGCTTCAACAGATATGAAACTTCCTGTGGTGTTGTGGCTTGTGTCCAGATTTCAAAATAACCCTTGCTGTGGCACATTGAACAAGGTGACAGAACACTTCCCAATGAGCAATTCTGCAAAGAGGGAATCTTATTTTGTCCTAGCCCATTTTAGACCTGGATGGTCTGAAATGTTTAATCCTATAATAGTAGATGGAGCTTTCAATTTTCAATTACAGTTTCATGGCAATGCCTTTCTTCTTGATGGCTGGACTATTTACCAGCAAGTCAGCTAATAACTGAAGTTCTATTGTAAGAGTACCACAATGTTGCAGCACAGATAAAAATAACCTTTAATTCACACACACCCCTCTCCCTTTTTAAGGGGTAGTACAGAGGCTGCATCAGTGTTTCTAACCACTCAGGTAGCAGCAGATGATGTAGTTCACTGCATATGCTTACAGAGTAGGGCTAAAAGATATTAGCAGAAAGCTTACTCTTTTTTTGTTTCTATTACTTTAAATTTAGTTGTAAAGATTAAAACCAGATTTGAATTACAAAGGGAAGTCCAATTTAAATATTTTATTTGCTTTCTGCACAAAGGTAACTATTTCAGTCTTTGCACAGATATGTGTGTGTGTGTGCATGTGTGTGTGTGTATGTGTAAAATAAAATAGTGAGGTCCTTATGTATTTGCATCAGGTTTAATAGATCACATATACATATACATGGCCAGTGTGTTCACAACCTCCTCAATTTGCAGATCTGCAACTGAAGGATAAATATATTGTTTTACTCTCTAGTCATGTTAATTTAATGCACTTTATGTTGCAATTGCCAATAAAGACATTAAAGGAGCCAAACTTCAGATGCAGCAAATAAGAGTATGTGGCACAGTTCAGCTGCTACCTAAATGGGATTTGAACTGGAAGTCTTGGAACTGGAGGCGCTCTGAGTAGCATGATTTTGTACAGCTGGGAAGGCACACAGGCAACAGACACCACCACTGCTGTCTGGCACGGGTGGTTGCTTTCACTGGAAAAATAGGGAGGAGCCACTCCATCACCTCACTAGCTGAATTTGATTCTTCTCAAGCTGCTTGTGTAGCCACATTTGAAAGTGAGCCAAGATCAAATTCCCCGATGCCAGTAACACTGTTCGTTTTAAGGAGCCCTCTTCTTTGAAGTGCTCTCACTGCTCCTCATCTATAGTCAGAAACTGCCAGGGGTTACTCAACTCAAACTCTCAAGTGGCTTAGGAAGGCTTGATGGTGAGGAAAAAAAAAAAGACAACGTGAGGGATGCTGTTGCAGTAGCCCAGTGCAGTATTCCTGGTCTTCAGGCTCTAAGCAGCAGCACCTATTTGTGTTAGCTGCATGTGGAAATGTTTTGTGCATTTTCTCAGGCTAACTTGATGTTTCTCAGGCTAACTTGACCAGTTTGAGCAGTTATGCATATTTATCTCAGTTTTGGAAGGCTGAAGTAAAAGATAACAGATCTGTGCAAAAAATCATGCCACCTACCTTTTACGTAATGAACAACATGAATTCAGGGACAGAAAAGAAGGAACATATAGGAAGTAATATTTTACTTACCATTTGGGAAAAAGAAATCCCCAAACAATAGCCCGTGTGCTTCCAGCCCTCTAAAAAAACAACAAAAAAAAAGGCAGCTGAGGAAAACCCAAATAAAACAAAAGAACAAATAGAACACATAAACTGGAGAGGGGATGGCAAGTGGCATTTTGAAAAAGTGGTTTATTTAGTTTGAATTTTAAACATATTCAACATGTTCTGTGTTAAAATCCTATAGCTTTAGAAATCAATGCTCTCTTGTAGCAATTTAGAGGCTCTGCACAGAGTTCTTGTGCAAGCCATACAGCTCAGCCAGCTGTAATTTTTCTTTGGAGAATGGTTTATCCCTTAGCAAGTTTTCGTTACGTATTTAATAGCAGAATCAACTGAGAATATAAGAAAATTGAACTTTTTTTCCTGATGAATATTATCAGCCTCTGTGAAACTATAAAATTTTCCTATGTTCTTTTCTGTTTATCTACACTTGAAGAAAAAGCTTTATGCACACATACAGTGTTGCTAATGAGAAAGTGATTTCAGTTCATTGATTTTTTTAAGAGGCTCAAGAGGCCTTTTTCTTGGCGCTCTACAAAAGAATAATATTAATTTTAGCATCAGCCTAGAAATAGCTGGCAGTAAACATAATTGAAGCTTCCTGTTGTGTGACTACCATAAAATCTTACATAATCCAGTATAGATATTTTGTATCTAGTGGTTTGTATCCACTGATTGTGATATGGGTTTTTCACATTGCAAAAGAGAATGGTAACTGTTTTGCTTAAAGTTAGACAAAATCATGAATTCCTGGGAAACGGAAGTAGCTGTGTGAGGGTTTTTAAAAATGTAGCTACACAGATGTTGAGAAGATTCACATTTACTTAAGTTAAAGAGTTATTTTGTCCTAACAGGCATGACAAAACCTGTCTTCATTCCTTTCTATTCAGCTCAGCAAGTAGTTCTGTGCTCCAGTAGTTAATCAGTTACCAGATTCCACAGCTTTTGTTTTCACACTGTTTAATTTTTCTTATTTGACACAGAACCTGTGAATGGATTTAGCTGCAGATACAGGTACAACTTTCAGGTCAGCCTACTCTTTATGACTAGCACTGCTTTTTATTGCCATTACCACCACCGTTACTCATTCTAAACAGGTAAATTTCTAATAAATATGTAGAAAGAAAGCAGTAAGAATGACAAGTAAGTTTCCTGTCTTATCATGAAATAGGTAAATCTAGGCTTAAGTAGCTCGCTCTATAAAATTGAACTATTAAAAAAAGTTAGTCTGGCAAGAATTAATAACCACACATCTTACTGTAATGGCACTATACCTAATCACAACATGCTGCTATATGACAGGGATTATAAAAACGCTGTAAAAAAGAGAAGCAATATAAGCAATACTTAAGTGAACTGTTCAAAACACCAAAAAGTTGGCTGTGGAGTGTTTCTCACCCCTGTGCTAGGTCCATTGAGCTGTCTCTGCAGTAAATACTCTGTGGACATAGCAGATGATGTTGAGCTGCACACAGAAGGCTCAAACAGCTGCAATTACCAAAATCCTGTCAACAAGTGCTGTAGAGACTGTCAGTACTCAGACACATTAAGGAGATAGCCACTATACCACTTCAAGCATGAGAGAAATTTTTTGTTTAAGGTTATCTTAAATTAATTTAAAGAAAGATTTTCAAAACTCACCCTTCTGTTTGAATTGTGAAAAGTTCTGTTCTTGGTCGGGGTGATAAATATTTACTATTGACTTCCCCTCCAGCTACAAACCTCAAGTGTAAGTGAGATGAGGAAGCCACTGTGGACCACACTAGAGAATGCCGAGAGGAGATCTGCTGCACCTAAGATATATACAATGTGCAATGGATAACCTAATATGCCTTTCATTTAACTGGCTGGGCAGGTTTCTGCATTCTGGAGAGCATGGAATCATACCAGAATTTGTTGGCATAACAGGCCCGTCAGACCGGTTCCCGGGGCACCCAGGAACCTGCCCAACCAGTCTGCATCAAAGGCTGGCCCAACATGCTGCAGCTCAGCTCGGCTGGGGAGGCTTCTCCACCACGAATTATTCACGCCTCTGTCAACTCCCAACATACTACTCTGAGAGAATGATGTAGCCTCCAGCAAAATAATTTACAGAGGGGTGGGGGAATGATACATCCTTGTTAAGTGTAGCAAGATCTTATTGTTATAAATTTTGTTCCATTTTGTATGCAGATGAACTGGGCTAGAGGTCTGCCCAGCATAAGTGCAAAGAGAAACAGAGAAGAAAATGCCCTTTTTTTATAACACTAAGAATACAGACTTATTATAATGTAAAACCAAATCTTTAGTGTGACCAGCTAAAACTCCCTGAAATTATGCACTAATTCAGATTTATTTCCAGTGCAAAGTGTAAAGTACATTTACTGTGTGCACAGGATTCAGCATATCTTTGTTACCCCATGAGAGACAGCACACTGGGAGCTTACATGTGGAATATCCATGTTGTGACTTTGGTGGAGCCCTAGGTCTGTGTAAGCTGACCCGGAGTTACTGCACAGCCTATTTCAAGGTGAAACAGGTCAGAGAACACGGCACGTTTGGGCCGTGCTTCCCTAACTGTGAGGAACTGCAGCAGTTGCCCTGCTACAATCGCACATGGGTTGCAATGGCAGCTGTGCTGCTTCTTGTTCGTGGCTGTGGGGCGAGAATACTTGCACAGCAGTCCTGCAGATTGCATAGTTAGTCAGGCTGTAAGCAGAGATCAGCATGTGCCCTGACAGAAGCCTGCATCTGTGTAAACTTAGTACTCTTCTTTTTTTCCAGATACAAATATAGTCCATAATTTTCAGATCCCCTGCTGTGATTGTCAGGGATGTTGAGTAAATCAGTAAGAGCTGTAATTAACACTTCTGGAAATGTAATCATGGGTACATATACAATCAGTTGTCTAAACACGGGCTTCTTTTTTTTAGGCACCTGGAATTTAAACACTCAGGCTTGAAAAAGTTTGCTGTATTGAATGTTATCAAAGACTGTGAGTAACTGTAGAAAGCTGTGTCTGTTCATAAAATGATCCCACAGTGATATGTATAATTTTTTTAGATCATCTTTTCTTACTTACTGGTTTTAATAATAATTACTAGACAACCTGTGATTAGAGCAGGAAGTTACCACCAAATTCAAACAGTACTGTGTAGGATAGGCAACAATGTTTTCACCATGGACCTGAATATGAAAGATAAGCTGATATTTGAATACACCCAGATGATTTTACTACAGGAGAGCAACCCTTCCTATAAAACTGCATCTTATGACTGCCTTGAAAGGAGGGCTCTTTCCTGAAGAAGGCAGCTAACTGAACTGAAATGCCAGATGTATGCTGTTTGTGCTTGCAGTCACACCACCTTAGGCTATGATTGCATACAGCTAAGCAGGGCTGGGCTGGGTCAGTACTTGGATAAGGGATTTACAGAGAAAAATGCTGCAGGAAGTGGTTTTGGTGATTCAGGAGGCTGTACTGAATAATCGGGCATCCCTGCCAAATGTGGTGGAGACATTGGGTTCTGGGTATGCCCCAGTCTTGGTGACATATTAAATGGAAATTTTAAAAACTCCAAAGTTCTTTCCACAAGCTCTTAATCTTGAACTGTAAATCTCTATCCAGTGTGAATGTACTGTTGTCTGCCTATGATTTGGTTTTATGAGTGTCGCATAATTGGATAAACTGTGTAACTGACTAACACAAGTAAATTACCACCCAAAATAGCTGTAAGAATGTACAATGTGGCTAAGGTTCTGCTTGTATACTCGACTTAAGGAGGGCTGGTGTGCTTGCTTCAGAGCTGGTCTACTTCCAACTATGTCAGCTGGTCTCATAAAAGATATGGTCTGAAATGTTCCTTTCTGCATTCTGAACTCATCATTACACTTGGAGTTTTATAGTGAACCTGACAGTGGGTCTTTAAAGTCATTGTACTCTTTACTGGACTCTGGAAAGCCTAGGGAAAAATGGATGTTTACTACCTCTTCCTTTGACTTGAGAGCTTTTAAGGAGCTTGTTGTTTCCAGACTCTTGTTCCCCCCAAACAAAACCCACCATGTACACACCTTAGAGATTCAGCAGGGCTTGTCCTTAGTTAGGTCTTCTCATACAGAGCTGCTGTCAGGATTGAGATTTTAAGTTATGCTTTTATATTCATTCCCACAAGTTACAGAAATTTAATTTTTCGTAAGTAAAAGACAAAAGTATAAGACGAGGAAGTTATTGTAGGTATCAACACATATTTTGACATCAGTTGACTCTTGTTCTCAGCCTCATAACTCATAGCAATTCTAAATGTAGACTTATCACAGACATAAATATTGTAGTATCAGGCTTCCTCAGAGTTCTCTATGAGAGAGATAATTTTTTCTCCTGAAGAAGGCAGTATAATTCTGAAGGACCTATTTCTCTCTTATTTGAAATATAATCTGCATTAAATGGATTTCACAGATGAATTCTCTTCAAAATTAAACCTACTCTTACATGCTTTTCCAGTTGATAATAAAGTATAAGTTTTTTGTCATCTCAAGCTTCCATCAAGTCTTGTAATACTTATCTGTGAACTCTACCAATTTATACAGTAATCACATAAAATCTTCTTCAGGAGAGAAGTCTCAGAGAGGTGCAATTCTGAAAAGTAAGACAATATAAATGGTGCAGGCTTCAACTTGTTCTTATAGTGAAGGTATGCACAAACATTCATGTCTACAAGTATTCATTACAGAGAGTTTACAACATACCTCCCTGTAGCTATCAAGAGCTGTTCAGTACATTCACAAGCAAATTCAGATAACACACATGCCCCCACCCCTTATCACAGTTAGGTAATATTTCTTTCCTCTTGACTAGTTGTGTAGCAGTGTAAGGGCAGGAGACTGTTGGTTTATAAAGGGCATAATGAGAAGTAGGCCAAGTCCGACCTTGGAAAAGGAAGAGAGGGAGCAGCAGTTAATTTCTGACCTAGAGGCTAACTAGAGAAAAATGCCTTAAAGTGAGCCAAGGGATGCAACCTAAAGCATTTTTGATGCTTTCCTGAGCAAAAACAGGTTTAGAACTTGTTGCAACTAATTTGTTGATGACAACAGTTTCTCCTTTACCTCATCTGAGACATCAGGATATAAAAAATTAATTACAAGAGAGGTATCACTATTCACACTGTAAAAGTAAGCCTGATACAAAATCTTGCAATTTTTCTCTGAGAGGAAAAAGCCTTGAAATGTTATTATTTTTTGGTGTCTTACAGACATTTAGAACTGCTTTGACTTTTTTTCATGGAAATTAATCATTACAGAAGCATGAGTATTTGCTGTAAAGAGAGTTATAAAGCAGGAACTAGAACAGGCATTGCTGTCATTGTTTGAGTGTCTGAATAATAAACACTTTGTTATTGGTCTTCTTTTTCAAATTATACTGTGTCAAGGAAAAGGCTTTCTATATGAACACGTGAAATCATGGGATATCATGGACCTCACAGTTATCTTTTCACATGCTGAAATCAGATATTTAATTTTTCTGTTTTGTCATCTAGGTCTTCAGTTATTTTAAATATGAGAACTACTTTCCCATCCCTTAATCTGTACTTATGGTATCCTCTGCAGGCCTTGGTCAGAGACCTTAGAAAATCTGAGTAGATTGTCCATTATTCATTTGTCTGCTGTTTTACTAATACACTAGATAGTGTCGTTAAGGAGCTACAATTTTCTATTGTAGGAGTCTTGCTGAAATATTCTTAGCATGTTAGGTCTATCTTTGTGTCTCATATGCAAAATGAAAAAATAGTTTAAGTTGAGCTGTTACTTAAGAAAGACTCACTAAAATTTTCAGTAGGTCTGTGTTTTAAAAAAGAATATGTTTGTTGCTTTCTGGTTCATTGAGTGAGAAAATATGAAAGACTCACTAAAATTTTCAGTAGGTCTGTGTTTTAAAAAAGAATATGTTGTTTGTTGCTTTTTGGTTCATTGTGTGAGAAAATACATTTTTTGGTTTGAAACCTAATGTTACTGAGGCAATATAATTTGTTACAAACTTAAAATGCCACATTGGTATTAAGTATCTTCAGAATTAGAACATTGAGGGAAACCCCACCACTCTTACGTTCCATTATTTCATTCAGCAGTCCTGCTGCACAATTTTTTCTTCCAATACCTAAAGTTTGTTGGTCTCTCCTAGTTCTTGTACTTACAGACAGCAAGAGGAAGAGGGTATTAGGAAAACACTAGATTAATGTAAATGTGTGTTCCAACTTATCAAAAGCAAAGCTTTTGACTTTTGCAATTGATGTCTTTCACAGAAAATTCCAAGCTTATAAAGTTAGAAGGAGCTTTGCTAATGACCTTACTGAAGCCAGATTTTTAATCCTCTTTTGTTAACTTTCTTGTACAATAAAATAATTTTGAAAAAAATTACTGTTCCAGTATATGTTTTATGGTTTGAGCTGTTAAGGGAGCTCACTTTTTGAAAGCAAGGGGAAATATAAACTTAGGCAGCCACTTCTCTGTGGTGCTAGTCCGTACACGGTATACAGAACCATGCTTTATTTTGACTCAAGATTCCCTTCCTGGCCATGCATGATAAAAACAGAAAATCAAGTCAGACTCTTCAAGCCTCCACCTTTGACCTTCAGCCTGTGACTTAAACCATAAGTATGCTTGTATCAGTTCAGCACATCACCCAGCAGATCACTAGCTCTCCACCCTCTCTCTCACTTCTTCAACTTCTGTTGTCTATGATCAGTTGTTTATACTCAGTAGCTACAACAGTCACATTGTTTAGCCTGTTGTCAGCTCTCTTAGGACTTTAAAAGGAAAGAGTTCACACCAGTCTTGCAACATTATTGAAATTGCATTAATAGAGTGTCTTGTTCTTATGCTTCATTCAGTATTTCTTCTTGATTCTGTTTCAGATTAGCTATCTCTGGGAAATTCCAGGAGGTGATATCTTGTGGCAGAGGGAGGGGAAGAGCAGTAGGAAAGGTGTGGCAGTGCCTCTGCAGAGCTTCTGTCCACCTTCCTCTGAGACACACATCTGAAGCCCTGACATTCACAAATGGCAAAGAGGCTGTCACTCACCTTCTTGATTTTTCCAGAAGCCAACTTTGCTATTGTCTCCAAAATATTCCAATGGAAGTGTTGGTGGGCTTTCTTGGTGGATGATATCAGTGATATAGTCTGGTTTAAAAATTTTATACTTAAACAAAAGGAATTTTAAAATCGCAATTATTAAATAAATATAATAGCACAGCCCCACAAAATCTGTATCAGGATAGCTGAAGTACCAGCAAACCTTGGCAGGGCAGACAAAAACTTTACTTAATATGATAGGAATGCTGTTAAAGGCCTTAAAATTTCATGAGGAAACTGTATAATGAACTGACAGCTACAGTATGAGCACATTACTGGACTAAGTCTAGAAATGATACTATTGCTCTGTGTTAATATTGGAAATGATACTCATTTCCACCTGCTTTATCACTGAAGAGGTGGGATCAACTGAAAAAAACCCACAAAAAAACAAACACAGAAAAGTTAATGGTGATTTAACAGTGTATTTTGTATTAGAGTTATTTTCCTCCCTCAGGAAAACTGCATGGCTAAAATATAAACTTCTCATCTGCACAAGAAAGATATGAACTTTGAAGTGATTCTTTGTTACATGATGCCAGTCAGATTTCATTTTGCACTGTGTTTACTGTGCTGAGCATAGCACCACAGCTTTTTCAATGCCCTAGCGATAAAAAAAAAAAGGCAGTATGATGCAGACACAGTGTAAGCATTGTTGTTTCCTAAACTACTAATGAACTTCTGAAAATTCCAAGGGAAGTGGTAATTTGCCTTAAGGAAAGTGTATTTTTTTCTGGTGCTTCCATAAGCTCCTGACAGAAGGCAAGATTGTCAGGACTGATGGCTCTGGTTGCCTTTGTCTGGGCCTCCACCTAAAGTAAGGTCAGAATCCAGCTGATAGCTAAGGATTGAGTCATGTTGTCTGAGAAAACAGATACTGCAGGATATTTTAGTGTAGAAGAGTTTTTTGGATGATTCACTTAAGCTAGACCAAATTCATCTGAAGCCACTTACTTTGACTTCCATTCCAAATCAGCTAAGCTAAGACAGGAAGTCTGGTTTTGAAGGTGAACTTCAGTGATCAGACAACTTTTTGGATTTGCTCAGTGTAATCAGTTTAAAATCTCTTCTTTCATCACTGTGTTTGACATAGGCAGATTAGAGAGAAGTAAGCTAAGGTGTGAATTTACAGCACTCTGGATACCTTGCCCTAGTCCCTTCTGAACAAATTCTTGTAGGAAGTGTCAATATATCCTACTGTCAAAGTGGACTAACCAGTGAATTCTGATGGTGTTCCCTAATCCTTTTGGCAGTGGTTACCTTTTATAGCTGGGACTTAATCCACTGAAGCTTGCTCATATCCCACTCATGAGATTAATTTGTATTCCTCCATGATAAGCAAAAGGTGGGCGGCAAACTCAGTAAGGCTGACCTGGAGCATGTCCTCTAAATTGGTGCTTATACAGGTAAAGTGTGTAATTTAATTGGGTGCTATGTAATTCAATTATATAAAAGGAATTGTCCTAATCATCCTTTGAGCAGGTCTTGCAGTATGGTCTTCTTTAGGAAATCAATGTTTTAGCAGATGCTTTTTTGAAAGTAAAATAATTGGAATTTGATCTAGAGTTTAAAAAAGTGACTTACTCATACAGTGTGGAGGCCTTGTGTGTTCCTATTTGCAAATCAGTAAGGTGTTTTTCTTATGTAAGTACCTAGAAATGCAAAATCAGAACACAGTGCTGAAACCATCCTTTCCTAGGCACAGCACCTGGAAAAATCACTCTGATGCACCCTCTAGAATTAACACAACTACTTTTCTGCAGACACCTACCCCATGCTCCTCAATAAACTACTTCTAGTCAAAACTAACTGGGAAACAACTATTGCTCTCCTCACTTGGCCCAAACACTAATTCTCCACCTACCTTCTTAAAACTGGGCTGACTCATATGCAGTCAGGATCAGACAGTATGTTCTGTAAAATGGCAGCAACCAGGAACCTAAAAGAAAGCAAAGAATACTGACCAACAAATGTTGGTTTTTTTAATTCAGTAAATTAAAATGTGTGAGCTAAATGGGAGAACATTTTTATCCACCCCAGCAATTTAAAGAATGTATGGAATAGTGAATGTGTATTTGAATCTCCAATCATATATTTTTTTCTGAAACTCAGGTCTGTAGTTCATTACTTTCTGGCTTATATTCAAGCAAATACAGGAATATAATTAATTCTAGGAACAATATCAGGGACTCATATTTGAGTTATGCTTTAAAAGGCAGAGAAACAAAAGCATAAAGTGTCAAACCATATCTAAGGTATTGATCTAGGCTCTGCTACTGTTAAAGCAGGCTTCTGTGTTAGAAATTAAGGGATTGTTATTTCATTAAGGAAGTGCATAAAATAATTTTTCATCCTGAAATAGGTGATCTCAGTGAGGAAATTGTCCAGTTGTGCTTTGTCCTTTCATTAATTTGCTGTTCTTTAGGTTTTGTGGTTTAGGACTCTTCAGAGGTTTGTCTCTGTTTAGTCTGTGGGGGCACACAGAACCAAGGAATGAAATGGGTCCCCCTGTTTCATAAACTGGGCTGGCAAGGATTCTGCTGCCTGACTGCCTGTGCATCTGCATCCTCTGTGCAGCCAGCTATCCAGCTGCTCCTCAGTAAAACAGATGAATGGTGACTATTTTGGGATGAGAGCAGAACAGAAGGAGGAGTGATTGTTCTTTGCAGGAGCAATCTGTTGCTTTTGCTTTCTTCACTGCAGCAGCTTCTGCTTTCTACACTGCAGCAGCAGGGGTTAAACCCTCAGTTCCTGAGTTTTGTCAGCACATGTGAATTGCGTTAACCTGTTCTTAGGGTGTCAAGATCTCATCTTCCCTAATTGTTGAGAAGTCCAGGGACAGTCCAGTGTCAGCAACACTGTTTTCTAAGAATTCTGCACCCTTATATACTTACTTCTCAGATGATATCTTTATTGTTTTTCTAATCGTGCTACTTATACTTTTAAACACAAAGCAGTAGAAGGATTAATGGAGTTGGAATGTGCAGACTGGAACATGGCCTGTTTGTTACAGGAAACCTGTGTCACGCGTTACTGACAATCTGACATAGGCTCGATTGTCTGCACTGCAGCGTAAAACGGGAAACTTACCTTTGGGGAAGTAGAAACCATTTATCAATGGCTAATCTCCAGGTTGTTTTCTTAACATCAGTGAGAAACAATAATTCAGTGACAGAGGGAAGTTGGTTTTGGTCATAAGTACTCTACCTGGGTCAGCAACAACATCGGTTTCTTTAGAAAATAATTTTTTCATTTTTACATTTTTACAGTGCTAAACCAGAGGAATAGCTCACACACACACAAAAAAATATGTTCTGGTCTCAGTGAATTTCAAGACACATTGGGCTGATTTCAACCAGTACTGGAACTGGTTTAAAAACTGTTCACACTTGCTTTGGTTTCCCCCTCTCATCTTATTTAAAGTTTTCAGATCATGTTTTGCCCATTTCTGGGCTGTGTAAAACCTGAAAGCTGAAGTGTGCCCTGGCCCTCTACCACCTTGTTGGCTTGAAAACAAAGCAGGGTCCAGCCCAGCCTCTGTCAGTCAGATCAAAATACCCTTTTCAACATGAAAAGGATTTTATTGGTAGGACAAAGGTCAAGTAATTGAATTGCCTTGCAGAGTTCCTTTTAAGGGACACCTGACTGACTGAAAATTCAAATAATATTCAGCTTCAGTAAAACTGTAGGAGTTTCTGTCTGCCACAGGCATGACATAAAGGTTAGACTGAGCCCCTGTGGGTGAGTAATATCAGGAGTGATCAAGGGCAGGAAGGCTGGACAGGGTGCTGAGTTTTGTTTTGCTTCAGGCTTATGACAGCCCTATAGCACTAGAGATTTGGCATCCTTTTTTTTAAATTTTTTTTTTCCCTGTTGGCGTAATGAAAGTCTACCTCTTCTTCTACATGCACATGTGTGGGTTGTAGGAAGAGGGGAAACTTACTGAAAATCCATGTGGGATCACAGAGCATACTCCAAAGCACTTGGCTGGTGACCTGCAGCCTGTACAGCACCCTGTGTGCTGTAGTTAAGTCTTGTTGGAGAAGGCAGCAGCTGACAGCAGTTATTGAGAATAAGAGAAGGAGGGCATGGGAACAGCAAGGATGATAGCTGACACAGCAATAGAAGTATGGACCAGAATACAGGTGAGGGGAAGGAATTTGGACAAGAAAACAAAGTGTATTTGGGTTTGAAAGGTTTCTTGTTGTGAAAGGAAATGCCTGCTGCTACTTTCTCTAAATATACTCTCAGGGGTTTTTACTGTTACCCAACTGCTTATGAAGCAGTTCACCAGTCCTAGTCAGAGGATATTAATTTTCTGGAGAGAAATTGATCTTATTTATGTGGAGGAAGTGATTAGCACCTTTGATAAGCATATTGCTATCCAGAAACCAGACAATTCCAACAGCTGAAAAACAGTAACATGAATGTTTCCAATCATATGGCATTTTCAGTGGCCCAATCAAGCAAAAGAAATCAAGAAAACATCTTTGTCCAAGCAACTTTCTCCCATTTATATTCTGGTTCAGATTTTCATCTGATTCAACTCCAGAATAACCACATTATGGCAATGGTTAGCAAGGCTGGAAGAGTTAAACCAGGGTGAATATAGCTCTTTTGTTTGTGCTATCTGTACTTTTTGTACTCTAAAGCCCAGGGTGACACTTGATATTGTACTTAGTCAAAGCCTTTCAAATGGTGCTCTCTGTATCAGATTAATGATGCTCTGAGTTACACAGGCAGCAAATCAACCAAATCAATACACATACAATAGTTCAGGTGTCTCTTTTTTTTTTTTTTTTTTTTCCAAAAGAATGAAGGACTTGCTGTGACAACAACATTGGAAAGATAGAAATATGTGGGCAGATGGCAGGAGGGCCTCGTTTGGACAAGTGAACAGCCTGAACTAGTGTCATCTCACCTGGTATGTGACCTGAGAGAATTTGGCTCTGAGTTCTTTCCTCCCTTTTGCATGCCCTTTGTTCATTGTCTTTCAGCAGTGGCTGATGTTTGAAATACATATGCTCTGCTGCTTACAGAGCTCTAGCACCTGAGGAAAGCCCTGGTCCCTAAACCTGAGCTTTAGGGACACTTCAAAAGCAAAAGAACATAACATCTCTCTTGGCACTGCTGTTTAGTCTGGTCTCTTCATAAAGTTTTGCCTCTGAGAACATGGCAGCTGACTAATTTTGAACTGCCATTACCTTACTTTTACTTTGAGGGGACACTCAGCTCATCTGGGATCTCTGTACTTCCATCAGGGCTGCCTCTGTACCTAAGTGAAAGCTGTTGTGTGAAATATTCTTTTAAAAAAATCTAGATCCTATGAGAGAAAAAGAGATAAAAATGCCCATTTTATGCAAATGTTTAGGTCAGAACAAGAAAAAGGACTCAACCTGAGTTGTTTGCCTCTATAAGATCAGACTACAAGCCTTCCAGAGAAATTGCAATGAGATTGTTGTTACACATGCTAAAATGGCTTTTCTGTTCCTTTCCTTTTTTTTTTTTGCTTGTTTGTTTTTTGGTTTTTGTTTGTTTGTTTGTTTTTGAGTTTTGGTTTTTTTGGTTAGGTTACCTTGTTTTATTATTCAGAAAGATCAAAAGACACACAAACATCATGAAAGAAAATTGGGAAAAGATGCAAGTGCAAAGAACCTGGCAAAAGACTGCCAGGTGAGTGGCGTTGAGGAGACTGAGCTGGCTTCTGGCTGGGTCTGAGATTCCAGAATTAAATTGAGCAAGGTATATGCACTGGCCACTTAGGAAAGGCAGATGTAACGCAAGTGGAATTTTATTTCTGTACTTCATATTCCTTTGTAACTGGAAGACAGCTAATAGCAGGAATGCTGTTGCCTCAGATCTATACTGGAAGAGATGATTTCTTAAGGCACAGTGTATGTGAGGAAAGAAGTTGGCTTCCTATTCGGTAGTATTTTCCCCAGTTTGTTACACAGCATGACAAATAGAACAACACTTCCATGATGTTTATATGCTTTATAATATATCCTAGCAGTAGAATCAAGACCAAGTGCCAAGATAGTTAATTAATTCCACTTTTTCTGAATTACCCATAAGGTTTAAGTTATGTATGGCAATTACCTCCTTTAAATTATTAAGCGTGCAGAGGGTGGTTAATGCCTGCTGTCTTTCTGTCTGCGCTGTGGCAGGGACAGTGAACCTTGCTGTGTGTGCTCTTGTGGTGACACAGGAGTGCCACACGCCCTGCTGCTGCTGGTGGAGCCGTGACGATCTGCCCCAGTGCCAGGCTGTGCTCCTGCAAGCAGCTGCCAGCAACTTGCTTCCTGTGGAGCTCCTGTTCCAGCAGGTGAGGCAGGAAAGGGTAAGGCAGCAATGCATCATCATTGTGGCTGTAATGTGAAGGAGGAGAAAAGACACTGAGAATTGAAGTGACAAATCCAAGGTTGCCCTGAGGAGCTGGAGTTACTGTAAGGAACCAAATTCCCTTCTTAACCTGTGTCTCCAGCTCAGGACTACCCACAGAGCTCTGTGTTAAATCACTCAAACCTTGGAGATTTCTTTACAGTTTAGTTTCATCATGCTGCTAAAACAATGCCAGTACGTGGCCATGCTTGCTCCATGTAACTTCAAGGACTCAGGTAACTTGAGCAAACAAGGAAAACCACAACCAATGGGCAAAAACATGCTGCTCCTTGCTTGGACTTCTAGTCTTGTTTTTTCAGCTGAAGGTGCTTGGTTGCTTTTAATTATCTTAATCTGATTATCTTTCACTGGACCTGTTTTAGAATAATGAACCTAAACCTGAACCTAACAGTCTGAGACTTCTGTGTGTTTCTGTGGAGTGATATAGTACCTCCTCATCTGCTTGCAGGACATATTACAGGGTCTCTGCCCAGAAGGTGGTGAAGTTAAGTGGTTCTGATGCATTTGGTATTTTATACCAACAAATTACCAGATGTCTGCAGTGGGTCCCATGGCCCTGACAGACCTCCCTAAGCTGTATGTGAGGCTTCACTGCATAGAACCAACATACTTGAGTCTGCTTTGGACTGCATTGCTTCCTTCAGTGATTCTTTCCTCAGCTTTCTGGCATGCTTTGAGGTACAGCCCTGTGCCAGTTGAAAGGATAAAGATGATGTAGTTGATCCATATTTAAAAGCTAGACCACCATCCATCCCAGCAATCCATAGTGAGAAGGCAAAACCAGAGGACAGTGTACTAGCAGATGATGAATTTCAGCTCCTTCCCAGAGTGCACATAGAAATTCAGCTCCTTCTATGTGCACATAGAAAGAGATATTCTCCAGATGTTGATCCATATTTAAAAGCTAGACCACCATCCATCCCAGCAATCCATAGTGAGAAGGCAAAACCAGAGGACAGTGTACTAGCAGATGATGAATTTCAGCTCCTTCCCAGAGAGCTGTGCACATAGAAAGAGATATTCTCCAGATGACACCTTTCCCTGCATGTCTAGGGACCCACAGCAAAGGGAAGTGATGGTAATGCTGCTCAAAACTTGTAAAGCTGGGGTCCCTGGAGAGGGACATTGCTATAAAAATGCCTGCTCTAAGGTTACTAAGAAAAAAAAAAAAGTTAATGGCGAAAAATTAGAGTGTTTTTATGGTTGTATTTAAAACCCGAGGGGAGCCTGTAATAGGCTAAATAGACTACTTAGAGAAAAGCCTTCATGTTTTCGTCTTTTTTAATTTACTGTGTGTAGCTGCCATTATCCATAAACCAAAACTTACGACTATGTTACAACAGGAGAAAAGAACACTTTATTGTCTGCTGCTGGCAGATCACCCAAAGTCCCCTCCCAACTTAACAAGCGTTAAGCTTCAGTAAGACACAAGACACTTCAGAAAAAAACATCGCCACAAGGCTAATGATGACAACAGCTGCCAGCAAACTTTCCATTGCAAGCAAGTAAAGACTTGAAACAAATTTTAGCTCAAGTTTTGTTTTAGTAGCATCAGTGACATGTCTGTACCGGCAACGGCTCAAATCGCATTCCTTAACACTAGGACTGAAGACCTATCTCCTGGAGTCATTAGATTGCAATAGCCTGGTAGTCATGAGTAGAGTGAAGTCTTTAACGAATCTGACCTTTTTCTTCTTTTAGAAGAGGTATTTATGCCCTAAAAGGCCAGTGAGATAAGTCACTAGAGTCTCACACAAATGAGAATTTTTGCATGACAAAGAATGTTAAGGTGCCTTTTATGGTTGGAGGAAGGCATGAGAAAGTGGTTGTGGGTCTCAAAGCTGAAGAGTCGAGAAATTTATAATTTTGTTTACTTTTCTGGTACTAATTTTCTTCTTAACAAGTTATTTAAAGCCCACTCTACATCAGTGACCATACCTACATGAATAAGAACTTTGTACAGCATGGGTGGGTGAGGTGTGACCTCCTTTCATTCTTCCAGCCTACAGTGCAGTGGAAATTTTATTTGTATACCACTCTCTCTCAGCTATGTGAAGTTGTTCCATACAGAAAGATAATTGGATGAAAACAACACAAATCCCCTGGTAAGAGCAAAATGTCTAAACAATGTAAGTACAAGATGGTAGAACACAGGTAGTGAGAACAGACTGGTAGGAAGTTCACACTGTCTGTTTTTGGTGCACTCTCTCTTCTCACAACTGGTGTTGTCACTTTGCTCGGCACCTTCAAGAGCTGAAAATATATAATGAACAAAGGCAGGCTGAAAAGCCCTTCTGATAGGCTGATTGTCTATTCTGTTCTGTGAAAAGATTCTCCCATGGGGGCTGTCTTGCAGAGGTGGAGGTGGCCATTAGGTTAAAATAGAACTTACTTAACCAACTGTGTTTTTTCTAAGAATAATCAGGAAATTTTGGATCACATGGGCTGTATCTCCCTTACCCTTGTGGGTAAAGCACAAGATAGAAACAAAATACACTTTCTCATCTGTGTGTCTGCAGTTCTGGCCCTGAAGTACAGTTCAGCATCCTACCTGTCCCTGCTGCAGATACCAGCCTTTTTAGAAGGCACCTACACTGCCTTGTCTGCCTTGTGCAATTTTGCTTCATGCTAACATGTTTGAATCTGGACTAAAGAATTGTATTACTCCAAATCTCTGTTTGAAGTCTGTTTTGGGTGTTAATATTGAAATTATTTAGATATGAAACAAGTTTGAGCTTAAACATGTGCTGGGACACAAGCTTGAAATGCAGTCTAAAAGTGACCATTGTGATGCCCACAGCTGGCTAGACTATAGCCCAAAGTCCTGTTACTGAAGCTACACAGGGACACAATGATGTGACCTCCTGCTTGTGTTTATTTGTGGTGCGGATACACCAAGTAAAGCACATACTTAACATGAGTACAGACCTCCTAAGCTTCTTCTACAAAATTGTTTTATTTTTGTGATCTAGTATGAGCAGGATAATACAAAAGGAGTGTATTGTTGAGGAGTTACACTGACTAAAGTAAAAAAAAAAGCTAATTATAGAAAGTGAAGAGGAATATTGGATTTGAGAGTTTATACTGAGTATTTTCTATGGAAAACCTGATATTAAAGCTGCAAAGAATCTTGATTGGTATTTCAGGGATGTAATCCTGGTTACTTATATACAAAACTCTTGCCTGTCTTGATTATTAAGGATATGTTTCTCAAATTAATTTCTTTTAGAACAGAACAAGACCAAATTTCTATGTTCTTACTTCAAAGCAAAACTCACACATTTAGCCTAAATGAAAATAACTTGGCTTGATTTATCTTTTAGTCATTTTCTACTAGACATGTTGTGTTATTAATTTAGGCAGAAGGCAGAACACTCATTGTTTTCACTGGAGAGTCCTGCTTAAAGCATGGATTCACATTACACTATCCTAATGACGAACTTGGAGTAAGTAATCAGATCTGAAGAAGGAGACCATTTGATTTTAGAAATGTATTACTTTTTATGCAACTTGACTTTAAAAAAGAAATAAAGAGACAACGTTCAGTTTGAATCATGCCACACAGAATTAATTTTTCCAAATGAATCTCTCCTCTCTGAGAAGGAAACTTCATTTGAGGGGAGGGGAAAAAAAAAGAAAGGAAAAAACCCCTGAATTGCATCCTCCCACGAGGACATTTAATTTAATAAAGCAGCCTCCTCAGGATTGCTCCACTGTTGCTTAGGCGCCTCGGGGGCAGGATTCTTCCTCATGAGGGGGAGGACCTTGGCCAGGCATGAGGGAGACGCCAAGGCTGGGTGTTAGGGAGTGGATTTGTCCCTGAGGGCAACATTCCCCTCTCCAAACAGCTGTATGAATTTCTAATGCAAATTCTGTCTTCATTATGTCTGTGAGAGGATTCATTTTTAGGTAGGTCAACTGTTTCACACTCCTTTCTGAATTCCCCTGGCTAACCTGCTTGGTCTGGCAGTTTGCAGAAGCGCCCACCCTATGCCCTGGTGTTTACCTGACGCCCCCCTCCATCCTTGCCCCCAGGTGATGGGATGCTGGATAACAACAGAGTAAATGAATTCTTGGCAAGTTATATAAAGGTAATCTGGGTTTTGGCTTTAGTGTGCCAGTGTTGGTAATCCCAGGAAGAACAAGTTAGCCCTTCTGCCTTTCAAGGTAGAGTCAGTGGTGTCCCCTGCCCTGTCTGTAGTTGGGGTCTGGAGTGGTTCAGTCAGCGGCTACCCCGGCATCAGTCACCCACCAGCTCCTGGAGCCAGAGCTGCTTCTCCCTGTCACACTGTGTCGGCAATTTCTTCTTACACCATCAGTTTACAAGGTAGTAGCAAAAGACAAAATCTACTGTATGCTCCTAAAGAAGTGGAAAGGAACTGTCTCTGTTAGTCTCCACGTGAGCAAGACTGAGAAGAAGCCTCCCCCTGCCCTCCCAGCCTTTACAATAGTGCAAGAGTCTTTCAAAATGTGAAACAGATGCCTGCTTTTGGGAAGCTTGATGTGTACCTGTTGCACACTGCCTTCAACATAGCTTGTATGTTGTCCAGGAAATGGCAAAGCAGAATCTAGTTTTGCATACACAAATAATTCACTCTTCTATCCAGAAGGAATATTCTAGGGGTATAAAATAAGTTGCCATTTGTTACTAAAACATTTCAGGCCAAACAAGCAAAGAATGTAGACAGGAATAAGAAGATTTGCAACAAACTTGCATGGAAGAAAATCCTTACTAGGTGGTTGGCATTTGTGTGCAGCATCTTGACTGATGAGATGCATTCCAGGCTTTGGGGAATTTGTGAAGGACTAGTCCTTTGTTTTTGTTTTGGTTTGGTGTTTCTTTTTGTGAGGGGGGGCAGGGTGGACAGGAGTTAGAAGAATGGACGTTGGAAGTTGGAAGAATGGTGATTTTGTTTGATCTTTGTGCTCTTGCCTCCCATGGCAATCTCTCTGATTTGTCTAACCTGTTTGATTGAGTTTTCAAGAGGAAGCCTAAAGGAGGACAAGCCAAGGAGCTGTAAAGGAAAGGGCATTGAAACACTCTTGCATCCAGAAGTAGGAGTGCATCTGGCAGCACATTCATGCCTTTAAGCCAAAACTTCTCTGATTAAATGTTTTTGGCTAAAAATCAGAATTGATAAGTGCATTGCATATTGAACTCCTTTCCAAAAGCACTACAAGCAAGGAGGGGAAATCCTAATCTGGTCAGCAAAACTCGATGGTACTGTATTTTAATATCTAGCTATGCATACTTATTGTAAAACATGAAAAGTGGAGGTGGCCAGTGTCAGGGTCTCATAAGCAGACTTTTTGAGAAAAAGCCGACAAAAACGCCAGATGGCGCTTAAAGCCTAACATAGCTCTAAAATTGCCTTAACTGCAGGGCTTCCAGTGCCACCTAGTGCCGCCACCCACCCTCCTGCTCCGGGCAAGTGACATCTCAGGCAAGGGGAGCTCCCAGAATGGCTGGTTTCTGAAGGGGCAGGTTAGGCTCCCTGTGTTCATAATGTGCAATATGGGCGATGGTTTGTGATGGGCAGTTTGTCTGGAGGAAATATTACCACCTCCCAATATTCTATCTCTGTTCTTGCACTCCTCCCAAAGCATCCCAGCCTCATGGACAGTGTGTGCTTTAGGTACACTTTTCACTGTTCTTGTGGTATTTTTTACGGCATTTCAAATTTGCTATCAAAAATCAGTGATGCTATCAAAACCCAAAATGTATCAGTAAAAAAGAGGCAGTCTGTGAGGAAATAAATATGCCTTCTTCAGTATCCCTTTCAGAGTGATATTTTGCAAACTTACATGCCTCCAACAGAGGTTTTACAAACAGTAAAGAGTTGTTATTTTTATTATAGCTATTGCCATGGTACTTTGTTTGTTTCCCTTTATCCCATAACTCACTAAGTGAAGCAAACAGAAGAGAATGACTGTAGACAGTCATTTTCAAGGATTCATTTGGAGTAGCCAGTCTTCAGTTCCTTCTGCTTTGCTGCTGAGCTTGCAAATACTTGCTGGCAATCTCTGTTGTTCATCATGGGGAAAAATTTTAAAGCAAATGAACATCAAAGAAGTAGTCAGAGGGAAGGATTGGCAGTCTCCACATTAGACTATCCTATGTAAAAAAAAAAAAAAAAAGAAAAAAAAAAGAAAAAAAAAAGAGTTGTTTTATCTCTGAATGGATGGGACTTACTCATCTCTCCACAGCTGCCTGTTTTACACAGTCCTCCAGCCTGCCTGAGCATGCATGTTTTCTGAGTGGAAAATGTCCTATCCTGTTGTATCACCTGCTTTTCTCCTTGAGGGGGAAAAAAATCCTGGCAACAATGTTCTTTTCTTGCAGAGCTATGATTTTCTGAGCAATGATTTTCTACATTTAGTGGCTTCATTGCATGCTGAACATTTGCATTTCTAACTGAATGAAAACTTTCCTAGTAGTTGAAACAGGTTAATTGCAATTATTTAATAACAAATGCTTACAGGCATTGCCTATTAAGTAATTATTTTGCATAGCAACCTGTTTGCCTTTTGGTATTTTTTCCCTATCCATGCCAGTTGTCTATTCCTCCATGGATCACAATCATTTATCCACAAGCAACAGTCAAATAAGGCTGTTTTTGTGTTTTTGGGCATCTTTGCCCCCTTCATCAAAGTGTTTGTGGTCTGCTCTGTCTGTAAAGGACACCTGAGCCACCAAGAGGGCTGAGGGTAAGGAGACTTCCCTGGGAGAAAGTCAGTGAAGGAATGAGAAGGAGACCCCCAAGAGCTCTCTGGTTCTTCCTGGGAGACACATGAGGGACACAAAAGAATTCACAGCAGTGCCACAAGCCAGACAAGTAAAGTCTTGCTCTGAGTTTTGAATGTGTAACAAAATAAGGGAGAAAATTATTAACTCATCTGGAGAAAGTGTGGGGGAAATAGCAGCCAACTTTCTTGCCAACTTACATTTTTTAAGAAACAGAAATGTCACATTTGTGATATAATTAATATGCATTTTTGGCTGTCAGTGTCACAAATAAGTGCAATATGCAAATCTCAAGCCCCAGTTTAGGAGAAGACAGTGACAAACACTGCACTTCTGCCAGCTTCAGTGGAATGAATTCTCAAAATTAAATGTGTGCTGGACATTTGGGGGGTTAAGCACATCTGTGCTGTGAGATCCCTGCATAAGTATTTTGCTGAGTCGAAGCCTGGGACACATGTGGACCCAGACTTGCATGTAAAGCAAGGACACCCAGTAGAGTAGAAGCATGACTAAGAATGTATTCCCTCGAAGACACTTGGAATGGATGTTTGTGCCTGCAGTAAAGATTGTCTGATGCTTCCCAGTGAGAAAATGGGCGCAGAGTAAGTGGGAACAGATGTGGGGATGGAGAGACAAGCCAGGGAGAATAAGAACAGCAGAGTTTTCCAAAAAGAAAATACATTTTTCTTCTGTGATTGAACTGTGCTTTCCCAACTTTCATCTTTCATTTGCTGTCTAACAAATAGCTTTGAAATATACTCATTAAAGTTCTGTCTCATCTGCCTCCCGTGGCTGAGCATAGACAATAGTCTTCTACTGTGTCACCAAATGCTCAAGCAGATTAGGACAATCGTAGGCTGTGCTGTGGATCTAAGCTTTTGGGACCTGATGACTACTCATGAAGTTTTCCAGTTCTCTGTCCCTCATTTTTTTTTTTCCTTTAATGGAATTGCATGTAAAACCTACATTATTCAGCTTGCAAGTCAAGCACTACAAAGTAATAAAATATCAGAAATAAATTGTCTCTGTTACATTGTCTCTTCCATGTTCATGACATTTGCATGTTTTTTTCCCCATAGAGCCCTTTATTGCACAGTCTGGGCTATATTCTCAGAAAAAAAAATCAAGCTTTTATTAGTTTTATCTCTGATAAAATGCAGAGGATGGACTCAAAGTTACAGTCTGGGCCACTGAAAAGTTTCAGTTTGCTATAGTAGTTCTGTTAAAATCCAGCTGCAAGAGAAATTTTCTGGAAAAAGAGATTTGCTGGAAGAAAAGCAATCAAATGTTTACTATTTTTCATCCTCCTTCTCTTTTTGGAGCCTGTAAAACAATGTGGTTTTGTGTGTGCTTTTTGAACCAGGCAGGTGGTGAATTCCCAAGTGGATTATGTGTTTCCTGAACCCTCTGCTGCTTGGTTTGGCTGGTAATTAAAATCTTGGGTAAATTACATGGAAGACCAGTGTTGGCTGATTCCTGTCATGTTTAAGGTAGTCCAGGTGGATCAAGAGGTGGCTTCCAGTCAGATGAGAGCCATCAAAGACTGGGGAGGTTGTCACTGGTACTTGCTGGTTCTTTGCAGACAGCATATGAAGAGCACAGTCCTTCAGGTGCTCATTTCCAACAGCTAGTTTCAAAACCTCAACAAAAAGTATGTGAAGGGTTTAAATTTTACCCATGACCTTTCTGAGCCTCTGAGGCCAAGTAGGTTTAAGTAGATGGTATTTGGAATATCTCATTTGGTCTTCCCTACTGAAGGTACTAGATGTAGTTGCCTCAGGAAGGATCAAATGCCATAACAGATGTGTTTTAGAGGTTTTCCTGAATGGAAACCCAAGTGCCACCTGAGATTCATCAGAGAGGAGACTTGTATGCCTAAATGTATGTTCCAGTGCATGCTTCTCTTACTCAGGAACAAAGTACATATTTGGGACCCTGGGTCTCAAACTTGTGGCAGACTCATCCAAACTTGTGCCTTAAGTCATCAGATTCCTTCTTCTCAAAGAAAGCTGGATAGAAAAGTGTTGTCAACAGAGTTCAGCTGATGACTAAAGCTTTTTGTATCTGGTGGGTTACTTCTGCATCCCTGTGTAAGCTAATTCTGACTGAAGGATTCATATAAAGGACATTCAAATATATCCCAAGATCCCAGCCAGATGCCATGAGTCAACAGTCCCAGAAGGAATTATCTCCCTAGGAAAAAGTGAAGAGAGTGATACAAAAAATAATTGGTTTTACTGGCTGAGGTAAACCAAAGTTGCAATATGCATGACCTCTTGTGCTTTTTCTGGGGGAACATAGCTGAAATGTTAGGCTTAGACAAGAGCGGAAATTTTTGTGACAAAGAGATATTCTTACAAGTTTGCTAATCCTTCCCTGTTGTAACATTTGTCTCACCAGATGAGATACATCTTTAAAGTCATCAGATTACTTTAGTTTTAAAAGCATACACTAAATTATTTTTGAGTAGCCAAATAAGACCCTGGTGTTGCTTTGACTTGTCATGGAAGGTCTTTGAGGCCTCATCCACACTCAACAGTAAATTGATATTCACCCTCTGGATAATCTGGCGCAGAGGAAAGCAGGAGGGGCAGTGCCACTGCTGCCCTGCAATAGCAGAGGAGCTGCTGGCAAGGTTTGGCTGTACAGCCTTTACCCCTGCTGTAGAGATGTTTTATGAAAGCACTTTCAGAACTGAATATAGCCATTCATCCTTCTGCGTGCTCTTCTCAATAAAGGATGTAACTTCATTTTAGGCAAAAGCTGAGAAAGAAGAACTTATTTTTCAAAGTCAAAAATGCCAAAGTGATGATTTGAATATGGAGATAAGGAAAGGCTGAAGCAGGAGATATGTCCTCCTTTATCCATTCTGGCCTTGCCCTAGAAACTTTGTTCTCCACTTAAAGAGAGTTTATTTTAAGCACAAAAGAGCTCCTGAAGAGTACAGAATTAAGATTTATTTATTTGAGCCCTGATTTTTGATGGCATTAAAGCACATCAGAATATGTTTCAAAAAATGTTTTCTTAGCTTCATTACCAGAATTACCTGTACTGAGTAGCAGTTTCACAGATCTTTTACTCTCCTCCCCTGATGTACCTCTGCTGGATTCCTTTCCCCCACTCTTACTACAGTTTTACTTACAAAAAGAACACACACCTTGTTTATATAAAATTGGCATATGAGGAAGAAGGTATTTAGAGAGAGAAAACTTGATCTGAGACAAAAGCAAGTGCACCCAGATTACTTTCACTTTCAATCTGCTTCATAAAGAAATGCATATTATTGTCATGCTGCTCAAGTGCCTACCTTTCAGGCCTCTGCAACTTTTGAATCTCACAGAATCACACAATTGTCAAGGTTGGAAGAGATCCTCAAGTTCATCTAGTCCAAGGTGGTACCACTATATCCATCAAGGTGGTACCACTGTAACCAACCCTAAACCCCTATCCCCAGGGGCCACATCCAGATGCCTCTTGAACACTTCTGGAGCTGGTGACTCTGCCACCTCCCTGGACAGCCTATTCCAGTGACTAGCGCTCTTGTAGAGAAAATTTATTCTAATATCTAATCTGAACCTCTCCTGGTGCAATCCTTGAATTTGCTGATGAATTTCTGTATATTTGACATAGGAAAGTTGACAATAATTTCTTCTGTGTTTAGTGAAAATTAGTAGCCAAGCAGAGTTGAGGGGTCTGACTTATTTTTCTGCTGAGGGAAAGACTTTTTCATGAGCCAAACATTATTACTGGACATCAAAAAATCTCCATGGGAGAGAAAAGGATCCGACAGATGCCTCAACCTCAGAAAAAGTTTCAATCAGAATTTTCATCTTATTAGGCACAAGATAATTCAACCACAAGACACAAAGCCACAGGAAACTGGACTTCATTTTCTGTAGCTAGTTGTTTTCTTAAATCAGAATATTTGGGGTTTTCCCCTCTCTTCACTTCCAAAGAATTATTACTGTGATCCTGGGCTTTGAACTTACAGCATTTTTATTTTTTAACTGGAGCTCTTTTTCTATTAGTTTGTAATGCTTCATGAATGTAAAAGTTAATTGGGAAAGTGTGGATAGTAAGTCTGAGTATTCAAAATGTATTTGTGATGTCTGTCTGCTGATTAACTGTAGAGTTTTACTACTTGTAAACATAGTAAGTAAAAGTACCTTTCCAAGGGCTGATTTAATTTTCCCAACAATAATGTGTGTGCAACTTATTTATAGTGGATGCTATGATTATGGTTACATCAAGATTTCACTATAGCTCTTGCCTTACAATTCCTTGAGGAAAAAAAATGTACTTTTGGTACAAATTGCCGGTATTTATTTAAAGCCCTGAGGATTAATTTGCTTGGGGGAATTTTTACTGTTCATTAAATTATTTATTTGGTTTTATAGCATTTATTTAGTAAGATCTGTTTTCACTCTTGGCTTACATATGGGAGGAAAAGCAGTAACAAGCAAGATTAAATATTGTTTATATGTATTTCTTCATTTCTGTGTGTGTGGTTTCCTAGAAGAGGCAAGAAGGGAGAGGGAAAGACTTTTTTCTTTAAGTTATTAATTGTATGAATTACTTAATTTATTTACTGTTTCTTCTGTTCTGGATTCCATGTAGCCAGTTTGCTGGCATGGTTCTTTGTATGGTAAATCCTATTGAGTCCAGTCCAAATCACCATCCTGTTCAGTACTGCCATTTAACACTTAAATAGCAAGTCCTTTCTTGTCCCCAAAGGAAGCAATGTAGTTAAATTAAGCTGTCCCCAGCCTGAAGAGTTATTGTAAAATAATGAATATTCCATAGTAAGGAAATGGTGGAGGGGAGAAGACGAATCGTTGAAGCCTCATGAAATGTTGGAATTAGCATCTGTATCAAGACCTAATTAATGTTTCCTTTCTGAATTAATTTTCCATCTAATTGGCCAAGCTCTGATTGGGAACTGGAAATGTCATCCAAAAATATTTCCTCTTACACGACTACTCTAAACAGAGTGATTGTAGCCTGTCACTATATTCCCAGTTTATTCCCAGAACATTGTATTATGTTCTGTGATTTTATCCTACAAGGATTTTCAGCCATAGTCACTGTATTTGTGGCTACTGTAACTGCCTCATCTGGGCAAATTTTCAGTCCCAATTAAACTGTAAACTGAACTTTATTTTGGGTCAGCATAACTCAGATGAAATAAATGGTGCCCCGTGCCCAGTGTCAGTGCTGTGTGTCCCTGTGAAGGACTTGCACGGGTGGAGTTAAGCTCCCTACCCACTGTGCAGACAAAGCTATGGTTCAACTCCCAGCTTGGGTGAGCCATAAACCAGGGACAACCTTGTTTAACATATCACTGAATCTGATTGATATGTTAATATCATCCAAGTTCAAAGCAACACGTCCTGGCAAGATAAATGCTATTTTTTTCTTGTAATTTACCATTTCCTTCTTCCGTAAATCCAGCAGACAAAATAACAATGGAGAGGGGGAAGGGGGCTGGGTCAGACCAATCCTTTTAAAAACTAAGAATGCTTTGGCAAAGCCTCTCTAACCTGTTACTGTAAACATCAGCAGTCCTGTCACTGTCTCAGCCCGTATAAATATGTTCATGGCGCCCCACCTAAATCAGTGAAATATGTACATAGTTCAGACATACAAGTTAAATCCCAGGCAGCAACAATAAGGAGTAGGAACCCGAGGTCTTTTCCCAGGTTTTATCTTTTACAGGCATCAGTGCTGAGAGCGTAGTAATGCAGTTACTAAATCCTTCTCAGCCCGAATCCTGCTTCCTCTGTTTGTGTGGCACTTCCTCCAAGTGTTGTGGCTGGGGCAGCAGAGCTGGGCCCAACACAATAGTCCTGGGCTGAGATTGTTGTCACCTGTCCTTTTTTGTCTCTTGGTTTTCAACCTACTATACCAAAGTATGAAAAGGAAAGCCCGTGGACAACTGCTGCTTTTTTTGGTTTGTTTTTTTCAAAGAAAGATATGAATTGTATTTACTTGATCTTCAAAAACAAAGTCCTGCTCTGTGCAGTCAGGGCAGTGCTCTTGCCAGTGCTCTTTCTCCCAAACTTCTCCAAAGTTTGTGTTGCCTGAGACACGACCCCTGTACTCAGTGCTGCTCGAGAAAGGCCGTGGTCATTCATTGCTTATTGTATCAGTAGCTATTTTAGAACTGTGGGAGAGAAGTGTTTAAAATTAAGTCCTCTGTGACTTCAAAGGCTCTGCTGGCATGACTGAGGGTTAGCATGCATTTAAAGTCTCCTCCTGAACTGCAATGGCAGCATGAGTGATGAGGACTGGGATGAGAAACCAGGCTGAAGTCCAGTCTTCATGGACTGCTTGAGAGGACTGAAAAACAGCTCTTACTCAGATAGAAGACATTTTGTACTGGGAGATTTCCAGTTGATTAGGTGATAGGAAAAGTTTAGTCAACACTTTGTCAGAGTACCCACATAGGTTTGGTTGTAAGGTGTTAGGAATAATTTGGGGGCTCCACAGTGCTGCTCAAGTCTCTTGCTCTCCAGATTTCACCTGGATTTTTTTAATTAGGGAGAGAGCATTACATGACTGGGATGATGGATTGACAAGTCTGAATAAATTTCAAAGTGGTGTGAGGTGCCAAAGTGGTACTTCTTACAGTGTTAAGGCCTGGACTTAACCACAGAGCAGAATGTTCTCTGGTATCACTTGTGGCCATTTTGCAGGGACATGAGGTGGCACAGCCACTGCTAGGCAGGGCTGCCCTGTTCTGCCCCAGATGAGGCTCTCCTGACCCCAGCCAGGACCAAACTCATCATGATAAACTGTACTAATTGCTGTGGGAGGTCCCAAGGGTGTGGGACCACTCTGCTGACATCTACGCTTGGAAAGACACGCGGATGTTCTGCAGTATCCTAATTGCTGTGGGAGGTCCCAAGGGTGTGGGACCACTCTGCTGACATCTTGGAAAGATGCGCGGATGTTCTGCAGTATTGGCCCAGCCATGCCTCAGCTCTCTGAGGCACCCTGGCTCAGGCCAAGCCCCTGTGTGGGGGATCTTTGTGAGAAGGAAAGCAGCAGAGAAGGCTCTACATCACTTTGGGCATTTCCTCTTATCCTGAGCTGGCACCAGGGAAACTGGTGGAGGGTGCTGTTTGCGCTTGGTACGGCGGTGCTGCTAAAGCGCTGCTGACAGCTGAGCTGGTGGCATCTCCTGAGCTTTCATGGGGCCTTTTTCCAACAGCAGAAATGGGTGGGAGGTTTGGATTGACCAGCTCTGTCCTGGGCTGACCCCAGGGGAGCACCCAGAGTACTCATCAGCTTGCTCAGGAGAAGGGGGCTCATTGCAGGGGGCTGACTGGCAGCGCTGGTGAGGGGTCACTCTTATGAATGCCTAGATGATTGTTTGTGTTCCTTATGGAGGGAGGGGGCACAGTTCCTTCTGGGACAGAAACACTGGTGATTTATGCTGCTTGGGGAAAATGTAAATAATTACAAATTTCCATCCTACTGTCCAAGAAAGACAGCATCATTTTCTACATTTGTTTTGGTGTACTATAATTATAATCACTATTCTGGAACGTTATTGGAAAAGTTATTGTTCTTTCTAAAATGTTAGGTCACTTTAATGACTAAAAAGTTAGTAAGGGTCTGGTTGTTCTTATTTTTCATTTATTATCCAATTACTTCACAAAATTGGCTCTGAAAATGTAGAATGTATTTTTATGGCATAACAAATGCTACAATTAAGTTTTAAAGAGAAAATTGTTTTTAAATTCCTGTGGAGAATATTAAAACCAAATTTAAAATATTAAAGATGGAATCTGAAAATGAACAAAAACATTAGAATGGAATGAAAACAAGTTAATACAATTATTGATAGTATATGAGCAGGGAAACATTAACTCTTTCAGCATTGCAATTGAAAACATTTATTATCACCATTTTCACAGGGAGCTGACTTGGCCCCCTTTGTCTACCTTCCCTCTTGCTCAGGGTCACCCACTTTAGGACTGAATAGCACTCTGAAGAATTAAATCAGCCCAGGTCTGGTTCTGATCTACATTTAAAACTGAAACAATTATTGTCATCAGTAGAGTTCTGCTGGTGAAGGTCTGGGTTTAGTGCATGTAACCATTACTTTGAAAATTAATGCACTTTACAGTTACCTGCCTTTCTTTGGTGCACACAGTGGAATTTTTCCAATTCTGTGTACAGGTGGAATTCTACTGAATTACCAGTTGGTAAGAAATGAAGCAAAATAAACATATTGATGTTTATATGAAGGTGTGAAGTGAGTTCTTCTTCCATGAAATGTCTGGGAACTGAAGTCAAGATCCTTCTGTGGGAAGGTTGGTGTCTTTCACATCTTGTACAACAGGACTGTGCCCTGCTGGGCTCCATCAGCCACTGTATCTTTTGCAGTTCAGAGCTCTGTTGTCTTGATAATCAAAGCAAAAAAAGGCAATAAAGAACGTGATAGGGGAAGCACAGTGCTCAGTTGTCACTGTCTGAAATCCCCCATATGTATCTGGGCAAGCAATTTGAGAAAACCTGTTTGTTAAGATAGACATCTCCCTTCTAGGAAATTTGAAATGATTTACTGAACTTTTTCATAATCTGCCTCCTTAATAGGTAGTTATCCAACAATGAATGGTCCACATTCAGTAGTGAAACTCTGCATGCAATCAATGTCTGCTAATTACATAAGTTAGGCTGGTAGAAGGGGTGTAAAAAATACAAAAGGAAACATGACTTTTGAACCATGAATTTTATTTGATACTTAATATCCCTTGTTTGCCAGTGACATGTTCAAATTTAATACTTATTTTTGTAGTATTTAGAAAAAAAGAACACAGTATTATTAGAAATGAATGGCAACTCATAGCTGTGAAAATACTTGAATTTAAGTTTGGCTTTGGAGACAATTATGATCATTTTCCTAAGCCCATCCTTTTAATATGATTTCTAAGACTTCACAAAATAGTTCAAATTAAGAGTTAAACTCACTGATCATCCTGTTGCATTCTTTAAATATTTGCATTGAGAGGCAAAGTGATTTCTATCTCTGTGTTATTATGTTTATTAAATCTTTTAAGATTAATAAAAATTCATAGTGACAAAAGGGAGTACCCAGATTCACTTGGGTATAAATTTGCAATTTTTTTAAATTTACAATTACAATGCTTTTTGGTAACATTTTATTTTGTGCCAAACATTACTGGCAAAAGAATGAATGCAAAACTGCTTCTGAGCTAAATTTTCATGTGACTAAGTCCGTGTCTGGCTAAGAACTGTTTTGCCATACATAATATATAATAATTCGTTATTGTTTCATGCTCTGGTGGCAGCTGAGCAATTGTATGTCAAAAAATATGACCCCATCTTCTGCAGAGGCCACCAGCACTGAAACATTGTCCATATGAACAAAAACTTTCCACTGGCATGCTGGTATTTCATTCTCTCAGCATATGGGCATATAAACTTAGACATTTCCTAATAGGACAGGAGATAAACAGTCCCAGGGAAAAAAAAAAGAAAGGACAAGGAACTCAATCGAAAATCTTTCTCATTATAGCATCTTTATTATGAGGATGGCTTGCACACTGATTTATTAGAAAACATTGCCAGCTAATAAATTTGCAATAGCATGTAATATTGTGACAGAACTGGCTATAAATAGGGTAGGTAGATATTTTTTGTTCAAAATTCTGAGTTCAATCCAAAGTTAAAACATAATTTATCTATTCTCTCTACAGCTGTTTTAATATACTTCTGGTAAACTACACAAAAAAATGTGCCATTCCATGACCTTTAGCTGCTTTTCCCTGGTATTTCCTCTTGTCTCTTGGTGAAAATGGTGGCTGATGTTTTGCAGTCTGTGTCCAGAATGACTTGCTTCTAGTTCCCCTTATCCAGCCCTCCTCTCTCCTTGATTAAAAAGATGTTGTGAAATAATGATCTGAACAAGCCTGCACGTAAGAGATCACTGAAAGATTACAAAATGCTGCAGAGAGGACATGGAAGTGAGGGGTTTGAAACTCTTTTTCTCACTGTGTGTGAATCTAGCAATGTCACACTCATAGCATACTACTCATCACAGAATAAACTCTGTTTCCAGTAGTGCTAAATACAAATTGATCTCCCTTAGTTATGAGACTTAAACTATGCCAGGACCAGGGAGACTAGACTTACTGTTTTCCACGTCCTTGCTGAGTAGATGCCAAATATTCTCCTAGCTAATTAATTATGTGTGATTCTTTCAAAAATGATAAAATATATCCAACTATAACATACATCGTGCAGTCCCATGGCATCACATGGCAGGAAAAATCTTCAAATTATTCAACTGATTTCATTGGCTTCATCAGCTGACTTTGCTGATTTCTGTAATGCTGCACAGCAGCTGTTAATATGCTAATAAATACCTGTACGTTTAAACACATCTTTCCTCACCTCTTTGTCCATCCCACTAGATGAGGAGAAATCTCAGCAGTACACATTGTGCTGCCTTGCCCACCAATCACACATGTGCAGAGTATACAAACCTCGTTGCCTGAAAATAGTCCGGCCTGGGGAACAAAAATAAACTTTCCATTGCTCTGAGGTCCCCAAGTGCCATCTCAAGGACACAGAGCTGTTTTCCAGATTTCCACTAGCCCTTGCTCATGCAGTGTTCCACCTGCTGACAGCATTTGCTCGGGCAGACTAAGTAGTTCAGTAGTGTACCTAATAATATAAACCCTACCAACCAGCTGCAAGAGTTAAAACAACCCCATCTAAAACCAAATTCAAGAAATATTCAAATGCATTGTTGCCTTTCATGAAGAGTCACAAGCTTCTAAATCCTGAAGAAAACAAATGGCTATCATATAGTTCTTCCTGTGGATGACTTCACTTCTGACTGCTATCAGAAAAAATCCCTTTAAAATAGTAACAGATTCTCATTTGGAAATACCATTTTGAGTTACTTTCCCACATCTCCTGCCTGCAAACTTAATTCTGCCATTCTTTGAGGTTGTACTGCAATTATTTTGTCCTCGATAATTTGCTGGGAAACCTGTAGCTGGAAACAATCACCTCAAGGTCTTCCGTATCACCATGTTTCAGATGGTCACCACCATGTGGGGTTTCCACTCCCAAAACAGAACTTTCAGATCACAGCAGAACAACACAAAACCTCCCTGCAATCATGTGCACAGCAGAGACAACTACATGGAGAACTGGGATAAAGTAAGTATAGTTTCTTCTAGTTTCATCCAGAAATGACTGCACTTTTTTGTTGAAGGCTGGAATTTGAGCCTAAATACTAGGACAAGTGTAAGATGTTTTTGCCGGGAAGACCCTCTGGCTGCAAACAAGGTTGAAATCATGGTCTCATCTCAGTGTGAACTCTAACTTAGCTGTTTGCATTGCCCCTCTTTGCTCTCCTCCTTGTCATGAAGCTTCTGAGAACTGACAAACTCTGTAAAGTCATCTCTAACCTGCTGGTTATTTCATATTTGAGATGAATGTGAAAGGGACAGTGTACAGAGCATAAAAATTTCTCTTTCAAATTAGGCTAAACTAGTTATTTTGGACCCCTTTCCTCATGTATGCCCCTCTTTGCTCTCCTCCTTGTCATGAAGCTTCTGAGAACTGACAAATTCTGCTGGTCAACGTATTTGAGATGAATGTGAAAAGGACAGTATACAGAGTGTAAAAATTTCTCTTTCAAATTAGGCTAAAGTAGTTATTTTGGACCCCTTTCCTCATGCATACTGTACATCAGTCATCTTGCATGGCATCTGTTATGTTGCACCTATGTTAGCAAACAGAACAAGGTCCAGGCAAAAATTCTGCGGTGTTCAGCTTGTACCACAGTCTCTGTGGCATTTTTTGCCATGATGCTGGTGCAGACAACATGCAGGCCTCTTTCAAGGACATGGGACAAGATCATTCCCATCAGAGGACATGTGGAAAAGTCCAGGCTTTCCTGAAATGGGGTGTGTCAGGAGCAAAAGAGAGTATGACTGAAAGCCCAAGCCAGATGAGAGCCCTGGATCTTCTTTATTGGCTAGTGAAGAAGCACCTCTAAGTCCATAAAATGATAGAGAGTCAATAAAATCTCACTCCTCACTTACAGCAGGACAATCCACAAACTCACAGGTAAACTTTATTTTGGCTTTGTATTTCTCTTGCACCTTCTGAGGGTAAAATGGTACTTCTGCCCCTCTATGAGACATGTGAAGTTCAGTGTGATGAAGGATATATCTGCAAAACACTCCTTGGACTGAGAATCTCTGCTCGACAGTGTCCATACTGCAGATTGCTTCATGAGATAGCAGTTTTAACCACTGGGCAGCACTGAACTTGTCAACTGAAATTTCCTTATCCCAAATCCTTCCCCAAGTTCTAACATTACCTCAAGCTCAGATTCTTCCTTCGAGTACCTTTTGGTCCAGGGGTTCAAACCAAGAGCAAATTTGTTACCACAGTCAATAAAACAGCTGAGTGATGTCAGAGGTCCCTCTGTCTTTTCAAAATATCTTTTGTATCACAGTTTAAATAAACTCTCCAGAGGAATTGGGTCTTCTCCAGTCTCACCATCAGTTTGACAGAAGGTAAAGGGAGGTGTTTTTCCCACTCACATGCTCTCTCTTATACACACATTTTATTTTCTATAGTATTAGTCCCTGATGGAAATGTTTCCCCATGTTGCTGTTTCCATCCACAAACAAGAGGGAAGGGGTATAAACACACTCAATTAATCAAAGGGGTGAAATTCAAGCACAACATCACTTAACTCCAAAGAGCACCCTATGATTCAAGAAAACTCCAGCCCAGACTTGATCAGGACTGTGCTTTTAAAGTAAGCTGAAGGCAGCATACACTCTATTTTGCTATAAAACATATCAGAAGGCACTGACTACGCAAGACTTACTCTATCTTACCCTGTCATTGTTTCTCTTTAGTGCACTGAAGACAGTTCTTATTCAGACAAACCAGTGAACATGGATAGCAGTAATTTCCTTCATCTGACATCCATATTGTTTAACTTTTTCCAGCAAGAAAATTTTAAAAATCTAGTGCAGAGCAAACATATTTTTTGATCCAGGTAGCATCTCTAAGAACTATCAGCAATAGTAACAGAGGCAAACAACATGGAATTCATTGTTTGACTATATCTTGTACATATAAATGAATTTGCTGTAGGGAGTGATGTTTATTCTCCTCCAGGTATGGATTCAAAATAAGTTTCAGTAGCAAAGAAGTCATATGAGACAGTAAATAAAAACCTACCAAAAGAGACTACTGAGATACAGAAAAGGAACCCAAGGAACAAAACAAATCTTTGCCTCTGTCATTGCTTAATCCCAGACAGCAACCAAATCCTATGCACTTGTTCACTTGCTCACTCCCCTCGCAGTGGGATGGAGAAGAGAATGGGAAGGGTAAAAGTGAAAAGTCTTGTGGCTTGAGATAAAGACAGTCTAATAAGTTAGGCAAAAGCCACGCACAAGCAAAGAAAAACAAGGAATTCATTCATCACTTCTCATGAGCAGGTGTTCAGCTATCCTTGGGAAAGCTGGGCTCCATCATTTTTAATGGTGACTTGGGAACACAAATGCTATCATTCCAGAATGTCCCCCTTCCTTCTTCTCCTCCCAGCTCTATATGCTGACCATGATGGCATATGGTATGGAATGTCCCTTTGGTTAGTTGGACTCAGCTGTCCCACTGTGTCCCCTCCAAACACTTTTTGCACCCCCAGCCTGCTCACTTGTTGGGTGATGTAAGGAGCAAGAAAGGCCTTGATGCTGTGCAAGTGCTGCTCAGCAGTAACTAAAACATCCCTGTGTTATCAACACCATTTTCAGCACAAATCCAAACCATTGCCCCATACCAACTTCTATGAAAAAAATTGACTTTACCCCAGCCCAAACGAGCACAGCCTCTTTTTATTCTTCTAGAAATACTGTCACTAAAATAACATTTGACTTCTGTCAGTTGTTTCACTAATGATTCTCAGAAACTGAGACAGAGTCAAAGCATTTAGTTTTAAATAAACAAAGTCGCAGACTCAGTTCTGCAAAATTTACAGAAAAATATTTACTAATTCCCCTGCTTTTTTAGCAGAACCCTTTTGAAATATGGTAGATTACTGGCCACACAGACTTAAAATGAGTCTAGAGGTACAGCATTTGAGCAAATACCCAGCATTACTTTTGTCATCCTCTGAGAACTCTTCTTCACCTTGTCAGTGGGGCATACAACACACAGGTTGTCTTGTTCATGCTTACAGATTTTGTGATGATGCTATGATGATGGCAAATGGTAAGAAGAAGACAGCACATTCCCACTACCTACTGAAAAACTGTATGGCTGGAAATACAGAAATAGAACCATATTTTGGTACCCAATTATTTTTCATTTTTTACTGACTACTAAAGTAGAAATGTATTTGCCTCAATGCTGGTTGTTAACAGCAACTGCATATGGAGGTTGTCCTAATAACACAGATTAGTGAATCTTTTTTTCACAGGAAGGTCTTGTAGAAATACAGACTGAAAGGCAAAAACATATGGAGAACGCAAAGAACAGCCAGAGAACTTTACAAAATGCACAGATATCAGTCAATATATTGCATTTTTTCCTCGAGCTTCTAGTTCTCCATAGCTACCAGGGCATAGAGATGTCTGTTCTCAACAGATAGAGGCCAAACGACTTCTAATTGCTATTATTTTTGGCTGTGTGAAGCTTAATTTATTAATTTGCAGGGTTTTTTGGTAATCCAGCTAGCAGTCTCTGTTTCAGTGACACAACATCCCTGATGACTAAACAGCAGCTGCTTTGTACTGAAGTAGAGAAGCTGGGATGAACCACCTCTTCTTCTTTTAACACAGCTGATGGATTTGAATTAGTAACAGTGATTGTTCTGCCTGTGGAATAGGCTACTACCCATCCTACTACTTTTTTGCTTATTCAGCATTTCCGTGGTAAGGGGAGGCTGGAGACATCACTAGTGTATTTCATATAATAATCGTCCCAGGTGTAAGCCAGTCATTTGATACTTTAAATTACTGATGCTCCTCAGCTACATAATTTCTGTTTACGCTAGCACTAAAATGGACCTTGTCTCTTTCAGCAGATAAGAGAACAAGAAAGCTTCTTACCTTTGGGTTTTTAGGTAAATGCCCTACTGCAAAGTACACTGATGTCACTGGAAAACTCCCCTTGGCCTCAGCAGTTTTTTGGAACCTCTGGGGTGATTGAAGTACAGAGACCACACTTAAATTGGTGTGTGTACTGATCAGCTTAGAGACTGCATCTTTGGTCTCTACACATATGTATCCAAAATGGACCAACACTCACTTGCATTGACCCTTCTCTTTGGAAAAACAATTTAGGAGTCTGAAGTCCTGATCCTGTGAGGGGATTATTAATAATGCTGTCTTGTCCATCTGCAGAAATTCCTGTTTTGGAAATCATATTGAAAGATAGACTTCAAATAATCTATTTTGTGTCCTGTGTAAACTGTGTCCTGTCAAAGGAGATGGGATGAGGCGTCTCCAGAGCCTTTGAGGACAAGAATTCTTTCTGCAAGTATTCTTCTCTTGGGTGTTTTTCAGTTTAGGTGAGACTTATTTAAACATCAACAAAGAAGAACACTTAGATGCAAATTCTAAGGTCAAGATTTGCAAAATCAGACTGCAGCCAACAAGAAACCCCATGACTACTATAATCAGTGGGAACATATCTAGCTGCAAAGAGATCCTTCCCACATGGTGTTGCAGGGACAAAAAGCACGTGTTAATTACACAGGCACATTTCAATCTATCCAACGGTCAGAATACCTTCCTGTCTTCCCTTCTCCCTCAGATACCTTCTTTTACATTAATAAACTGTGGACACTCCTCACCCCTTCCAACAACCATAACTTGTACTGCTCACAAATGACATTTCAGGAAATGTTACGTTAAATAGAGCCAAGCAGCAGGATTGTGCAATTCCCTTGATTGAATGCACCGGGGTTGGGAGCCAAGCCAGCCCCCACCACGGTCTGAAACCCGCGGAGCAGACAGAGCTCCCTCTTCTTGCAGTGTCTCCAGATTCCCAGGCCTGGTTGAAAGCCTTCTCCTGATTTATGAGTAATGAGCCTGCTGGTGATTTCTAAGCAGCAAACTTCCAAACAGAAGTGCTGATGGGCACTGCACTGTATCATATAAGCTAGACAACACCTAGGCAGACTCTCAAAGGATGCTTTCATTGGGATGAGAAACTATATGGTGATTGAGTGCTCTCCTGTCACTGTCTTCTCTTGCTTTGCACAGTATTTAACCTTCAGATGCTGTTAAACTTGGATTTTTAAAAGTTTTTGTTTTAAAGAACTTATCTGCAATCACTGCACAGAAATATATGAAGCCTAGTGGTGAAGGTGCCAGTGAGACTGATTGATGCAAAAGTCTGGTTTTGAGGAGGGGAGGAGGGAGAGCAAATTCCTTTAGTTGTGCTTAAAAGTAACAAACTTAAAAACAAGACAAGAAAGTTGAGTGGAAGCTGAGAGGTTGAATACAAGCTCTGCCAAGATTTGAAAAGTTACAAGCTAATGCTGGTACTGCATGTTTTCTTAATGATTGAGGAATAAATCATTTTTGTGCATGGAACTCCTAGGATATAGACAGTATAAGCTAACAGTGTATTACAAAGTCAGGGAAGTGATTAAAAAATTATTTGCTATTGGTATTTTGACTGAAGAAGTAGAGAAAAAAAAAGTCTTAAGACATGTTTTTACTGAAGCATTCTTTGTCAAAGTCTTCCTTACTTGAACTCTAGAAGATGTCTTGCCAAGTTCTGTCTATTACTCTCTAATTTTTATTTCTGAGTAAGACTGAGATGTAGATTTTGACTGTATATACCTGCATTCTGGACATGTGCACAGATACATCTGTGTATCACTTGAACATCTGAAAAAACCTACCTGGACACACATTTGCCTCTGTAAAATCTCTTTGTCACTATGGACTTCCATGCTTGTACCCACGTGGTTGTTAAAGTAGCACTCACAAAATTCTGCTCATAAAGAAAGCAAGACACTTAATTTTAAATAATCACCAGTGTGACTCTTAATGTGAAGAAAGTTAAGGCCAAAACCTTGTTTTTTTAAAGCAGTTGAAACTTTGTCCAGATCTTGAGTAAGACTTGAAGACAGTTTTTCTGTATCTTTTAGAAGTAACAAACATAAAATGTAACAGGAAACTGCAAATGGGACTGTTTGTTATCCTTGAGGAAAAGGGGGGAAAAAAGGAAAATAAAATCCCTCAGGATTTTGGAAGAAAGGAACATCTGTGAATCAGGAAAATAAAAAACTACTTCCAGAAACTGAAATGTTCTTGGAGGCCTTTTGGGCTGTGCCTAGCCTCTCATGGCCACTTTGGGACTCTCGCTGTTGCTTTAACACAAATGGCTGTGGCCAGTTTGGAGGAAGAGATGTTGGACTCTTTTTTCCCTCCACTTTAAATGTGGTGAATCTGTTGCTCCGTTGCTTGCACATTTTCTTAAGCTGTGACTCCCTTTTTCAACAGGTCACCAGAGGGATCCTGCTGGGCTGGCTTAAAGGTGATGGCTTTGGCCCTGGGGATGGAACGATGGATGACATGAAGACTAAGAAAACTCATTCCCTCTTCTCATGGCCCACGTGGCCAGGTGACACGAGGTGCACCTCACAGGGTGCCACCACTCAGAGACAGGCAGGTGGCTCTGACAAATGTCTCGCTTTGGAGGTGCTACCTCATGGTCAGGATGGCTCAGTCTGGGCAGCAGAAGTGTGCTGTGGGCTGATGGCCTTTGCCAGCACCACAGGGCTCAGAGCAGAGCCTGGCCTGAGCTCCATTCAAACAGCTTCAGATGCCTGTGAAGGGCACTGTGCTTTTTGGTGCTGAGTATTGTCCAAGCAGCACTAGAGCAGTTAGCTTGAGATGTCAAAACAGCTATATTTCTAACAAAAAGTAATTAAATTTTATGCCAGACTTAGGGGGCAGTTCCATTTTTGTGCTGCTAATGGAGCATCAGAGTTGCCTTTTGGTGTGCTTTATTCACAAGCTGGTCTGGAGACAATTTTTTTTCTTCAAAGTGTTTTTTTTTAAATGAATTGTTTGTAGTTTCGATGAAATTGTTCCTCCTCCAGGCTATACATCAGTGCCTCACTATGCACCAGTTACTCCCTTAATTTACAAGCTGTGGTAGTCATTGTGTTTTACTATGTTTTTAATTTATTTATCTGGGAAAGATCCACTCAGAGTCAGTGTTTTTCCTTCCTCAATTCTCACTAAGTTCCTGCTTTTTGTACAGATTATGACCAGAGCATAAAACAGCCAAAGTAAGATGCCAAATTTTTCAAAGCACTTGTCTTCCACCCAGAAAAGGGACTGAAGGAGTGACATGACACTGCCTGTGCTGCTGAACACCCTTTTGCAGATAGCACATTTGCAGGAGCATTCCATATTTAACTTCACATTGTCTGATCTGCATTTACCCTGTAATCTTTACAGAACTTGATATCTCCATCTCACAGGTTTTGAATGTCTTACCTCCCTTCATACTGATCACATAGAAGCATTTTAACTTCACATTAAACTTCTCACACCTCTGTTATAAAATTATTTCTAACTACTGCCTGTTCTAAGACCAAAACCAGGTTTCAAACAATTTTGTGAGATCTACTGTTTAGTTGTTAGTGCTAACCCAAACCCTGGCTCCTTCTGAACTTTCCACTGGCTGAATAATTCTGGCAGACTTTTAAAAAAAGTTTTAGGGGCTTTCTTTGTGCCCAAGGAAAGCAACATTTCTCTGTGGAGTCGGAGACCCATGTCAGGACTCCTCATTCTCATTCCAGGAGCACAATATGCCCTTTGATGTGCACTTACTCAGCAGCACACGAGGTAAAGCTGACCGACCTCTTGTTTTGTGCACAGGTAATTTATGCACTGCCTCTGGGAACACACAAATGACAGGACTTACATGTGTGAACCCTATTTGTGCATGAAATCAAGTGTAAATTTAGAGCAGATGGGGTTTTGACTCATTCATGATAGAATTTATAGCCAAGATTAATAAAAAAAGGGAGAAAAAAACAGAGAAAAAAAGGGAAGAAAAGCCTGAAGTCAGTTAGCTAGTTTCCCAAATATGGGATGTATATATATGTATGTATGTGTGTGTGTGTGTGTATATATATATATATCTGCTGGAACTATGCAGGCCATATACTTGATGCTTAGTAGTTCTTGAAAAACAGGCTTCTGGTTTGGATGCTACTTTTGTGTCTAACTGAATGGCTTTCTTTAAAAGATGGGCTGAGCTGCCATCTAATACAAACCATTTGGTTTGATTATCAGTGAGCTGTTGCTGCTCATGTGAGTGAAGGGATCAGCTGTAGTCAGAGGTGGGCACATCTCTAGTGCAAGGGGTGGGGTAAAGTGTCTGAATGGTCAGGAGAGAGTTGCCAGTGCCAGACTCTTGTTCTGACACAAAATGATTCTGGAGTGTTCAGCAAACTGGCCAATCTTTAAAGCTAGCCCCAGCCTAGTTCAGTTCTTCTGCTGACCTCCTCATCAAGGCCTTGGACAAACTTTGGTGTTCATCACTGCTGATGGTGTGGTGCAAGATCTAATGCAGCACAGCAGTATCTGTAAAAGATGTTAACCACCTTTAACTGGTGCAACTCCCCAGCAAAGGCTCCTCAGGGCTGCAAGTTTGTCACTTCCTTAAAATTTCCTTCAATTTATTTGGTGACTGCCTCTGTAAGCTTTGGACACAAGTACTGTTATATTGTAAGCAATATATGTGAAAAGTGTATATTCCCAAAGCCAATGTTTAGAGAGCACGAGGAGATTTTAACTTCCCCACTCTTCTCTTTTGTCTTCTGATTCATCCTCTCTCTTTCCCATCTGTTCACAACTGGGCAAGGTTCTGGGCTGTTGACTCTCCTTGATGGGCCCTAGTGTCTTTAGCTGTCCTCCAGGACCTGCTCACAGGCAGTGATACAGCTGGCTGGGAGGGATTTGTGTATCTCATTCCTCCTAAATAGTTTATGATTTCCCTCAAGCCTGTGGAAATTCTTCTCGGGAGAGACAGCTTCATGGCATGCTGGGATGTCCATCCTCTAAGGGAACCCTGTCATGGTTATTGATGATCCTTTATTTTAAAAAATCCATCGTAAGTGTGGAAAAAAGATCTTCTGGAATGAGGCAGTCCCTCTTGTTTTGCTGACTCAGGAACATTTGGTATGTATAAACTTAAATTGGTACATAATGAAGTCTTCATAACTGAGCGCTGTGTGAACAATGTTTGGTATCCCTAAAGGCCGGTTTTCCCTTTGAGTTCCAATCCATCAGTCTTTTTGTTTGACTGTGGCCTCTCTCTATCAGCAACTGAAAAGATTTTATGCTATTTTGAAACACAACCAAATGTCTTAAAAACAAGCAGGCTTCTTTTTGCAGCACATAACATGACTCCTTGTTGGAGTAAGTAGTCATGGATGTGAGTAGAGGGTTCAAAAGGTTATGGATATTGTAAAATGCTAAGGGAAAAATTGGGTTGTGCCTTTCTTTTTCAGTCCATCCTTTTGTAAGTCCAACTACCTAAGGCTGTCTGAAAGTCCCAGCCTGAAGGATTCATAGCCATGAAGCTCAAGATCTAAGTATCCAAAGTGCCGCCCTGTTATCTCTGCTGTTCCCTCCCTTTCTAACACCTAACTTTCTAATTGTAACACCAATTTGTTACATCTTGTATTAAATTACAGAAAGTGCTTTGAGCCAAGGCTGTGGGCTACTACGTGTTTCTCTAGAAGATTTTTTTTTCTTTAACCAAAGCACTACTGGCCCTGATATCTCTTGTATTAAATTACAGAAAGTGCTTTGAGCCAAGGCTGTGGGCTACTACACGCTTCTCTAGAAGATTTTTTTTTTCTTTAACAAAAGCACTACTGGCCCTGATATTACTGCAGTGGGTATTTTGGAAAGAGACCTGAAAGGATGGCCTTCCCAGAACTGTGGTTTGTACCTTTCTCCTGAGCCCTTGGTTGACTCAGTGGTGTAAATGGTGTAGTTCCCTGCCATGCTGCTAAGGCTGCATCACGTTCTCCTCTCTGGCTGTGTGTGGTGCTGAACTAAACCCCACAGTAGAGGAAGAAATCCATGGGAGGTGGGGTGCTGCACTCACCATGCAGGGGAAGCACAGCCTGTTCCTTGGCAGGAACACCCCGGGGTGTGCCAGCTCCCAGTGACAGTGAGGAAGGGAAAAGTGCTGATGGGATCCCCTTCTCCTTTGCTGGCTAAATGAAGGATATCTTCCCAGTCTGGGCATTTGTCAGAGTAGATCTGGGGCTTCAGCAAGGGCAAAGCGTGATCCCTCCCGCTGTGCCTTGTCTCCTGCAGCACGGCCGTGCTCACAGCTCCCCACATCTGTCCCCGGGTGTCAGGAGCCAGAAGGCCCTTGGCGCCGGTGTGACTGACACCCAGCACAGCGCTGGCGGGGAGAGATAAGGGCAAAAGCACACAGGGCAGAGCTCCCCAGGACTCCGTGGCTTGGGTGCAGCCATCCGCATAAGCCAGGCTCTTCTTTTTCAAACTATGAAAAAAATTTCCACCTTAATCCCAAGCCTTGTTGCCGCCTGGCTACGGCTGCTCTGGTCGCCATCAGGGGAGGGAAGTCCAGTGTGACACATTGCTGAGAGGGCAGAGCAGCTGCCTCTGCACATACCTGCCTCTCTAGGTTGGAGGATAGAGCCTGAAGGGAAAAAAATAAGCCAAACTTGCTGACCACTGCCCGATTTCAGCTGGTGTGCTAAGGTGGCTTGAGGCTATTGCAAACAGAGGAACAAAGAGCTCAAAATGGCTTCTTTTACTTCTCCCTTTTCTTCCAGATAACATCCCAACAGCACTCAGAGATTCAGACATCATAAGCCAAAATCAGTGGTGTAAAAATGTCCTGAAACTTAAACATGAGATCTAGCTTTCCTTTGCCATCTGGCCTGGGAGTAGCTTTAGTCAATATTTTTTTGTTGCTCTTCACTGTTGCAAGGGATGGAGTTTTGGTTTCTTCATGAAGCCCAGGTTCTCAGGTAGAAAAATCAAGTTACTCTAATAGTCGGAGCCTTACAGAAAGCACCAAATAATAGTGAAACTTATGATAAAATCGCAGGATCAGGGAGTCTCACAGAGCCTCAGCCTATAACAGAGTTTGACTTAAAAAACAAAACAAAGACAAAGACCACATTACCTAATGCAGATGAGAAAGCGCAATAAAATTGTGAGCCATTCCTGTTCCTTTGTTACTGACAGAGTCCCATAGCAATTTCCGGGACTGTAAAGACATCCTAATAAATTTCCAGTGTTTCCTCAAGTTGAATGAATCACAGAAATGCTGCGAGCCTTGAATAGGTTTAGCATTCACATCAACTGCTCAATGGAAAGCTCAGCTGAATCACGGTGCAGCTAGAAACAGGCTGTAAATCATGGCTATGAGCCATCAGGTATGGAGGGCTGTTTAACAACATAACCAACAATAAGATTCCTTCAAGATGGAAGCAAAGACTTCTTCCACAATGGAAAATGAATGGGTAGACAAAAAGAAAGACATCACCCTCTGACTGGATTTCTAGCTCAAGAGAGAGAAGTTTAGGAAATCCTAGTGGGACAAGAAATAACCCTAGGGAATCAGCAGGTGTTTCTGTTGCTCCTCACTGAATTTAGAAGTAAAATAGTGCTGTGCTTGGGAAGCACATCTCTCTGGTGGTCAGGTGTCCTGTAGGACTGCAATTCACCTCTACCCCCTCTTGTCCAGTTCCTTGCTGGAAGAAGCTGAGTTTGAAAATGCTCTTGCTGCTTTAAATGCTTGAAAATATTTGCCTTAAGTGCTGTGGTATAAACCAGGGTCATTATAGAGCAAACACAATTATGCTGGTATCACTGGGATACTCAGGAGGTCTAATTTGGGTTGGTGTATTTGAGACCAACTTGGGAGATTCCCCAGGAGAGTTGTCCTTTTTGTAAAGATGGTAAGAAGAAGAAGATAAATGTTTTTTGGCAGAACGTTATGTCTTTGCAGTGTTTCCTTTCAGATGCTCTAACGATGCAGGGTGGACCTTGGGAGAAGTGGTAGGTTGAGACTTCTGCTGTCTCAGCTAAAATGGGACAATTGTGGGACACAAGATTCCTGAGGGTGATGGGAACTGGTGGAGGAAGTCCTTTGCTGGGTAAGAGGCAGCCCTTTCCTCTGAGAGGGAGCACGAGCTACGAGGCAGGAAACAACACCAGTGGTCACCAGCTTTCCTGAGAGACCTGCTGGGCCCAGGTCAAGGCAGGGGGACCTGGAGGAGGAAAAGTGCATTGGCTGCTATGAGGGGATCCAGAGAAAAACACAGGAGGAGGGGACCACAGGTGGGGATGCCAGCATGTATGGAGGGTACAGTCCCAGAGGATTGGCTGGGAGCAAAGGATTGGCTTTGCATGGTGAAGAGTGTCAGCAAAAAGTCTGGCTTAGCTGCTGGACAGAAGAGGAAGGCTGCAAAAGGAGCAGCGAGCAGGAAACCTGCTGAAAATATGCTAATCCAGAAGCACTTCTGAAGAACCAGGATTTAAAAAGTGTCCCAGATATTCAGCGGGGTGAGAGTGTCAGCACAGCCTGCTCTCCCCATCTGCCCATCTCCCTAGCACTCCCCACTAGGTGCCAGTATAGGAGCACACCACTGCACTTCTGCTTCCAGGAAGGAGGAAAAGGCATGGTTAAGACTTCTCAAACGTCCATGTGCTTGAAAATGGGTTTTCAAACAGACATGTGTTTGTAGTGTTCTCAGTTTTTACTTAATTCTAAATATACAGCATGCACGGGGTCGCCAGTGGTGCTTAAACCAGTCCCCATGGGCACTATTGCTATTAAAATGTTAGGTGGATCAGGGCTTTGAGTGATCCCCACTGCCCCTGGGCAATGCCAGCCCCAGATGGGTTGCCATTGACAGAGTCTGTCCACTTCCATCCAGCTGGGAAGCAACTGCATCACCTGATGATACTTGCTGCTGGAAGAATATTTAATCATCAAATCGAGGATTTTATCACAAAACAACAGACAGGTTTGGGATCATTTTTTTCTTTTCCTTAAACGACCTGGCAACCCTCATTGCTAAACTCCTACTGAGTACAAATAATTTTATAAACTGCTTTTGCTCTTCACTGTAGATGCTTTTGCAGGAGAAAGCAGGATGACACTTGAGATGGAGGATGCCAGGTGGGTACCTGACCGAGCCTCAGAACTGAGCCACAAGATCACAAAACACATTGCCAGTACATTTCAATCTTTCTGGAAGAAAAATCTTGCTCCATAACCTGCAGACCACCTCTGCCTGCACTCTGTATTGCAGATTTAGTTATAAAATTAAGTGAATAAACAGTGAATAAAGTAATTAGCAGGTCAATTCTTTGTTACGGACCACTATGGGAACAAACAATTTGTTGAAGCTCTGATGCCTGTCAAGTCTTAAATCTTTCTGAGAAGAGGTTAAGTTGCTTTGGTTTCTCTGTTAGCCATGCCAAAATAAATAGAAGTGTGCTCAAGTGAAGAAAATAAATACTTGAATATAATGAAAAATCAATAGTACCCTTGTTATTGGGTAGCAGGTATACAGATCTAATCTGACAGGCTGTATTGAAAGTGTAAACTGAATGCTCACACACATGTATTAGTAATGTCAAGATGAAATGTTAGCTTAAATCTTATCAATTCAGTTTGTAGGACAGGGAGGAATTACTGAAGTAATTTTATCTGAACACCCCCCACATGCCACCCCAGTTTGGAAAGGGTAGCTCTCAATGCAGTGTGTATTTGTGTGTGTTTAAAAATGTTCAGATTTCAGGTACCCTTCTTCATTGCCATGAAGCTTTTAATATTGCCTCAACCTGTCAGCTTCTCCAGTCGGGAAGAAATACTAACAACAAACCTATTTTCATGGAGAAATTTAAAGGAGTCTTTCATTCTTGGCCTAATAGCATTATTCCCATGGGCAGAGGACAAAGAAATATACAGCTAAGGAACAATTTCACATAAAAGTTACATGCCTTAGTCCAAAAGCCCTGCTATGTGTCACGCTGTTATGGAGCACATACAGGAACTGCCTCTGCCCTTTTGTACAGAGCTGGCCCTTAGGCTCCATGCAGTCTGCATCCACCGGCCCCACTCATCTAAGAGAACTAGGAATTTAAAGAGATTCCAAGCTTTCATTTTCCAAATGTGTGTATTTCTAGTTCTTTTCCGTAGCAAATGGAAATATCTTAGGAATGGCAATTTTTTTCTTTTGCTAGAAGTAACAATAAACAAACAAATGAACAAACAAACAGAGTAAAATACAGTCCTCTATAACTAGAACGAGGGCAAGCAAGGATGTAGTGACAGAAGAAAGGAGACAAGGCTTGCCTTGGTAGGTCTGGCCTGTCATCCAGCAGCCCAGGAATCCCCCAGCAGCGGTCACTACAACCTGGTTTGGGGGAAAGCACAAGATGAACACAGTTTCACTGCTCCACTGTTTAAACTGAGGAAATGGATTGCAAGACTGCAAATATTCAAAGAAGAATCTGTCCTATTATTTTTGGAGCAGCATCCTCTGTGACATGTGTAAGTCATCACAACAGAAGGAATCCAGCGACAATGAAAAAAAGTCACCAGGAGATTTGGTTTGGGAGGAGTCACAAGGAGGGACAGGACCTTATTTTTGAGAATGTAGGTTGTGTCATCATGCACTCTCCTCTGGCTGTCATGGCAGAGGCTGGGTGGTCACCTGGGAGGAGGTTGTGCAGTATGGTGTGCCAAGGAAAAGAGAGACAGAGAGACCTGAATTTGTCATGTCCATTCACAAGATGCTCCTCCAAGTTGTCCAGCATGAGCCAATGGACCTTGTGTTTTCTCTGTGGGACACAAAATTGATGAGGGTCTGAATGCTGCTGAGGGTGTTGTTGGTGAGGAGCTGGGCTCTCCCAAGGTCTCTCTGTTATGTTGGGAGTGTGGAAATGGCTGCACCATCCCTTGGCTTTGGGCAGGACAGCTCTTTTCCTGTCTTTTCCAGGACAGCCTCTTGGGAAAGGGTGACTCAGGCCCATCAGTGCTTTGATCAGCTTGGAGCCAGCACTGGCAAAACTTCAGAGAGCCCTGGATTACCTGGGAAGGTGCAGATAACAGGTATGGACATTGCCTAACTGCAGACACTTATTTGGTGACTAATTTAGGATAACTGTTGTCCCTGACTAAGGACAGCTTCTAAGGATCCCTATCTCATCATGACAGAGATTTAGGTTATATAGATGTTTTCTCTCTTGATTACTCTAGGAGCACAAGAACTGTCACCATCACAATGATCTCTTCTAGGTCTCCACCAAAGTGAGGGCTTACAGGGCATACTTCCTATTTTGTAAAGAGGACAGGAAATTTTCTGAACATTTTATATCCAGGCTCACCTGATTTGGAGCCCTTTCTCTTTGTTTCAGTGAAGCTTAGCAAACTATTATTCCCACTTGTTGCAATTATTTCCCAATAAAGGACTGCTTTGAGTGTTATCCTGTTTGCATAGGGGATGACTAGGTTATTGGAAGCTATTGAACTCTCCAGCCTCACTTTGTGGGAACTAAAAGAGCTGTGGGTGCAGCTTACCTCTGACTGCTGCTGATGCATGGAAGCACCTAAGTGAGATGTGAATGCTAACACTGCCACATGCATTGCTGTTTGATATGAATAGCACTGCCTTTGCCACCTTTTCCATCTCCTTTGGTGTTTCCTGCCTTTCTCGGGAACATGCTTGGCTCTTTGTAGGTGACTAGATTCTGCACTCCTGGAGTGGGCCAGGCACAGGCTGTCCCTCGAATCCACTCTTGGGAAATGGCATTACCCTTTGTGTGTGTGTGTGTGTGTGTAAGCACTCACCCCTGGCATTTTCATAAACTAGAAAACGGGTTAAATCAATTAGAGCAACACAAACTGCAATTGGTTTTGCATGAATCTATTTTCAAGATAAGAATTATCTTCACTCCTCCCCCGTGAACAATAACTTGACAACATTACACTCCTTCTCAAATGCTTTCTGATAGGTTAATGGGCCCATATTGAGAGCATACAATTGCAGCAGTTTTGGTTCAAGAGCTGATGTGATGGATTACACCCCTCTTGATGCTTGGGGTTGGGATACAATACAGAGAGGCTGCCTGGACCCTCTGGTGCCAGAGGGCTTAACACGGTATTGACAGGGCTGTGCATATTAAATCCAGATCAACCTTCTGAATGAACGCAGGCACATCTGAACTTACATGGCTGGAAATCTCCTTCCACAGTCTTAAAGGAGTTATTTTTAGTAAAAGTTGTTGAAAAAAAAAGAAAGAAAAAAGCCCATACCCTTACATACTGCTGAGATATGAGCTGAAGGAAACTCTCCTGTCAGATCTGTTTCATATACGTTACAAGAACAGCAAAACAGAAAAGTTCAGCAGGGTATTTCTTCTTTTATTTTTTATTTTTTTCTTAAATTTCTTTTAAATTTATGGGGTCTGACAAACCAGTCTGGAGGGTGCCAAGTCCAGAGGAGTCTAAAGGTATCCTTCAACATCGGGTGATAGCTGCTGATTAGTTTTGGCAGGAATGGTTTCCTGATGCTCTGCAAATGAAAATTAACAAACTCTGGGACTTCTTGGGAAAAAAAATATTGCAGCAGTATTTCTTGCTTTAGAGGTCCATGCTGGGAAGTGCTGCTCTCCTAGACTCAGCTTGGGTAGCTCCACCGGGTAGTACCACGCTCACTGACTCTCTCCTTTGGAATGAGCCCGGATCTTCCCAGAGCCAGGCACGAAGCAAGGCGGGGTGGGTAATACTTCCTCCTACTTGCACAGCTGCCAATTTCAAAAGAAATAATATTTTATTTATTTTCAGTATTTGTAAACTCTGATTTAAATGTGCTGTAAAATTAAAAGCCCATAAATATGAGTACCTAAGACAGTCTTTCATCTTGCAAGCCCACGTGGAACACTTTTGTCCTTTAAGAGGCTTGGTACCACATCCTACTTCTGGTACAAAGTTCCCCAAATCTGTCAGCAAATCTTTCATTCCTGCCTGACTTCTCCTATGTTGCCCTTCAAGAGCACACTGGAGGGTTTGGTGCTAGTCCAGCTTACATAAAGGGAATTGTTTTGGAGTTTTGCAGTAGGTGCTCGGTGATATTCTCTCATTTCATGAGTTTATCATGAAACTTGGTATGCTCGTCTTTTAGTGTCAAAAGAGATTCCTATTGGAACCAGGTACATTTTCTAATTACACCCTTCTCCACCCTTTCCTATTAAAAAATCTTGATTCAGCTAGCCTGATACATTTTGCAAACTTGTGTCCATTACAGTAACTTTTCTTTCTTACTCTTGTCAAGAGTAAGCACAGCTCACATCTTCCTGAAGGCTCTCTCTAGGAGCTGTCAGAAACAGGGTAAAGACTTCAAGAAATCTGGTGCAGTTAAGGTTTTTGGAATATAATTCTGTTCTTCATCCCAGTCCAGTTGCCCTGATTCTTGGTGGTTTTGGGATAAGTTGTATCTTGACACATTTTCAAGGCCTCCTCATATGCCACGTCAGAAAACCAAAATTCAGAATTATTCATAAAATTAAATTGGTGTTTTTCAGTTATGTCTAATGTGCAAAATTAGTGAGTGTTGAGATGGAAAATGTGCTGGGGCCTAGAAGTGTGCTGACCCAAACCATGATAATGTTCATGGTTCATGATTTTGTGGAATCAAATACACAGGAGTATTTTAGGACAAAAGGAATACCAATTTCTGAAAAGAGAAGACACTGAAACCAGTTGTTTCTGGGTTCAAAACCCCAAATTGTGAGCAATGCCCCTGAAAATTAATTTTCACAAGCTGTGATTCAGTTTTCCAGTTGAAACATTAAAAATAGTGCAAGATGATCTCTCTTCCTCCCCCCCCCCACCGCCCCCACCTGAAATTTCCTTTAATGTGGGTAGTTTAAATCTCTGTTCACCTAATGAGACTTCCTAGCTTACAAAATCCTGGAGAATTCATACTGGAGAGAGCCATGCCACTTGCTGCTCTCTAGTATTTCTGTGAGTAGTCAAAATCAGGAAATTCTGGAAATTTTTTTGTAAATTTTGTTTCAGTTCTGCACGATCCTTCTCCATGCAGACCTTCTGATGCTAACAAGTTTCTCTGCTCTCTAACCTGTTCTGCTGCTGCTTGCTATCTCCAAAGTCATACTTGATGAAATTTGACACGCTGCAGTTGTGTCAGGTGTACGAAGCAGGACAGTGCAAGGGTTTGTTTGGCTATTTGCACGGACATTAAGGGATGCAAGTTCTCTTTGGAGGACATGGGAAGTGGTCCTCTGCAATGGAGAGTCCTTGATCTTGCTCAGATGCAATAAGATGGTCTTACTTTCTGTTTTGTTTGAAGAAATTAAATACTCCTTTTTTTCCCTTATAACCAGAAATAGGCAATAATGGTTCTTACTGTTCAGGCTTTGTGGTTCAGATGTGCACTCTGCAGGTGTTTGAGTCTGATACATTAACAACATTCTCCTTAGCATGATGTTGTGTGCCTCCTCACCTTGTGGAGTAGGACAAGTGAGGATATTCTCATAGATAAAGTACTTTATTTTATATAACTAATTAAAAATTAATTTTTTGGGAAAACTCTGCCTTACTTTCCATGTTAAGGCCAGAGCCCCCCTCCCCCCAGAATTTCATATTCTCTACTGTTTTTTACTGTATTTTGATTAAAAACTGTTTGTCACCTAAAAGCTTGCTTCTCTTTCAGTTCTGATAACCATAAGCTGGCAGGATGTTCTTACTAGGTCTTTGATTCTGTATCTAAAGAAAGCAGGGGTGATAAAGGGCCATTGCTCTGGAGATTATAGTATTTGTTGAGTTAAACATTGCTGAGCAGTCTAGCATCCCCACCCTTGTCATGAATGAATATGGAAGGAATGAGTTTGAAGTCTTGCTCTGGTTGACTATAAACCTTTATTATACGTGGGATGTTCCTTGTGGAGGGAGGGAGGGAGGCAGTTGCCTCCCAGATGAAATAAGAATTCATCAGCTTACTCACTGCCCTGCTGAGCAGGGTGTGATGGGAGTAATTCAGGGTGCCTGGCACCTGCTGGAGCAGGGAGGCTGGCTGGCAACCATGAACCCATCAGCCTTGATGCCTGCCCTCAGTGCAGACTGTAAATAACAAAGGCATGTATTTTATTTTTTCAGTGGGGATAGGAACAGTGGGGAGAGTAAACAGAAGGAATTAAAACCACCATGTTGCTGAAAAGAGGTGGTGGCATGCCCTTGGCTGTCACCACTGCCAGTCTCTTTCAGAGCTTTTTGTAACAATTTCTACTCAAGGAAAATTGGTTTGCATCTTCTCCCCTTACCTCATCTTCACTGTAAGAAGCAATGGGCACATGAGCAAGTCTTTACATTACGAAAAAATGAAGCAGAAATTTGCAGAGACTGAGGATAACCATTTAAATGATGTTAACTGACAAAGACCACCTCTTGCTCCTCCCTTTCCATTCTTAGCCCCCTATCACAGCTGTATCAAGGGATACAACTGTGGATATTTTCATTGAAATTTTTCTTTAATTTGAACTTTGCTTTTACGACATGCTCCTGCAACTGTTTTGTTCCCAGTTAAATTCACTAGCCAGGATCCATAGTGCCTTTTTCATCTGTAAAGGGTGTGTATTTGAGCTATTGGCAAATAATCTTCAGTCAGGTTGTTACTGACTACCAAGGCTATCATAAAATGTTCACCAGAGTCACCCATCCAGTGTCAGCGCCTTAGGTGGAAATTCTTGGTCCTTATGGATATTACGGGAATTTCACAGCTTTGAGACAGAGGGCAAGAGGGGCTGTGACAGTGTTGCTGTTCCTGGTGCCTAGAGAGATTTTGTCACCTGGTCATTCTGGGCTGAATCCCCCTCATCTTTTCTTGAAAAGTAACTTGGAAAAGTAACCTGGATAATGTTTTTTAACTTTGCATGGCCAGTGATTAGAAATCCAGGTGTTTTGAATGACTAAGGAGTCATGGTCACTGACTCTGGAATTGCTGGACCACAGAAACATGGGCTGCAGGCTCAGACTCCACTGACTGCACCAACGATTTCAAACTGCTTCTGAGCTTTATTTTCCAGACCACTGTAACATTTCCAACAATGAATTTAGTTCAAAGCTATTAGATAGACAAAAGGAGGAAAGCCTTTACCTCTGAGGCTGTTAATTTCATATTTTTATATGCAGTAGATTGTTTCTCAGTAGACAGACACAGAACTGTAAATCATCCTGTACAACTGTCCAACAGAATATCTGACAGCTAAATGACACATGAGAGCTGGAGGACAGTGCCCAAAGGCAGAAAATTAAGCCTTCAATTAACAGGAGCCACTTTCCTGTGATTAGGTTTTGAAAAGCTGTAGTTTGCATCCTGCTGCTTACTCGCCTGGGTGTGCCCTGTGCTTCAAGCTAAGCTCTTCAGGTAAAATGCTTCTGCTCCTACAGTGTTTGGAGTTTGTACCTTCAACTGCAGTAAAAGGCATGATTCATGTTACAATAAAAAAAACCAAAAAAACACCCAAACATCAAGGAAATATATAAAAAGTGTGAGTATTCATAATGGTAGAATTCACTTTTACAAGTACTTTTATGGAGAAGTGTTTATCCTTCCATAAAAGAAAGGTGCTAGGTGGGTGTACAATGAATTCTCAATTATTCACAAGCAGTTTATCCAGGTTGTGGATTAACTGTGCTGCAAAGGCCCTGACACTTAGCTGGCACTGTGTAAGGGGGTCCATCTGTACTCATGTGCTCAAGCACAGTGTTCCAGGATCCAGTCCAAAGCTTTAGTGAACTCTGTGTGGCAACACCTAAGTACGCCCTGGCTCCAGCAAAATTTATCCTTGTGGCTGCAGTGCTGCAAACATACTTTGGGTTGCACATTAGCTAATACACCCTCTTGGAGCAGAGTGCAGAAATACCTAAGAGATTGTGCAAACAGCAGGTTGTATCTGGCAAAGCCAGGGCTGAATTGGAGCTAATAAGTCTGGCTAAACTTACATTGACTCTTTCTGGAGTCAATCACAAAGCTGACCAGTCTTCACTTTCAATATGTGCAACGTGCTAAAACACATACAGGCTGTGTCAGAACTGTTCTCAGGAGTGACTCTGGATGCCTCCCAGAGTTTGTCCTAAGCACCTATTGAGTTGAAACCTGGAAATGTAGCAGTCCCTTTCTCCTCATCTCTTCCTCTGGCCCTGCTTCCCAGGTGGGGTCCAGCAAGAACTCAAAATGCTCTAGCAGTGACACCACAGCAATTAGAACTGTGCTGGATACACAGTGGATGACATGGTGCAGTTGAAATGTGCTTATCACAGAAACATATTTCTTGGGAAGTGACCACCTAGAGCCCGTGTCATCCATTCTGCCAACACAATCCAGCATATACCACCATGAAATGAAGTCCATGAATTTGGGAAAGTCCATGAGTGTGGGAGGATTGGACCCAGCAGTTTCTTAAAGCTAAAAACATTTATGTTTTTCTAACTGCCTTAACTTAGCACTTTTCCACCTTTCATGCTGAAATCCCCCCTCTTTATATGGTAATGAAGGAAGTGAATACATCATAAAAATCTCAGAAGAGAAAAAGTCACAGATGAGTCACTGAAAATATTGATAAGATCACTGAATGAAGCTGACCTATAGCTTTCAACCTTCCTGTTTTTCTATGCCCACTCCTCTTGCAGCTTCTCCTTGGTGTTCAGAGGAGGACCAGCGGGATTTCTTCACCTCCCTGTAGCAAAGACATATGCCAGAGTCACAGAATCCCTTCCTTGCCATGCCAGGATGTCACAAAGTCTTTAGCACCTACAACAGCCCCTGAAAATTCTCAGAGCTACTTATAGCAGCAACCAAAATGTCTTATCACACCCCTGCCTTGGTGACAAATTAAATCTGCAATTTTATTATTAACATCTTTCCAAATAAAGGGCTGGATCTCACTGCCCCTGCTGCTGATTGCAAAACTGGACTTGACTTCAGTGGAAACAGATCTGGCCTCAAGGGTATATTTAGAGAAAGCAAGTAGCAGCTATTTTCCTAGTGTTTATTTTACATTTCAGGTTGAGGCATTTGCAAGTGTGGTTTCTGCTGGACTTTGTATAGCTGGGGTTGTGACTAACAATAATAACAGGCAAAGCTGTGACTTTGCCCCAGCCCCGGAACAAGAGGCCGCCTTGTCCCCAGAGTCATGCAGAAGGCACACGGTGACTCACACCCTCGTAATCCCTTTGCTGGGTTTCCCCTCACTCCACAGGAAAGGAACTTTTTTCTCCTTCTATACTTGGCGCAGCCCATGGTCCCAGCCATGCCTGTCCCATAGCTCTGAAGCGTGTTGGGAGTGTGACTGCACTGGAACCCACAGGTCAGGGTGGTTAGCAGCCAAGGGAAGGTAAGCAAGGGTATCTAGTGGGAAACTAGGCTCTGCTTTATTCTGCCTTGAGCACAAAGCAAACACGCATCATGGTGTAAGGCAGCACCTTGGGATAAGGGCCCCATAATGCCACAACCTTTGTCATGGTTCTCCACAAAACCAGTGGCTTCTAGGTGCTCTGTGATTTCCATCCAATCCCTTAGTTTCCAGGTTCTGTACGTTAGTCAATACACAAGGTGTCTCTGGGCCTTTTTTCTGTGGCAGTCTCATGCATCAGCTTTATTCATTCATTCATTAAGATATCTCCTTCCTGGCAGAGGTACCATCCTCAGGTGATGCTGTCCAATGGATCTTAGCACATACAGAGACATACAGGCTTCCTGTGAGATTAGGGCTCTGGAACACTCATGCAGGGGCAATCTGGAGAGTGTCAGTGTGAGACTAGTGATGGTTGTGAGAGGCTTGAAAAACTGCATTTCTGTCAAGGCAGCCTGGCTGTGTCACTCCTCTGTGTCATCTTCAGAGCATCTGAACTTACAGTTGTTTGGAAAACAGATAAAATGGAGTTTCTTGGACTGGATGTTTTGGTTTTGTTTTTTTTTCCAGTGCTTTCTCATTTTTCATACCTTCCACTGTTTATCAGCTCCACTTTTGTTCTGATAGATTAGATTCATATTTAGGGAGCTGCCTTTGCAATTGAATTGGATTCCTTATAAAGCTCCATAACAAATGTATTAACGGACAGCTAGATTTGGGGGACACCTGTATTTTGCTCACAATAAAGTTCCATGTTTTCTTACTGAAATGTTTATGAGTTGGTTGAGTGCCACAACCTTGAAGGACCAGCCACATGCAGGTCCTGTGCCAGACAAACCCGTGCTTCAAGATGGCACAGCCTTCTGAGGAGATCACCTTCTCTCATGACTGAAGACCAATCAAGATTGGAGCAAAATCTAACCAAAGAAGATACAGCTTCTTTGGAAAATGTTCAGCTGTTGCCCCTCGGGATAAAAATTTTGACTGTTTAGACCATTTAGGTTTAGATTCTTGGAATTCTTCTTCATATAAAGCTCTTAACATCACATCATTCAGAAGTTATGCCTGTACTGCTGTTAAACCAGCAGGAAAAATAGCTGTTAGGAAACCTAACCTGTGGCACAGAGGATATCCGTACCCTGCAGTGACAGCAGTGACTGCTGTGGCATCTGTATACCTGAGATAGCTGCACAGCCCTAAAACTGCAGTGCCTTTTGACACCTGCATGCAAGAGGCAAAAACAGTCCTCATGTGTCTAGCAAATCCCTCACTGCCTGCTAACCCTATTCCTCTGCTTCAAGTAAGCAGAACTACCCAGGGCAGCCCTTCTGTTTACCTCAGTGACCAGGTGTGTGCATGGTTCCCGTGTTGGTGGTCTGGGCCACAACTCAGGCACCAGCAGGTACCTGGAGATTGTGGTTTCAGTACAAAAGGTTCACCTGCTAGCACAGGACATGGCCATCTTTTCTCAGCCATGTCACAAGGGCACACTTCTTTAATTTCCTCTCCAGGAGAGGTAATAATGTGCATATTTGAGAAAATACCTAAATAATCTAAATCTCTAGGACTAACTAATTCAGTGTGGTAGATAATACAGACAGACTTTGAATATCCTTAAACACCATTTTTGTGGGAATTGACTGGGGGATTCTCCTTGTGCCGGCACCCTGAGTCAGTATAGGATTTTTCCATCCAGAAAATTTGACTGTGTGTCCTGTCAAAACTGGGATTAGATCGCAAGTAAGAAAATTCCCAAGGTTTGTGATTAAACCTCATGGGAAACCAACACTGCTACAAATTCAAATAATTTCTGAGGAAAAACATAACTCATATAAATGTCCTCAAAGTCCACAAATTCAAAGCGACTTTGTGTGAAACCATTTCACCCTTCAGGCATTCTTGGCTGCCTGATTTGCTCAGTCTGCCTCTTCCCCAATGCAAAAGCAGTCCCCGTGTGCCCAGCAGGAGCTGGGGGGTGGCTGTGGAGGGGGCAGCTGGTTGAAGGGTGGCAGCAGCTCAACGCTGCACTGTGGGAGCCGCCCCAGCTCCGCTGCTGAGGGCAGTGTTGGCTCACGGCGCGCGTTATCTTCTTGCGGAGCTCCTTCTCCCAGCACATAAACAATTTTGTTTTTGTTTAAAGACTTTCCCACACGAGTGTCTGCCAAGTTCAGAGGACTGCTCTTTGAGACCGCTCTTGAATTTTTTGGAAATGGAGATGAGATTATATAATAAATTCAGTTAGTCTCAGTGAGGCAGTTGGGAGATGCTGTTGGAGACTAAAACGTAACAGCCAACGGAATTAAGAAAAACAAAAGAATCCATAGTGTAAGTGGGGAAGGAACTCAATTTTCGGTTTAGTACGTTTAATTTGAAAGCAGATTCACAGGCAAATAATTTACACAGTAAATCTGAATAGATTGATTTCTCTTACAATAAAGAGCATGTCTTTTCTCAATATACAGCTTGTTGTACACCTTGTTGCATACCTATGGACTCAGTGATCTCAGAGATCTTTTCAGCCTAAAGAATTCTATGATACAGTGGTTTTCAAGTTACAATCAACTGGTGATTTGATTTAAAGAATTATCACTGGTCCTACTGCTGTGACAATATTGAAATTCTTGTTGTTTGCCAAGTGTCTGTGGGTACTGATACTTTTTGTTCAGCTCAGATCTTGCTCTTCTAAATAATTAAACACCCCAAATGCAACAGTTAGAAATAATCATGCAGGAGAAAGATTCCTTTTAAAATTTTAATTCAGTAAGCCAGCATTTCCAGAGAAACTGAAATTTAAAAGCACTGTGAAGTCAAGGAACTGGTCTGGCAGTGGGACTGCAGGGAGGCAGGCAGGCTGCATGCCGGATGGGCTGGACACCCACCGTGGCTTCTCTCGGTGTTTCTGGTGGAATTGATGCAGTTGGCCAAACTAGCATTTTCTCATGGAAATGCTGCTGGCAGTGAGGCTGAAATGGGAGGGAGAGCTGTCAGAGAAGCATCCCTGAGAGAGAGGGAACTGCTTATGCACTCATCAGCTTTAATCCTCCTGAGTAATGTCCCTTACAGTGGTCAGTGAGGGCAGGTATTGCTCTGCACAGGGACAAACTACGACAAAATGTACAGACAGCATGAAACCTGTGACATTGCTTGGGTATCCTCCTGTCTCCTTTTCCTTGGATATCTTTCTTATCTTTTTGTGCTGCCTTAGTGTTTCTCACATAGCCAGTCCAACCTCTCCTCTGAAAAGAACACAGAGAATTAATAAAAGAGCAGTAGTGGTGATGGGAGGGTTTCAGTCTTACAACATTTTAGATGGTACCATAATAATTTCATTTAAACTGTATTTTTTATACAATTAAAAATATAATGATCATTATGGTACCATCTAAAATGTCCACAGGAAGATAAATTCATCTTATGTTTTAAGAATTTAATAACTCCATTTGTGTACTGAACATGGAAATACATCAGTTTAACAGTTGTCTCATAGTTAATTATTTCTTAAAATAGAACTTGATTCTGACTGCAGAAACTGTAGGGACTCTTGGGAGCTAAAAAACCTTGAAAATCCCCAATTAATAGACCATAAAACAAATGTGTAGTTCAAGATTTTTGAGAGATTATTTCAACTTTTCTATTCTTTCTACATAACCAAGGTTGTTTTATTTTATGTAAGGTCTTTAATTCATACTGCTGGACCAGGCTACAGATGTTTATGGCATGTTTCTTTAATTATTTAGGGCTTTTTCCATTACATTATCGTTTTTCCATATAAAGCTAAAAAAATAAAGAAAGCTGCTGTATTCTGAAAGATAAAAATGAAGAACCTCTTTATTATAATGGAATTATAGAATCATAGAATATGCTGACCTGGAAGGGATCCAGTCCAACTCTATAGTAGAACTGCTGTTCCTACACAGGACACCCCAAAAATCTCACTGAGAGTGCTGTGCAAATGCTTCTTGAACTCTGCCAGTTTTGGTGCTGTGACCACTTCTCTGAGGGGCCTGTTCAGGGCTCAACCACCCTCTGGGTGAAGAGCCTTTTCCTGATATCCAGGCTAAACCCGCCCTGACTCAGCTGCATGCCATTTCCTCGAACTCTCTCACTGGTCACAAGGGTGCAGAGATCAGTACCTGTCCCTCTGCTTCCCCTCCTGAGGGGAAAACCACCACAAGATCTCCCCTTGGTACATCAAATGCCCTTTTACTGTTGTTTCCCTTAGCTGAAGAAGTGGTTTGGCCTCAATGTGACAATGACACCTGCTCTTTTTATCTACCAAAAAAAAACCCCAAACTCCAAAACAAAACAAAACCAAAAAATAACCACTCCCCAAAACGCCAGGAAGGGCAAGGAAGCTAATCCAGCTAAGAGGAAGGTACCAATAGCCATACCATCCCTGCAGCAAATTGTCTCCTCAGACCTCCTTCCCCCCAGGGTCATGCTGGGTCTCACTTATTTCACAGCTAAATATCCCAACTCCAGAGCATGCCAGCTCTGGTACCTCATGACTCACTAAAGCATAAAGAAACTTTACCTTCTTCAAGCATCTGTAATCCCATCTGTAGGAGATTTCAGCCACTCCACTTGCCTCTCCACTGGGCTCCCACTGAGGAAATGGGATTTGCTGCCCAGGCTGGAGGCAAGGCAGAAGCTGTCATAGCTTGTGGATGCTGGTACAGGATATGTCCAAGTCCTTGTGCTCTTGCCCATCTTCATCCCCATGCCTGCAGACCACCTGCCACCAGGCCCAGAGACACCATTCCTCAGGTAGGGACATCTCACATCTGAAAAGTGAGAAAAAAGCTCCTGGGAAATCTCAGAGGATTTATACAATTACGTCCCTCAGGATGTGGGGTTGATTACTCAGGAGGTGACTTTACTTTTTTTCTGAGTCAGTACTGAACAAGTAGCTGGTCTGGCACACTCGGAGGGACTGTGGTGCTCTGGTGCTGCCTTTTGCAAGAGCCTTAAGTCAGACCCACATTTTCTCAGCCAAAACCAGTCTGGTCCTGAGAAATGTACTAAGCAGCAAATGCAGCCAGCTGTGCTTATCTCCCACACTTTAGCCTGGTTGTGTTTGGTGGTGTCATCAAACATTTGAACTAGAGTTACAGAATTAATTTGGGAGGTCAATGTCCCTGTGCTATGTAGTCTAGAGCTTATGGATGATTTGATCTGCCTTAAATCAGTCATCTTCTGTGAGATTCTTAGGTGGACTCATACAAGATTAATGACATGTGAAAACAAGGTTTAGTCTGGGGGAATGTCTGCCGTTCTATTAAAAACTGAGGAACAACTTCTGTTCTGTCACTACACAGAGGAGAAGGAAAATACTTTTTTCTAGTTATTAGAAATTTGTAGGATTAGTATCATTTATATCCAATGGCCAAGGCAGGTAGCCCTGTGATTATGCCTTTTTGTAATGATGCACTTCTGTATCCTTTAGATGCATTTATTCATCTGGTGACTGCTAAAAAAATGCATAGAAAATCTCAAAAGCAAGATAAGAAATTATCTCTTTTCTCCTTTTGCCTTTTTTGTGTAGTTAGAGAAAGTATTTTAGACCATCTGTTTCCCAAAATGCAAACCAATCTGGTCCAGTTGTAAAAACTTAGAGTTATGCATCGCCCCCTGGAATCAGAACTAATGAAAGTTCACATAATAATATGATCAAATACAGCCCAGTTAATATCACTGTTGTTTTCTCAGAATGGTTGCTCCAAGAAAACAAAACCTTTATGTTCATGCCTCAGTTTCTTCTGGACCCCATACAACAGCAATGTTCAGAAGAGGCTTTTAAAGATCATTCCTGCTTCCTGAACAGCAGTCATGCTGCAGACACCCACAGATAGGATCAGATGATCCTGCAGCGTCATGAAAAGGCACTTCCAGAGGAATTTACATCCTTACACTTTTAGCTGCCCCCAGAATTTATTAGTTAACAGATCACTGCTTCCTGTTTCTGGAAGTCTTGGTCTTTTGATCATGCAACCATGTTCCTGAAATGCGCAAGAAAATGGAGGCTCTGGATGCCTGTTTCGTTTGATGAGCACAACAGTCCTGAAGCAATCCAAACCATGCATCTCTTTTGGCCTGCTCACAGTGAAACAGGCTCATTGTTTAATCATTACTTGTGCCAGATATCAGAACACCAGGTGTACCCCTGAGAGCCCAGCAATTTACCCCAGAAGTGCTACGACAGATGTCAAAGGGACTGATGCCGACCCTCATGTTCTGCTGACATTGTGGTCCCCTGGGCCCACTGAATGACACAGAGTTACTTGGGATCAGAATGAACAAAAAATGAGGGATGCACCTTTGCTCTGACCAGAAGCTGTTAGTTAAGCAAAATTGGAACTACACTTAGGCTAGTAACAGTGCCACAGCTGGGTGTCTTAGACAGGAACTTCGTTCTGAGAAAAAAAGGATTTAGGTAGTAGTAAGTATTAATTATTAAAAGGTTGATTCATTGATTTATTGATTGACTGATTTATTAATTCATTAGAAAATTAATTTGAGAGCAGCCCTGGGTATGATGGTGGATGAAACACTGGACATGAGGCAGCAATATGCACTCCAAACCCAGCAGGGCAACCACATCCTGGGCTGCACTAAAGCAGTGTGGCCAAGAGGTCAAGGGAGGTGATTCTGCCCCTTTGCTCTGCTCTGCTCTGGTGAGACCCCAACTGGATGCTGCACCCAGCTCTGGGGTCCATGGTACAGAAAGACATGGATCTTTTGGGTGGGTCCAGAGGAGGACAATGAAGACGATCAGAGGGAGGCAGCAGCTCCCCTGTGAAGAGAGGCCAAGACAGATGAGTTGCTCACCTGGAGAGAAGGCTTTGGTGAGACCTTACAGCAGCCCTTCAGCACTTAAAGGGGGTTTGTAAGAAAGATGGGGACAAAGTAGTTGTCAGGGCCCTTAGTAGAGGGACAAGGAGCAACAGTTTTAAATTGAAAGATGGTAGGTTTAGATTGGATATAAGGAGGAGGTTTTTTTATGATGAGGGTGGTGAGGCACTGGAATGTGTCTCCCAGAGAAGCTGTCGATGTCCCACCACCATTCAAAGTCAGGTTGAATGGGACTTTGAGCAACTGGATCCAGTGAAAGATGGTCCTGGCGCATGGCAGAGGAGTTGGACTAGATAATGTCTGAAAGTCCCTCCCAGCACCCAAGGTGTTTTATGGTTTCATGATTTGAAGTATTCTTCTCCCTCAGATCTGGCTTGCTCACTTGTTGAAGATGCAGTTCATGGCCCCAGGGGCCAGAGAAGTGGGTGTTATAGATATGGTCACTGAAAAGCTCCCCAGACGATTCTGAGTTCTTGAAATATTAAGAAGAATCAAGACTGGAAAAAAAAAAAACAAAGCAACAACTCTTGTTTCTCTTGAGGAGTTCTATAGCTCTTGTGAATTGCCAAAAAAGAGGGAAAACTTGCCAGCACAATAAATGTCTTTCTAATATGTTGTGACCCAGACTGTGCTGTTGCATCACAGTCCCTGTAAGAGCATAAAAATCTGCAATTCCTTCTAAAACCTAGCACTGCCACAGTGTTATCAACCAGATTTCTCCTCAGCACTGGGCTTAATATAAAAAAATTTCTAGGGGAGCCTGAAGATGGAGTGAAAGTAGGAATCAGCATTATTGTAGTTTGATAGCTGGAGCTTTTTGGAAAAAAAACCCCAATTTTTTGTATCAGGGCATATTCCTTGTTTTTACAGCGATACCTGGGTATTTTCAGAATTGTTTCCAAGATTTTTCATGTGCAGTGTAACTTTTTATTTTCTATCCAGTTCTCGCTGAATGGAAGTTTTTCACATAGTGCTGCCCCTCCTCCACTCCACCCCTCCAGTTCATGAGCAAGTTTACTGAACTCCCCAGCAGCTCATGTTTATTTTCTTATCTTATGTTAGAGTGCGAAATTAAAACACTTGATTTGTCCTTGGCAAGTTAAAATGCATATTATTTCTACAGCACTGTAGGGGTCTGCAGCTCTTTGTGAACAAAAAGAAACTGAAATACTGTGACACCGGGCGATGCAATGCCAGACCTTGCAGACGCTCAGGCTGGGCACGATGGAGCACATGGAGCCATTCCTTGCTTGGCTAACTCCACAGGGCATGCTTTGTGGATGCATGCCCTGCTCCTCACACCTGGTAAGTCCAACCAGGATGTTTCACTCGAAAGACATTAGAGCCATTGTGCTGTGCTGGGGACACCTTCACAGAGCACCTTGGTGCCAGGTGTACTTCTGTACATTGCCAGCCAAGTTTTACAACACCTCAATTGGGTATTGCTAGCAGTCAGCTTGCAGTGCCATTGACCTCCAGGTGGAAAAACTGCCTTTATTCACCTTTGCAGGAAGTTTTTTGCAGTCTCCATGGAACTCCAGGTAGCTCTGCCTGTATTTATAGCTGAGGCAAATAGCACCAGGGTAGTGCACCCCACAATGATTCATCATGACCGTCATAAAGCTGTAATACGTTATTTAAAATGCTGTTAAATATTTTTTTAAATGTTCCTTCCATATTAGTTAAAGTTAAAATCTAAATCAGTTAGATTAAAATCTAATTAATTATTAGTTAAAATATAGTTACAAGATTAGTTAATTAGATAAAAGTTAGTTAAAATATAGTTGTTATTTAAAAGATTAATTGGTTAGATAAAATCTAATTTGTTATTAGTTAAAATCTAAATAAATCAGAAAAAAATCTTTATCTCCAAATAAATCAGAAAAAAATCCTTATCTCTACAACTGTAATTAATTTTAGCCTTAAATTTCAGCTAAAAGCACATATTCAACAGGCTCTCTCCTAGTCTGTTGACAGAGAAAAAATTTCTTGTCACTGTTGAATTTGAGGTGGGGATAGTACAATAAAATGTAAGTTTCAAGAAACTGAGTGGTAGTAAGTAAAACTTGAACGTTTCACCATTTCTTTGTGGAAAACTCTCTAGAGCATGAGCACACATACTTGTGAATGTCTCAGTACAAAGTACTTCTCATAAAAATAGTCACTACCCAGCCTCTTGCCCAGTATTATCCCTTTATCAATGCCTGCCGTTTCCTGAAAAATAAGCACCATTTCCAAAGAATCAAGTCTAGATCAAGATAGAGCAATTTCTTGAAGGTGGAGGGTAAAGTCAAGCATTTTAAAGCTGAAGTACTACTGTGAATGAAATTCTTTTCTGTTTTTCCTCCTTTGCTATAGGGTTATATTTATGAACAAGTAATTTGCCATCAGTTGTTGTAGTTCAATGCCATTAACTTTAGCACATCCAACATCACATTGTTCCAGTTTTAAGCCTGTCACAAAAGCATTAAGACTGTTTTGCCTGAGACATGGAAGAAGTATTCAGTCACTTAGATATCTCTCCATTCCCTCCAAATATTTAAAAGTGCAAGTGGGAAATGCTCACCTAATATACAAAAGCAGTGTCCAATAGCTGGAAAAGAAGATCCTTTCAACTGCAGGTTATAAAGATGGTTATCTCTGGGAGAACATTCCTCATCTTTTCCATATGTTTGAAATAAACTGTCTTCTGTGATTCTGAAGTTCTTTTGGCAGGAGAGGAAAAGTGTTGAAATACTATGTTTCACAATTTTCCAGACCAAATAGTAACTTATCTAAACGATACATTACTGTATTTTCCAGCACATAAGCTCACCAGCTCTCTGCAAGTCGATAATCCTTTTCATTTTTCATTACTTGATAGCTAGAGAGGTATCTCGCAGAGTTATCATAGGCATTATCAGTGCAAACAGTGATATGAAGCCAAGGACCTTTGTGATCATAGCATGTTTTCTGCTTGTATGGGATATTTTAATGCAGTCTCGGTGCCTCATTGAAAGCAGTCCAGCAGACGACAGATTATTTCCCCTAACTGTTTAGTGAGCAACAGCTATTTGAAACATTTGACATTACAATGGCAGGGAGTCATTGGCCACAAACTAAAATCTGTTCTCTTTATCAAAGATTTAGTTTTTATATTATTTGAAAAAAGCAACGCGATTGTCAGCATTTGGTGTTGGCAACACACAGAAGCTTTTGTCCTACAAAGTTATGTGATTTTAGCTCTGAGTGAATCTTGGGAAATCACATCATCTCATTTTCACCATTTCTTTGTGCACAAATCTTACAGCATGTACACAAAAGCTCATGAACCACTCAGTACAAAATATTCCTCAAAAGAATAAATGTGATGTTCACAATCAAATTCGCCTACTGAAGTGAGCATGGTATAATTTTGGCATACATTTCTTGCTTCCTTAGCAGGCATCCTCTTGTTTTCTGTGACTTCATGTGTTTTAACAATGAAAAACATTTCAAGAGTTTTGTGCTTAGAAGCTTTGTTAGATCTTTTTTATGATTCACACTTTTTGCATTCTGTCTTGCCGTGAGCAATTCAGAAACTTCTGCATAAGTGACCATGAGTTGTCTGACACTTACTGCCTTCTTTCCTTCTGTCTGCTCCAAACAAGATCATTTCTACACTTATTTGGTAAAGCTGACAATCCTATTTTTTAATTTATTTTTTTTCTTTTGAGGGAGGGGGGTTTTCTTGACATTTTAATGGAAGAGCACCAGTTTAGTTGTTGTCACAGTCTGGATCCATGGAGGGGTGTAATTTGAGCAAATAAAAGTATACGAGTAAACTTATACTAACCTTTAAATCACAATGATTTTGTTGGTTTCAAAACCTTGTGTACTAAGCTGACTGATCCCACAGGCTGCATACAGTACAGGCAGTATTTGGTGGATGACATGTATTTAAGATAAAATCACTATACATACCAAAATTTTTTTCCTATCCTGATTTACTGTAGCAGAAGTTCTTTTGGTAGGTAGATGACTTTGGAAATTATTTTTACACTTCTTTCTTTTCAGCCACAATGGAAACGATGGTTTTGCAAACTTTCAAACAAAATTTAGGACCCTTTGTCATTAAAAGTGTTGCGCAAGTGTATTATATTATTTAAGATCAGGAATGCAAGACTTCATCTGAAAAAGAGCGTGTGGAAAGATCTGGGGAAGTTCCCACAATGGGATCTTAATTCATGAGGGACTCGTCAGAGGACCTGTCTCTAAGTGAAGTGCCGGTGGAAGAGGTTATGGGCTCCATATGCACAATGAACAATGCCAAGTCATCAGGACCAGATGGTATTTACCCAATGGCTGTGGAGGAATCCAAGCACCAAATAACTGAACTGCAGTGTTTAAATGCACACTGAAAACTAGCATGGTAGCTGAAGACTGGTAGCTGGCAAACTAATACCAAATTTTTAATTGTGCTACCTAAAAAAGAACTTTGTTCAAGGGAATTTCAGGGGAACTACAGGCGTCCTGACATCTATGCTGTACAAAAGACAAAATTATGCTTGTAAAGGGAAGTCTATCATTGAAATTCTATTAAAATCTTATTTAAGAAATGCTGTTTCTCTGGAGGATTCAGCAAACACGTAGGGATATTCCATTGATTAAGTTTAGTAAATTCCTAAAAGTCTTCCATGAGACCACAGAAGTCACTCCTAGAGAAACTGAAAAAACATGGCATAGAAAGTCCTTGTATGCATAAACAATTGCATATCTGTAAAAGAGCTTAGTAGTGAGATAACACTGTGAGATAACACATTTTTAGATTGTTCAGGATAGCAAGATGATGGCTGGCTGTGAACAGTTGCAGAGAGTTTTACAAGATTTCGTGGCCAAATGGTAAAATGGTAGATGAAGCTCCATGTAAATAAACATCAGGTGATGCACAGGGGAGAAAATGATCTGGAAGTCAAATGTACAATGCCAAGGACCAGGTTGTTATCACTTCTGAACAACATCTTGGTGCTATAATAGCTGCATGAAAAAGTCAGCCCTGTGCTCACTAGCACACAAAAAGCAAATCAGATGTTAGGGAGCATTAGGAAAAATATACAGAACAAAACAGTGATCATCAGGGTGCCACCACTGTATAGATCTATGGTTTCCATGAGCATGGAGTAGCATGCAGGTCTGAATCCTCCCTCCACCACTGCAGCCAAAGAGAAGCTAGTCCCAGCAAGGTGGTGAAAAGGAGTGGAAGAGGTTTCCACATATGCCATGAGTGTGTGAGCAAGGCTTTTCAGCTTGGAAAAGAAACCTCCATGGGAGACCTGGAGCCAGAGCCTTGGCAACAGGGCAAGGGCAATCAGAGACAGGCTGATCATTGCCTCTCCTAGCTTGAGACCTCACATCCAACCAATCTATCAAGTACCAGCTTCGAACAAAAATGGGTGTTTTTTACTTCAGTGTCTCCCAATCATTTTCTTTCTTAGTCCTAGTGACTGGTCTGAACCCCTGCCATTCTGAAATCCAGTTACTCTGGAAGCCAGCACAGCATCTCAGAAGATAGCTGGGGCCAGTACAGGAATGACACCCAGGTCTCAGCTCCTCCTCTAACACAGACTGTTGGGCCTGGATAAAAAATCCCAGTGTGATATTTCCACTTAAAAGCTTTTAAGCTTTGCCAGAACGATATGGTTTGAAACAATGCTTCAAAGCAATATCACCTAAGGCCTATATGTAGGAAGCCTTTTCTGTTTACAGAATCATTGGTTAACATTTTCTGGTCATGTCATATTTATTTACCAGGGTTACAAATGCAAGAAACAGAAATAATTCCATATTTAATAGATGAAGTCCCAAGAAAAAAGACATGGTCATATCCATTCTTTTACATTTCAGAGGTGTGAAACCTTTTCTTCCTGACATTGAGTTTAGTATTTACTTAAGATAAGGAGGAATCCTGCAAGGAAAAAAATGTGATTACCTGATTAACAGACTTATTCACTCATTCATTGAATCTTCCACTTCCTCCTGTGACCAGTGAATGAAACAAGGTGTATCTGAGGCACCCCAAGCCAACAAGCAAAGAAAAAGTAGCTGAGAGTGCAAAAAGGACAAAAAGGAGATGTCTTGGAGAAAAAAGACAAGAAATAGCCCACGGAACGAAAAACCCTCTAAGAGAACTAGAACAGGAGAGCATGACGATAGTTTTATTTCTACAGTATTTTGAACCGTATGTTCATCTGGGTCTCAGGTACGATTTATAGCAGCACACTGGACATGAATGTTGCAGTAATTCTAATTTCTCTCATTCTTTTTCTTTTTTCTTTTTTTTTTTCCTTTTTATTCCCCTACCAGAAGCAGACATTGTGAATTTTCTGTGAAAAAGATTTTATTCTGTGCTGTTTAAACAGTTCCTAGCAGAGTGTTCCTGACCCCGTTACGAGGATGTGCTTTGGCAAATAAAAACCAAGAAGAGAGTGTAGTCGGAGATGAAATGCTGAAAGTGGGCCTTGATGCTCAGAAAAGATGTTCCTTTGGTATTTGTTTCTGTGTGTTACTATTATTATTCCTTTAAGCAAACAAACACATTAGTTCACCTCATTAAAATCAAAGAGAAAAATCTGAGAAATGTAGTTCAGCAGCCAAAGTCTCAAAATCCACCTTGAAATCTTTTTGGCTGTCTTCTCGAGGGAGGTGTAAATCTTCCTTTTGTTGGCTTTTATTTCTGAATTTGGCTCTGCTCCTGGAAATCTTTCCTGAGAGGCCTCCACTTGCTATAAACGTTGCAAAAGAAGCCTCACAATTTGCAATGCCGTTCTAATTATTTTTCTGATGGGCCAAGAATCGCCTTGTGGCCGTCTGGGGAGAGCCTTGGTCCTGAATTTCTAACTCATCCCTTGGAATCATTCTGAACATCGAGCACTCGCTGCCAATTAAAACCACTGTGTACTCAGGGCTGGGCCTTCAGTCTGCCCATGTCCCTGCAAACTCAACTGAGGATTTCCATCTGATGGTTGTGATGAAATGCAGCAGATTCCTTGCTGAGAAGGCAACAGGAAAAAGAGATTAAAAAAACAAATAGCAAGGGACATGAAGGGAGGCTTGGCCATAGGAAATCAGGAAGAGTGACTGTATCTTATCTCTTACTTGTGCTCTTCTTCTGGGATCCTGCTCTAAGAGGGGTCTGTACCCAAATTTTGGAAAAACACCCAGTTGTCCACTGCACTCTTTTCCAAACAACAACAGAAGGATTCTGGAGGGAATGCAGTGACCTTTTTAATATATAACTTTGCTTGGATTAGTGGATGGCCTGGGGTGCTTTTGAGAAAAAATGCTGTCAGGAAAACACACCAAGGGCTCGGTGTCTCACAGCAGATCAGATCATTTTGCGGTAACAAGGCAGGAAGTTCAAGCTAGGCAGCTACAGAAGAAAATTAAAAAATAAAAAAGGAAATAAAAGAAAAAAAGGCAGTACAGTGGAGCTCAAATACAACTGTTTGTTTTGCTCTGAGGTTTGTGCTGAGCACAGTCCAGCTTGCAGGCTTCGCAGAGGTGCTCACAGAAAGTAGGCTGATAAATGAATGAATTTCAGGGGGCAGGAAATGCTGATGCTAACTTTACTGGGAGCAGCTCTAAGACTGCACTGTAACCTTTGAGCTCTGAGTGCACAGAAATGCTGTGCAGTCCAGTGCAACACTATCACAGAGCTTATGAGCTGGGGGCAAAGAGGAGGGAGTGGGGGGAAAGGGGGCAAATAACATCATTACTTACTTTGGTTTTAGTTCAACATTTATCTTTAAATATTTTTTTCCCCTCTGAATTAGTTTCAATAAAACGTGCATCGCTCGTGGAGCTCCTTCAATAAAAAAGTCACTGTTTGTTATACGATAACACTGAACAGACTCCAGGCACTCCATTTTCTTATCTTAGATATACAGTGGAGCATAACTCAAGCAAAGGGGAGAAGTTAATGCATCTGTAACACTAGGTAACAGAAGCAACAGTAGCATGATAGTGTAGTAATAACTCTCACATGTGGAATATCTGAAGATGGGTTTTATTGAATTCAGTTTATTTAACCAGGATAAACCCTTGAGATATGGATCTCATTTACAAGATGATGTTGGCAAGAAGGCAGATTATTACAAGCACATGTGGAAGATAAATATAAAACAAAAAGTGAAAGACCTGCTTATATTTTTAATTAGGACCTTTTTATCACCAAAAAATGTTAAGTGAAAAGGAATATAGATAGAGATATAAATATTGCTCTTGATATTAACAGCAATGCTCCTTCCTACTTGCATAGCTCTTTTTTTCCAGGGTATCTTAACACTGGGAAAAAAAAAAAGGTGAAATGTCCTCCCTTGTTGCATCAAATCTGGATAAGCCTGCTTTGTTCAGGTCCCAGTGAAATGGCCCACGAGGATGCAACAATTGTGTCAGAGGAGGGAAAAGGAGCAGTGCAGACCTGCGCAGGGTGGAGAGCCCCACGACTGAGCGTGCTACTGAAATGCAGTCACAGCTAGGCAGTGCTGACACATTAGAGAAAAAGCCAGGGAGAACACAATGTACAGCTGAACAGGAGAATTAAAGTAGGCCAAGTGTAAGTATTCAAAGTGGAATTTGACCAGGATTACCCCTTTTAATCTTGCTAAAAATACTACATGATCTTTCTTGTCGCATTCAAGATTCAACTTCAGCATTTCACGCAAAAGGCATTAAAATGTACATTTATATGAATGCATTTTTTGAAACAGTTACCTTTTAAGTGACCTCTAAACAGGTACAGACCACATTAAAGTTATATGTGGTATGCTGGCACTTGAGGCTGCAAGCTGATTGAGTGCTTTTCTTTTCATAAGGCAATTTTGCTTGATAATCAAATGTCTCTGGTAGGTAAATAAAAAGCCTCTCTCCTCTGTTAGAAGAGTTATTATGTTGTGTTTACAATGTATTCTTTTGGTCTGTAGTTAACATACTTTAAATACTCTTAAAAGTAAATGGCTGCCTTCCAGCCAATGACATTTTTGGGCTATCAAGTTGCATATTTTGCTCAGAAGTGTGATGCTGAGTCTGCTGCTCTGCTTTCCCTCTGCACTGCAGGTTTCCCCTTCCTTGTGCAGAGAGCTCCAAGCAGCACAGTCCAGCATCTTTTTCATCTCTGGGAGTGATAGAAGACCAGGCTTGTCCAGCCATTCTAGGGTATGGCAGCTGCTGGGATAAATATAGCAGGACATGACAAAATCATGAAGGAATGTAGGCCAATGAAAAACAAAACAAAAAGTCTTTTCTGAATGGGAGCCTGCAAGATTTTCTGATGAATATTCACCTGAGCAGTAGGATGCTTTGCTGGGGCCTTCATAGCAAAACTGAGCCTTTTAGTTTTGTAAGATGACTGCAATCAATGGAAACTACCTGTTGGGTTACCTCTGCAAAAGCCTTTACAGGCTTACAAGGCTACAAGGGCCATACCTTGATAATTAATTTTATGCAGCAGCAGCAATAGAAGCTCAGCCCTCCAACCTGCCTGTTGGAATTTCCCCTTGTTTTCTCCCATTTGCAGGAGAGATTTAATCGTGGGTGGTAAACCTAAAGGGTTTGCTGGTTGCCTTCACCACTGCTCCCTGTGTTCTTCATTTTATTTGAGCTTTTCTGTGTGCTTGAACCCTAGAAAGGTCAAGTCTCATGTCTTGCCAGTGGTGGAGTGGCTGTGAAGAGCTCCCCAGTGCTCCCAGCCCCTCAGCATTTAGAAATTTCTTGCCATTAACTTGCACAGAGTGTTCCCTCCCAGTCACTGCCTTCAGATATCTGGTGTCAGAGCAAAACGTTGCCGGGGGGGGTATCTGCTTGAATTAATTTGCTTTGGCTGTATTTGCACTTTTGTTTACCATTTGAGCAGTGACATTTATTGGCACAAATGTGCTAAGAAAAGCCAGTTCGGGGAGAAATGTCAATATTTGTTCTGAAGAACAACCAGGCCCCAATTCAAAAACATACTAACTCTAAGTACATGGATGTGTCTCATTGATTTTGTTGAATGAAACCTGATGCTGGGAACAGAAGCAATGCCATGAGCTTTCACTCATCAATTAAGACAAATTGGTCATTGCCCAGCCTGAGCTAAGATTGTTCAGGATCTATCTTCACTGCACTGAATCTGAAGAGATAAAACACAGGCCAGGGATTTGCACACGTTTGGAAAAACATAGCCCAATCACGTCTGCACAGAGAAAGAGGCAATGCGGTTGGTATGAGGAATTGTTGCAGTGTTGAGTCGCTACAAAGGCTGCAGTGAAAAAAGACTCCAAAAGGAACATGACTTCTAAGAATATGCTAAAAATAATGCTGGAAAGTCATGCTTGGGGAGTCATATACTGTACTAGGTCTCCACAGGTGTATGGGCAAAACAGACCAGAACTGTCAGGACAAACTCATGACTTTTATATAATCTGTAGTTGTCCAAACACATCCACATCCACACATCAGTGAATTTTGGCTGCAGAAGTGATGGGGGATTTGCAGTCCTTGCTATAAGTAGATTGTGGGCTTTTTCCTGATACTTATTATGTGAATTATAACATCAGTGGGGAAACATTCTTGATTGAAGCTCCTGTCCAGTCAGAACAGCTCCAAGGAAATAAAACGAGGCTCAAGGCTGAGACCATCATGTCAAATTAAGCCACAACAATAAAGACTTAGTACAGGAGCACCAAAAGTCCTATATTAATGTTGCCTAAGTTCTCCCATTATAAAAGTTTCCAATTTTTTCCCCCCACAGACTTGCAATTAAGATGGAGCTGCTTGATGTCTCTGAAAAAAACAATTAGTTCATAGTTGCCTGTGCCCTGCAATGAAAAAACCCAAACCCATTTATTTTATTTTATTATGACCTGTAGAACTTGCCTGATGTTTCTGAGCATTTGCTGCCAGCTGAGCACTGCCCAGCTCCTTCAAGGACTCTGACAAAGGGAGCGGGTTGTCCAGGTCTCTTTACTACAGACAAACCCTGAAGAAGCTGGGTAGGGAGACTGATATGTCTGCCCTCAGAAAGCCCTGTGTGATTTCCTAAGTGTCATGAACCAGGGCTCAGGTGGTACCTTGAGTTATTCATGGAGACTGAGAAGTTTTTCATCTAACCCACTGACATCCCGTGCTGAATTCAGCCGCGGCTACAGACTATCCCTATATTCTGCCTCTGGTGAGGTTTTACAGCCATATAAATCATGGAATCAGGCGCTGCATCTCAAAAGTGGCTGCAGTGAATTCAACCATGGTTTGGTTACACGGAGCTGTGCTCCTGCAGAGGCTGCTCCATGGAGGACAACCTGCCCAAATGCAGTTCACCTCTTGCTTTGGACATGGCCAAATCATATCCTACATCTTGATTTTCAACTGACAAGTGACTTGTGTGCAGTTTTGTGAAATACAACATCCCCCTTTCTCTTCTCCCCCTACTCCTGAGCATGTAGCATTGAATATACCCCTATGGCCAAGTTCAACAAATTATCAGCCAGAAATTTTAATCAGATATTTAATCTTTCAACCATGTAAGTGAGATTTTGTGTTTACAGTGGCAGTAGGCCAGCTGAACCTCAGAGAAAAAGATTGTTAGTAGTGTCCTTGAAGCTGGGGAGCCAGAGAGCAGTGACTCCACTGAGCAGGTCTGGCTGACCTGCAGCTGAAAGGCAGCTGTAATCACCACACCAGTACCTACAGCACTGTGTGCTTACTGAACAGTGGAGAGCCAAGGAAGTTATTATCGTCTTTGGAATATTGCTGCTCTGTGCATTCAAAATTATTTAGTGTAGTAAAGAAAAGAATTAAGCTTTGGTGACAGGAGGCCACAGCAGATGAAATTCTAACATTCTCTGCTCCTGAATTTGCCAAATCCTGAAGTAATGGGAAGCATCTTCCTAGATCAAATGCCAGTAGTGAAGTTAATGAATCTTCCTGTTTCAAAAGTTTCTTTCCTCATACAGATGCCTTGGACAGATGCATGCCTAAGTGTAGCCATATGCACATTATTCATTCCTGTTTGTAAGGATCTCATCTGATGCTGCAAAGCAGTACATGAACAAGTTGGTTTTCATAATGTTAACCCTGACAAGCATGTTGCAAAGTGGAATATGGGAAGCACTTTTCAGTCATACTTGTGATCACCTTTATGACTGGAAGCTAGAGGTCCAGTATTCTGACATTGATTTTGCTGTGTATAGTCATGGAAGGTTTATATTCAAAATATTCTCATGTTATGCCCAAGGCCTGAATGCTTTAAAAGTCTAGGAGGCTTTGGCTGTCACCAGGGTCTGGGTGGGGTGTCATAGGATCAATTCTCATTTGCCCTAAGTACAAACCTGAGCTCCCTGGAGCAACTAAGCAGCCCCAGATTAGAACAGGAATCTTGACTTCACCATTCAGACTTCTCACATAGAAATGTGAAACCCTGTGGGGAAAAAAAAATCTTATTTCCTCAGTGCAGATGTGTCTGCAATCAGTGATTTGTGTCAGCCCATCAGTATTCCCAGTGGTGAAATAGCAGTTTGGGAGGCATTATAGTTCTGTACAAGGAGCCTAAAATTTATTTACCTTGACTATTTGCTCGGCATTTTTCTGGTAGCCATATGAGAAGTGGATGCTTGGAGATAAGTTTGGATTGTTTATACTTCATTAGAGTCTGAAGAGGTTATACCACTGTGTACCAGGGTCAAGTTTTAGTTCCTTGTTGAACTCTCTGACTCTTCACTGGAGGTGCAGACAAATTTTGCCCAAGATAGGGATATTTTTCAGGAAGGGTGATGTATATAGCTCCTGTCTCACAGACTGACACAACCTTTGCTATTTCTAGGTAAAACATATCACTTTATGGTCTTCCAAAATGTAAATGCTTCCTATGACTTTGATTGCTACAATTTAATTGCAGTTGTTGTTCACATAACTTGCTTAATATGATTAATGTCATAACAAGTCTGCGGACATTCCTCAGTTCTTTACCTTGACAGTGGAACAACACTGGTGACAAAGTGCAGGTTAGGGCATAATGGATCTCTCTTTTTTTAAGGAATTACCTAGGAGAGCTTACAAAGATTCCAGTGTTGGCATTCACATATTGGATAATTTAGTTAATCTTTATTTCCAACAGGGTAATTTGATTTCCCTGTAGAACTGTGAGACGTGTTGCTTCTGAAATAAGCTGGTTAGCACATCTACTCTGTACAAAAAAACTAACCATCCAACGGGGAGAAAGAAGTACAGAGCATATATTGACTACAGGCATATTGTATATCAGAATAGATGTCCTTTTGTTCAGGCCAGTATCTGATGGGAAAATGAAATATGGCCTGTACATTTATATCTAGTAGGGATACTAAGTGTGAGAGATGGCCCACTTTGGACTGAGGCCAGGACACTGAAGTGAAGCCACTTTAGTGGCATTGACAGACGATCTCTCCTTGTCAATAGACAGAAAAACATCCATCCATTTTCATCCTCCTGGATCTTTCTTTAACATTTTACACTCTTGACCTGAAGATACTCTTTTTTCTTTTCAGAGTGTTAACAGCAGGACAGGGTAATGTAACAAATGGCCAGGTCCCTCTTGAAGGGATGGCAGTGACTGCTAGATGTAGAAAGCTGTTTCTGCTGTTGGAAGACAGCAAAACTTGTCAAGTCCCCCAAGGATCAGTTGTCTCTCTTCTGCTATCCAGTGGGTTCCTGCCAGCTGGATGATGCTCCAACTCTTGGAACACCCAGGTAGTTCTGATCCACCTTCTTGTGGTACAGTCCTGCTGTTTGGTTAATGAGTGGGTTAAAGTCTCATCCAGACTTTATCTGGATGAGAGCAGTACATAGATTAGAGCTATTGGCTGAAAGCTGAAGCCTGTCATGATCCAGAAAATACTGACTGAAGAAAGTTTTTTTGAAGAGCTAGTATGAGATGTGCTCCTCTTGGTGGGAGGCATGAACCAGGGCTGGTCAGTCACTCCCATGCACTAAGGGTGCTCTTGTGTTCCTCATTGTTCTCAGAACCTCAGGCACCACTGAACTGCAAGAAGCCTTGTGATTGGACTACAAGAAAGGAACACACAATATTCTTGATCATCACTAGCCCAAGGTAGTTTAATCTTTCTGTGCCAGTGTTTAACTGCCCTTGCCATTTGAAAATTTTCATTTTATCATTGAAAAACATCCCACACTGTAATTTCACCTAACATTTTCTCATTTTATCTATCCAATGGACAGAAAGGACTTTCATTTTTACTCTTTCTTTCCAGCTGCATTTTATGTATTTCAAATGTATTATCACATCTTCCCTCTGGACTAAACAAGCCCATATTTTTGTCATTCTTTCTCTATAAGTCATGTTGTCTAAACCTCTGATTATTCATGACTTTTCCAAGTTTGTCCAAGTCTTTTATGAAATGTCTTTTCAATATGGGCACAGTTCTTTACAGATGCCTTCTAGATGCTGAGCAGAGTGGAGGGATTTCTTTTAGTCTTAAATAAAATATTCCCTTTTAAAAATCCCCATAATTTAGATCAGTTTTTATATTAATGTCACAAAATTGACTCACCCTTTATGTGTGGTCCCCCACATTCTCTAGCTCAGTTTTGGAAGAACTGTTGCCTATTCAGTTCTTCCCTGCACTTGCATTTTGGCTGAAAACGTCTTTCTAGCTGTAGTACTTTACTCTAGTCCTTCCTGATAATGTTATTTTAAACACTGTTTCTTCAATGTGTAAAGACCTTTTGAATTCTAATCTAACTTCCCAAATGTTTCCACCATTTTCCAAGAAGTGAGAAATCCTTTCTGATATTTTCCAAGTTTTTAATAAAAATGTTGACCCAAGATGGAACCCCTGTGGAACTACAAAGAAACTTCACAGTCTGGCAATGACCTGTTCCCAGCTACTTGCTAAGTAAAGTTTTCCAAGCACATGCTTTACAATAGTTTTGAGCTCATGTTTTCTTACAATTTCCTTAGGAAATTGTCACATGAGACAGCGTCAAAAGCCTTGCTTGCATCCAAATATGTGACATCAGCTCACAAAGACCCATATCCCACTAGACAGGAAAATTGAGTTAGGCTTAAGAGAGATAGTGTTTGCTTGACAAAACCATGCTCCTGTGTAGCTATTATCTCTTAAGTAGTTTGATTTTCATCTGATCTTCTGGCTATATATGTGGCTATACTATACTGTATATGTACAGCATTATGCTCTATTATTTTTCTGGAAATTAAAGAAGACAGGCCATGGTTTCTGGACTTCTTATTTTAAAAAAAAAAAGTGCTATGCTTGCTCTTTTCTGGTACTCTATGACTTCTTCCATCTATCTGGAGTTTTTGGATCACTGATATTGAGTCCAAATTTGTTGTAGTGAATTTAGTCAATATTTAGTCAATTTTTGACAATATCTAACTCCGTAAGAGATAACAATCTGGCATTTTCTACTTTACCCCTGACTAATGGTGTACTAAAAACTTTTAACAAATGAGTTTTATGCCAGTGGAGTCAACTGCAGTCAGCATTTGTTCACCATTCATTCTATTTAGTGAAGACCAAAATAAAAAGAACCAACTTGGATCAATACACTTGCAGAATAATGCCTCATTTTTACTCTGCATCCCTTGGGACTTGTGCTTTGCCTTAACATTTCTGTTTTTCTCACTATGGCAAGTGATGCTCCTTACAGCTATCCTCAGTAATGTGCCGTGTATTTTACTTTCTTTTTTATTGTTATAGAGAGGTTATTGAAGAGGTTTAGTAAGAGTAATGATCAGTTCTATCTGGAGCTGTTGAGGATATTTTCTCCCACTCTGACAGTCATTGGTCTGGCTCCAGTTATTCATGCCTGTGCCACTTCCTGGCCAGGCTAGGCAAGGCAGAAAGACTTCAGTGGATCAATGTGTGCAGAAACTGGTCCTGCATTTTCTCAACAGCTGAGGCTATTCCAGATTTGTCATATTTGTCCTCTACGCCTTTGAATGGTGTCCAATCAGGATTTGAATCAAGTTTATGGTTTTATGAACTATCTCTATGTCCTCTTGGCCTGAGTGGGGAGCCTAAAAAGGCATGCAGTTAAGCTCTGGGACAAAGGCTGTGGTCAAAGATTCTTTAACAGGACCCTTGATAAGAAAGGGAAAACTGTGCAGAAAGCAGGGACTTTTCAGGTCTTGACCAGTGGCAGGGAATTAAAGGACCTCTTCAAAAGCTGATCTTACAGCTCTCCATTCTTGGTACCAGTGACACTTTCTGTATTGCATCTGTCTTTGTGGCTATTTCTATATTACCTTTCCCTGCACATTTTCTGCTGTAGGAAGAGGGAGACATTCCTGAATGCATCACTGCAAGAGGTTCAGATACTCCCACAACAAGTGTGATATTGGAGTGTGTACAGAATTAAATAGGATAAATAAACCTTAACGCCAGCATTTTAGCGTGAGTATGACTTTGTTATGTACGGCTATTGTCACATTATGAACAATTTTGGGAAAGTGGAAAAATTCTCAGATTATTAGTTTGATCTTGGTACTCTGCCACAACACTGATGGGAATATGGGGGCTTTGTTCTGGGAACAGGAATGGTGGGCAGGCGTGGGAGGATAATATGAGGAAGGAAGGCTTATTGGTTGAAAAGACAGAGATTAAGATTAGAGGTTTATGATATATGACAAATCTCAGTGACCTTTCAATTTCTCTATCTTTCTTTTTGTCATTATCAAAAGGAAAAGAGCACCAAGATGCTCACTAAGTGACTGTCCAAATCTTCAGCCCATTGCAACAGGGCTTGTGCAGAGGGTTACTGCAGGCCCTCACTGGTTTCTGTGCCCGTGTGCATCCAGAGACGCTGAGGGAAAGCACGTAGCATCATTGTCATTCCCAAATGTGCCTTAGCAGCTACAAAGCCCAGCCAGAGGCCAGGCCAGCCAGCCCCATGTGGGTGACAGCCCTGAGGACCTGAGCATGCTGGGGAGAGCCCTGACCTCACAGTGTCAGATCAAGACAAACTGCACATGATGTGTCGAGATCTGGCACAGCATCCCCCAAGCTGGCATGTCTATCTGAAGACCTCCACAGCAAAAATGGAGAACTAACTGTACTGAGGACAAGAAATCATCATAGGGAACTTTCTCTTAGCACAATGCCTGTCATTTGACTCAGTTGCTCTGTGACCAGTAACATCTTCCTTGTTTTCATTGCTGACAGACAAAAGAGCAGCAGCTCCAAAGATTTCTCAAGGCATTTTTTTTCAGACTAAGACGGACACAGGACCCAAGTAATCATCCTTAGAGGTTTACGTCATCCTCTGGTGTCTTGCCCATCAAAATAGAGCCTGCTTCAAAGAAATGACATAGCCCCCTCGATGGCAAAGAGCATGCACTGGGAGAGAGCTCTTGGATTTCTGACTGCTTCACAGCACACGTCCTTGACTCAGAAAGATTCAAGCTTACCAGAAGCCCTTCAACTATTTTTTGTTTCATTTTCCCAGTGCCCACCAGATTAGAACACAGCTTGGCAATGTCACTAGAAGAAAGAGAGAGAGAAAAGAAAAGGACAAAAAAACAGCTGCCAGTGTTTCAACTACACTGTTGGAAGGGTTTGTGAAACTTGCCATAAAAGTACTACAGACAGAAATGTTCTTTTCTTTGTATGATTTTTGGAGAGTTTTAAATTTCAACTGGTACTGTGTGCAAAATCAACAGGTCTGTGCAAATACATTTGGGTCAAGATTGACAGGTGGGAAAAGCTTGCAAGACCCTGTCAGAGCCACAGAGCTCTCTGCTCTGTGTGTGCCAGTGGAAGAACTCCCACTCTTGCTTCACAAAGATAAGGGTCTTTTATAGTAAAATAAAAACAACAAGGAATCAAAGGGTAAGAATCAGTCCTCTAGTATCTCATCCTGTGTGTGACTTGATCAAGGGATATTCATGACCCCCAGTATCATAGACAGGATGAGAAGGGAAAGTGTAGGATGCTCAGTTTATTCCCTTGCTGCTGCCTGTAGGCAGGAGAAGAACTTTAATGGACACTCATGATTTAACAGAAAATGGTGCTAAACATAATTTTTCTAACCTCCATTTGTGGCATTCTCTTAAGCATCAGGATATTTTTAAGCACTGTTAGAATGGGCCTGTTCCCCTGCATCCTGATGCAGCAGCCCATAGGAACATATATTCAGGATTCCCACTGCAAACATGAAGACGGAAAAGCTGAGATTATCATAAAATCCCATGATTCTGGGAGGCACCGCTGTAAGAACCAGAATCTAACAGAGTTTTGATTTAACTCTGTATTAAAACATGTATTAAAACATACTTGCAGTAATGTTTATCCTTTATCTTGAACAGAGAGATATCTAGATATATATATTTCTATATGTTTCTAACTTATCCTAGTTGCTCTTCTTCTAACTTCATTGTAAAACTTAAATACATGGAAACATCTATGTCAAACAGGCAAAGTTGTTTGTTCTTTTCTGTCCCTCTTCCTTAACAAAAATTATTTGCATCAAGTGGATGTAAAGTTATGTCCTATGCATATCATTGTACCTATGGCTTGGCAGTGTTTTTTGTCTTAAGAAACACTGGCAGAAGGACTGTGTGATGCTCATCAGGAAAAACGAAAAGGCTGTTTTGAAATTTTTTTTGGAGTTTCAAGAGAGGAGCACTCAAGAGACACTTGCTTACACTCAGTTGTACGTGATTAACTCTGTTCTTTGATGTGTTCCAGTGGTTTCCAGAGAGAAACACGTATCCATGTCTGCTTAGACTCCAAGCTGGTCATTTCCTTCTATTTCTGTTCTGGCCTTGGGTCTCCATCATCCTCCACTCCTTGTTCCTGTCCATCTGTAAAACTCATAAGGCCAGATTTAACACAGTAGTGTACACAGGCAAATGATGACTTGGAAGTGCTTGAAGGAAGGGATGTGCTTCATGATTCAAGTGTTTGTGTTGTTTCAGCACAAAACTCTGACAAAGAGAGTCCTACACATGGAAAAAATCTGTCAGCTTTTCCACAGAAAAGCCTATTCTCTTGTGTTATGACCTTCAGAACAAAATGTAGAAAATCCTGTGGAGGCTTCACCTCTGTGTTTTGACTGAGCCATATTTTTTAAAAGTCTATAAGCAAAGCCTGAATTTTTAAAATATTAGTGAGCTTCCAGTCAAAATGGGGCAAACAGTCTTTATCACAGTGAACTTCACAAATATCACATAAAGTCTTAGGAATATTTTGATATTTTTCTTTTTATAATCAGTGATGGCACTAAATTAGAAGGAAAATTTAGCTACTTTCACAGTGTAGAGGTGAGGAGAAAAAAAGGGGTACCTGCCCAGTGGTTATGGAGCTGGCCTAAGGGAGCAGAACCAGGGTCTAGTGCTTGCTACATTAAATCCTCAACATAAAAAATGCCTAAATATCCAGAGTGATAACTCCAAACATGGTTGTACTGCTGCTGTCACTGCCCTAAAGCCATATAAAAAAGGACTGCCTTAGAAAATGGCCCTCTTCTTTTAGATGAAGGGTCTTAGGGTCTTCCCATTTAAACCATGGCTTAAGCTCTAAATGTGCAGAGCTTAAATCGAAGTCCTCTCCTGGGTATTTTTCCTGACTGGGGGAGGTAGCCAGAACTGAGATGCTTAATGGTCTACATGCCTCATATAGATGCTGTAGGTGCCTAACTTTGGGCTATAGATATACTAAAACTCAGCCACCAGCTAAGCCACAAGCCACTTTTTCCATGTCTCCCAACAAGGGTCTTAGAATCACAGCATTTGTCCATTTGACAGTAAATACAGGTCTTGTATTTCACAGTTACTGTTGTGGGTCCCGTCCCTTGATTTGTTCATCTCGTCACAGCTTCACCCTTGGTAAAGGCTGACCTGCATCCTCTGAGGAAAACTAGAAAAGGGATATACAGCCTGTAGCCATGATTCTGATAAGTTTGGGGGTTTTTGAAAAAATATTCTATTATTTTGAGTAGCTTAATCCTCACCAAGAGCTTAGAGAATGTATCACTATTACCCATCATCTTCCTCACACTCATTGTACCTACCAGCTACACCCAGGCATCACAAGGCTGAGATGTACATGTAAAGCACGTGGTGGGAGGATCAAGCTTCTAATTCAAGACAATTTCCAGTCCTTGTGAAGAAGAAAGGTAATTTGTGGTTGTTCACATTACTGTGGCACTTAAAAGAGTAGAGGCACCTCTCTGATACAGCCTGATACAACAGTGACCCTTTGGGTGTAGTAAAGCAAGCCACCTGATGGGGGTCATTCAGGAGATCCTGAAAGACTGTGCAGGGGGCACATTTTCTGGTATGTTAAAAATATTGACTCTTTTTCCGCCCTTTTTTCCTACTAGCAATTAGGTTGGCAGATCAACTCTTTCTGGGTGAACTGATGTGGGTTCAGGCTGCTGGACAACACAGTCTTTGCCACTGCTGTTTTCTGCTCTCAGTATTTTTGTGAGTTCCATAAAGATGATGGACAACCTCGCCTAACCTAGCAGGCAGAGTTAGTTTCATCCTTTATGGTTTCCAATAAGACCTCATTGATCCACTAGGGAATAATCACACAAAAAGTGAGTCTGAATACAATGGCCTGGATCAGGGAGACCTCCTTGGAGCTACTGGATTATTAAATGTTCTTAGTTGTGCACATTGGGATGACAGAGAACTACATGGATGTGAGGGAATGGAATACCCTGCTGTATGGGAAAAAACAATGCCCAGAAGAAAACTGAGATAGTGCCTTCGTGCCTGGCACTCTCTCCTCAGGCAGAGAGTGATCTTGCTGTCAGCAGCATCACTCTCTGCCTGAAGATGTTACCTGCGTGTTAACATCCCTCCCGGACAACGCCAGGCCACCAAAGTTTGCAGTTCAGCGGGAAGTATCTGCCTCCTGCATGAGAAGGCTGCTTGCTTACTTCCACGGGGGCAGCGGAGGAGGGGTGGGAAAGGAGCCCCGGGGGAGCCGCAAATAATAAACAACCATTTCAGCTGTTGCAGCAACAGCAGAACAGACCCAGGCAGGACGGTCGGGGCGGAGGAGGGGGCTGACAAGCACTGCCCTGTCGCCGGGCTCCCGGGGCCGCAGGACGCGAGTGTCCCCCGCGGGCCGCGGGCCGCGCCGGGGGTCGGGGCCTGCTCCGCGGCGCTCTTGTTGTTGTTGGTGCGCTGCGGGAACTTGGCAGGTCCCGCTTCGGGTCCCACAGGCAGGAAAAGTCTCCCAGCCTGCGGAGGAGACAGCCTGGCTGAAAGAGCGCCGCCAGCTCTGCTGCAGATAAGTTAATGTACACAGAAGGGACGTAAATTACCACGACCCTCAGCAGCAGGACATTGGCCAGGGCCTGTCAGGAGGAGGACAAGCGCCGGCGAGCTCCGCGCCTCGCTGACATTTACCTCCAGATAGAGCCGCCGCTGCCCGCCGAGGAAGGACCTGGTGGAGCCAGGGCTTCCTTGAAAACAGCTGCCTGTCCCTGACACCTACAAACTAATGCGGTTTTAATCAGGGGAATTAACGGAGGGCGGTGCACTGTTTTCCCAAACGATTTACATGGGGACGGCAGCCTTTTCCCCCCTCCGCCGCCTCCTCCGTGGCTCCACTGCCATTTCCCTTATGTTTCTTTATCTGAGCTGATTTTTTTCCTGCCCCCCCGTTCCCCCTCCTCTCCGGGGAGCCAGACGTGCCTTCATCTCCACCCCCCGAGCCCTGACGACACTCACCTCCCTGTTTACACACTGACATCACGGTGCAGCCTCCCTGCAGCCCAGAAATAACCCCTGGGAATAAAGCAAACAGGAAAAGGCTGCTGCTGTTGCCTGCTTGGCAGCTACAGCCACATCACCCCTTTCAGGGAGCGCACCCGCACGCCCGGAGCGCTGCACGGGCAGTGGGATCCTGGGGACATCCTCTCCGGCCACATGTCACCATTGTGACATTAAATCACACAGGATGCCCGACTGACAGGCTCTGTTCGGCAGAGGGATGGCAGAGCTGAGGTGGGATAACTGCATCCAGATACCAGGAGTCCATGGGAGGGCCAAGGCTGGACACCAAGTCCTCTCCTTCAGCCATTACACCATGCTTCTCCACAAAAATATGTTTCCCTCTCTCTCCTTCCTTGCTTTTAATTTCCTTCATGAAGGGACACAGTTAAACTAAAAGCCAGGTATCCTGAATGGACAATGGGAACAACAATGGGAAAATGTCTGCGAGGTCACCCTCAGTTATTCCAAATAGTGTCTTGTAATCCACACACAGCCCATTAATTTCAGCAGGACTCCTTGTGTGGTAAGCTCCTACCCGAGATGTGTGTGGGAGGCTCATTTGGGCCCGTGGAGATTTCATTATTATTGTAAGCTTCGGCTTTAGAAGGCTCCGGGGGACAGCGCTTTGCTCTCGCTCTTAGGGAAGAGCCAGGCTTAGTCCGGCTGATTTCTGTGTCTTTAACATTCTGCCTGCCTGTTCCAGGGGCTCTGCTCTCTTGTGTTTGTTAATTACTCTGTCTGGACACCTGACAGCAGGCACTGCCGTGGCTGTGCTCACTAGAATTATGCTGGATTGTTTAGGTTGCATAAGTGTCCCTAAATGCATAACTTATTTTCTCTGGCTTTGGAAAGGCAATTGCATAGCAGCAAGGAATGGGTAACCTTAGGGAGGGCAGAGAGCAGGTGCTGTGCCCAGAAAGACCTTTTTGCTTTTCAGTTTTCCCCCAGGATGCTAGGTACAGCATGATGCTCTTGGACCAGCCTGTCTGAATCCACTATGGTTTTATGCAGTTGGTTTCACAGGCATATCTAGACATGGAGCTGGAGAGAGAAAGCACAGCAGGCTCTTGCCCAAAGCCTTTATAACCTGTTAGAGACAACAAGATGTACAAAGATCACAAAAAAACCACTGCTTTTCTGATAATTAATTTTTTAAAAAATGTATTTACTGAGGACAGGATCTCCTGGTGGTTTCTTATAAGCACCACCATTTCCATTCCCATTTTGAAAGGTAGAGTCTGTGCATAGTCATGGCTGTGTCCTAAGGAGTGGCCTGGGAACTTTGCTGGAACATCGATTTCCCAAAAGCAGTGTCTCCCACTCTGCCACCACACCTTGCTAACACCATACAACCTCTCAGTGACACAGTGTGGGACACACAATCTCCAAGCCAAAGCAGTGCCCTTTGTTGGGGCCCTCTGCCATTGCCTTTTCCCTTTTGGCAAGGGCTGACAGGAAAGCTGCAACCCTCCGTGTGCCTTCTCCTTCCCTCCCACAAGAACTATGAAGAACAACGAAATTTGTCTGAGGATGGCCAATGGCAGACAAAATACATGGACTGTAGAACAGGTTACAAGCACTTTACAATATGACTAGTTTTGGGATACTCCAGGATGGAAAAAGCTGTGTAAGTAGCATGGATAATAAAAGACAGATGTGTTGTGCCTACCATTCTGAGTGAAAATACCCTCTAAACTGGTTACTTACTGCCCTGCATATCATTATGGCTTGAAAAAGGTAATGACTTTTAATCAAGGAACCAGTCAGAAGATTGATTCTGTTTCCCATAAGTGCAGTACCTCATAATATTTCTTGGAAAAGAAGACTGCTCTGGTGGATGTATTCTTTTTTTTTTTGTTAGAGTTTGGTTGACATTATGATTATGATTATGATTATGATTATTATTATTAATTTTGGTCTTGTTTAGTTTACTTCTTTTGTGTGTGTGTGTTTTAATTTTTTTTCTGCACTGTAAGCAAAAGAAAAACTAGCAGTGATATTAATTTTGGTCTTGTTTAGTTTACTTCTTTTTTTGTGTGTGTGTTTTTTAATTTTTTTTTCTGCACTGGAAGCAAAAGAAAAACTAGCAGTGGATGTTGAAGTAGGTTGGTAACCAGGTATACATTTAACAGAGAGCAATGACCTCTCTTCCATTCCAACTTACACATGCTGGGCAAGGGATAGAAATATCCTTGACTTTGATGGAATTATTCCAGCATCACCTGTTGTAATGGCTTTTCGAGGGTTGTTAGAGGATCAAAGTGTGATCAGCGTGTAAGGGTTTGGTTGTGGCAACACCCTTTCTGTCCAGGAGAGGATGAGGGTGGATCCACATGGGAGTATGGGAGTGCAACATGGCCAGATGGCCAAATCCTGTCCCACCTCAAGGAACTGTTCAATATCCCTCCCTGGAAAAGAGAAGGAGTTGGGCTCTGTTCTCTGGTATGTTCCTTCAGCTCTTGGAGAACAGAGGAATACAGGCTGCTCTGCTGCAAGACAAAGAAGTGAATAAAGCAGCAGCCATTCCCTGTGTGTGTGTCCCAAGGACAGGAGCTCCATCTGAAGATGTGGCTTCCCTGGAGAGCCAGAGTGTGTGAGCTGTGGCACTGGCAGGCTCCACAGCCTGATGCATGTCTCATCTCTTCCTGTACAGAATGCCCCCCGTGTTTTCTTCCAAAATACATCCACGTTCTTGGCACTGGAAATCTTTTATCTTTATGTGTTGTTTTGAGCACACCCACTGCTTCCTGACTTAAAGCAGTTATGGCATAGACAGAGATTTACTGACATCAGATAGTGGTTTTCTTAAAGCTGCTTTAAGCCAGATTGTTCTTTTGGTGGACATGACACAACTGGGCTTCATTTAGATGGAAAATAAAGATCACTTTTCCCAAAGCAAACATGTTTGGAGCAGGAAACTAAACTATGAATGAATATATCTTGAAATGCTGAGGGGCTAATGGGAAGGACTGGTGTAACTGTGGTTGGAGCAAACGCTGGTTTTGATTCCACAGGAGCTAAAATCTGATTCTAGTTTGGGCGAGCATGCCTAGCTTCATGGCAGGTGCCAGTGACTTCAAACCAGGACTATAGCCATGCAAAACACATTCAGAAATAGCTCCAAATGGCACTTTCTCAGTCCATCCACAACATCAGAAGTGAGAAAGAGGACAGATTCTACAGAAGAGGTTTCCTTTTGGGTCCAGCTCCTACAACTGCTTCACCCTTTCTCCTGTGCTCAGTTAGGACCATCCCCCCCATACTACAGCCCAGCATGACTCCTGTGGGCTGGAGAATCCAGCCTCACATTTTTTGGTGATCTGTTGCTGTGCTCATACCCTTTCAGTGCACTTTATTTCAAAACTCTGTTCTTTCTTGTTTTCAAATGGGGCTTCTGTAGTGAGTCACCCCTAAACTACCCAGTGGTATGTAAACATGCCCAAGCTCTCCTGAAAGAAGGAATCCCAGCTTTTAATACTGCATCAGACACCCTGATGAGATGCTGGCCCATGTGTGTGCCTAAATGTCCAGGCATTTTCCTTCAGGATACAGAGGCCAGGGTATAGTTTTCCACTAGTGTAAATGCAGATTTTGACACACAGGTGCTGAGGGATTTGGGGAGGTATCTCTGATTCAGGAAAAAAAAAAAAAAGTTGTTTGACTGTACATAGATGGTCTCTGGCTTCCTTCAGGGATGCTCCCCCTTTCCCCCAGCCTTGCACTTTGAATAAGCATCCAGAGGCTTGGAAGCTTATCCAGACTTATCCAAATCTCTTTGAAGCGATGGATTAAGGCAGGAACCCTGGGACCCAGGCCAAGAAACCTCAACAGCACAAGTCAGTGAGAAACCAAGAGTCTGTCCAGGGGAGCTGGCTAAGGAAAAAGGAAGAAGTCCATCCCAGGGAGGCGACAGGAAGGGATCATCTGTCTGGGGAAGAAGGGTTCCATGGGGAGCTGAGTGAGGGGAATGAGAGAGGGGGAAGGGCTTGAGCCAGACTGGGAGGGCTGGGAGAAGGCTCATTGTGGTAGGCTCAGGCCCCAGTTGCCTTAAGCCAAGCCTGCCTCATGGGTCTGTGACCCCGGCTGCAAATCTTGCACAAAGGAATTATGATGGGAGGCTTCTGGTTCTCTCTGGCACTGGCTGCATCAGCAACACTGGTGGAGCAGCCTGTTATCCTAGGACAGATTACCTTGTGGGAGACATAAATAAGGGGATACATGACAAAATCTTATGAAATAATAAATGATCCCAAAAAAGAAGACCAGAAGGTTTCTATTCACCTTGTTCCATGGCGAAGGATAAGAGGACATTTAATGAGGTACTGATATATGGCAAAATAAGAACTGATGAAAGGAAATCCTCATAGATACAGCATAGTCTAACCTGGTGTCATTCTTTGGAACAAGACACCACTTTGTCTACAGTCCTTGAGGGACTGATCAGAGAGTGAGATATATGGACAAGTAGCAGGATTTTACCAATCCATTGTATAAAGATCAATAAAGGGAGTGGGATTGCCTGACAGTTTGTTATAGTTTCTGCTGCTTTTTTTTTTGTTTGTTTGTTCTGGGTGGATCAAAATATTGTCAGCAGACCCATGTTTGAACTGAGAAAGGCAGATTGAACAAACCCAAGACATGGTGGGGGGCATAAGCTGAGCAAGAAGGGCAGAGGGGAGGCAACAGGAAAGGGGCTGGTGGTCGCCTCTGCTGTCCTGCAGTCCAGCAGCCCCATGCCCTGGGATCCATGCTGTGGGCTCAGACAGAGCCTCGACCACCCAGAATGTCTCCCAGAGCAGGAGTTACCCTTTTCCAGACACCTAGTTTGTTGTTGTTAATGTTTGTTTGGCCTAGGTTTTATCTTAGCTGTTTCATTCATCTTTACTTTTGATGGTTTATTTGTGCTACCCAAATTAACCAAACAACAGGCAATTAGGCTATTTTTACTGAGTAAAATATATGCATGTCCCTTGTCCTGCGCTTCCAAAAATGGGTGGAAGCAGAAGTAATATTATTGATTTACAGATTTTTTTCTAACAGTTGATGTGGTTGTGACTGAGGCTGGCAACAGCCTTAAAGCAGAAAAGCTGAAGTAATTTCAGAGCAGAGTTGCAGCTCACAAGTGTGTCTCCACATAAAAAAGATAAATTGATACACAGGTAAAATAGGCACTCAGCTTTGAAAGCAGACACTGTTTTTCAATTTTTACTAATTTCTTAACTGATGTGAAGACTTTTTGGACTACCAAAGCTTCACAACACCCTCCCCTATCACACTGTAACATGAATTTCAACTTGTTAATTGTTCCTGAGTTAAGTTTGTGGGTCATGGAGGAAAAAGACATCTGCTAAAATCAGCACTTCAAACTCCTGTGGTTATTTTTGAGACTTGGGCAACCCCTCAGCCTGTTTCCCTCTTCATCCATTAGTTTTTTCTTTTTCTCCACATCCCATGTGCAACAAGGAGTAGAAGAGGGAGCACAGAGCTGATGGGCTTCTCTGTAATGCACTTCCTGGGAGATGAGAACCCCTAGAAATTGCTAATGAAAAGCTAGTCAGGCAGAGCTTGCAGCCAGCTCAAAGACCCATGTGATTTTTTTTTAAGCAAAGAGGAGGCTATCACCTGGTGGTACAGTGCTTACTGCATCTACCAAGTATCAGGAACAGCAGCACAACAGTAATATGAGGGGGAGGGAGGGTGCTAAGAGGGGAAGTGACAAGTTACTTCCAAATATGAAGGAAAAAACATTCAAAATGTTTGTCTTAGAACTATTTTTCTGGTTAATGTTTAACCTTTCACTTTTCCAAAGTAATGTTCTTGTTATCAGTTCCATTGCTGAAGGTCACATATAGAATAAAAGTCATATCTTAAACGTGAATAAATAACACAAGCAGAAATTAATTGAGTGCAAGTGACTCATGCGACATTTAAAGTTTTCTTTACCTACCAATGTAAGCAAATGGTGTAAGCATGTCCCTTTTTGTCCCATGAGCTGAAAAGAAAGCAAGTGAGCCAGAAATGACCTATTGTGCCACAAATGCACTCGAGCTCCATTAGGAACGCTCTCGTCCTCAAACCTAGCTATTCTGGGAAGCAAACAACTGTAGGACCAAGGGGATATCAGTGCCCGCCAGGGGACATACTTGGAGGGCAGAGGATGTGCTTGCTGGTCAGGGGACATGCTTGGAGGGCTGGGAACATGCTTGCAAGGCAGGGGACATGCTTGGAGGGCAGAGGGAGGCTCCACACTAACAGGGAGCACTGGGAGGGCCTTTGAGTTGCATTTCGCTGTAGCGAATGACAGCTGTGATATTGACTGATGTTGGGATCTCTCTGATAGGAATCCAGGGGATAAAACCAAATGTTTTTGAGGAATTTGGGACCAATAAATCAATCATTTCATTAAAGCAAACAAACATGATGTATATGGTTTGTCTCCTGTGTTTGGGAGTCTCAGGAGCTTTATGTGCATGGAGGGGTCATCCACTAAGGGGATTTGTTCATGTAAAGGGGAAGTTAACTGGAAAAGAGTGTCCTTCAGATTTCTTTTATGGTAAATCCCTAACAATGTCTATTTATGGACTAAAGTAGCCCTACTGTTTCATAAAGGAGAAACAGGGATATAAAGAAGCAAATGCTGCCACATAAGGATTTGCAATGCAGTCACCTGGCTCACTGATGTGAATAATAAATACACATTCAAATTGCACAGTCTGGAAGCATCAAGTACTGAGGAACTTCTCTTTCCTTGCAAAGATATTAATTTCTCATCCAAGATCCAGAAATTCGGAAGGAAAACCCCTGCTTTACAATGCCCAGAATGTAATTCTCTTGATTTTATCAATTATTTGTACAGAGCAAATCCTCTGTTGCTGAGAAGGCATAGAAGCAGCAATCACTTTTCTTGTAGATTTCAGTGAATCAAACCTTTTCTAAGATTACTGCTGAGACAATTCCTGGGATGGTTGTAAATAATTAGGCAGGATTTATTTATCCAGGTTCTTTGGTACTCTTTATTGTGCTCTACTCTGTTGATAAAAGCAGACAGTTTTAAGGAAAAAGAGAATGCAGAAAGCAGCACTATCAAGCAATCTCCTTTCTAGATAATTTATGAACTACTGTCCTCACAGTACAATAGAATCATAGAATTATTTAGGTTGGAGAACACCTCTAAAATGATCAAGTCCAGCTGTTAACCCAGCACTCCAATCCCACCATTAAACCATGCCCCCAAGCACCACTTCTACATGACCTATAAATAGTTCTAGGGATGGTGACTCCACCAGTTCCCTGGGCAGCCTGCTCCAATGCTACATTTTGATGGTCTCACTCTCATTTAGGTTGGCTTGAAGGGGATCTGTGGCTGATGAAGCATTTGCCTGAATCAGATGAAAACCCTTGTGTGTTGTGTGTTGGGGATCCCAGCTCATGGAGAGCTAGCAGATAAAAATGTCAGTGGATAGAAGAGAGGTCATTCTGGGTGCATCTCTCATTTTGGGGACCACTGTTTTCCCCACCCCTGGGAAATGACATAACCTGCTTTGCTGCTGGGATGAAGACTGCTCCCACAGGTACATTGCATTTATGGACCAGTCTTCCCATTTCCCAAAAGGTAGGATTGGCTGAGCCTCAGGAGTTTTGAAGGGCCCATTCCAAGGGGCTTGGAAATGGACTGTCAGAGCATTCAAATGACCCATACGCTTCTTAATAGCAATTATCATTTTTCTAAAGGAGTCTCATTTTACTTGACCTTTTGCTCTGTGCTCTGCAAAGTTAAGTCAATAAATTAAAATCCAGCTTTTATGTCAAAGAGTTGTGGTATACTCCTGAAAAGGAAAGCAACTGTCACAAACAGATTTTGGTGGGGTTTTTTTGTTTTGTTTTTTTTTTTTTTTTTAGGAAATAAACATTGGCAAAGAGACAAATTAGTTGCTCTATTTCTTCTAATGTGAGTCAATTTTAATTTTTAAGCTGATAATAGTAATACTGCTGCAAAGTCTCAGAAACATAAACTCCAAAGGAATGAGAGTACTTTCTTCAGCTGTAGATCTCTCCATGCCACAGACATCACTTGGACCCCTGCAAGAAACTTGCAATGTGGAGGATTGGACAGGGGGGCTTCTTTGCTTTTCTGAGACCACTACCAAGCCTGTACTAATGCACAGACAAACATACTCAGCAGTATGGCAGTATTTCTCTTTCTGAACAGGAAATTCAGTATATTTTTTTGTCTACCCCAGCTCTCAGACAAGTTTTATTTCCCCCCTCTTGCAAGATGTATGTCTCTGCTTTCTAGACCAGTATCTAGAAACAGCTTCTTTTGGCATAGCCTCTGGTTTCTGAAGAGAAAAAGGGCTGTTCAGAGCTGATGTTGTGGTCCAAGTCACTGTCTATCACACTTCCCTGCTCTATTTTCACTTTTCTCATGTAACATCACATCATCTCACTTAATACATTTGTTTCTGATTACAGGCTGTGTATAATGGCCCAGCACAATGCCTTACAGTATGCTATGGCTTCATGCCATGGGAAAACATATTCGTAATTTTTATGACCCCAGTGCAGCAGTGATGCATTTTTTAAAAAACAGAAGAACATATAAAGGAATTATTTTGCAGCAGGATTAAGCATCATTACTCACAGCAGACATACACTTTGGAACTCATTAAGCCTGTGCTTTGTTATTCTTGGTATTTCAGAACATTTGCTCTAAGTGTCTCTTGGTTCTTTCCAATTCTGCTATATAAAATCCCTTAAAATTAGGCAGGACTAGTCCATAAAGCTCTTGATGTCAGATGTTGGGGCCAGATTTTCCCCTCCCTGTCAATCTGCAGGCAAGGGATTTATTTTTTTTTTCCAGCTTCAGATGGTCAAAAAAATGCTGAAGGAATGATAAGGAAGGTGGCAAGGAACAGCAGGATAGCAGAATGGGTGGGTTACAGCAAATGAGTACACACAGCCTACAGTTCCCATTCCATACTATTAAAAATTACAAAATAAAACTGAGAAGAGCCTGGGTGGACAGAAGGATGGGGTGGGGAAGAAAATGTCAGAGCAAGCCCCTGGCTATTTCTCATTTCATTTCACTCAGTAGAAATATGTCAAAATCAGGGAGAAGAGAAGAAAAGGGAACATTGAAATTTGAGGGAGAGGGAGGATGTGTGTGAGAAATTCCATAAAATGTGTTTCCATTTTAAAGTCTTCTGTGCAGAAACAACTGCAACATTTTCATGGGTTCTTCTCCTTATTTTTCAATCCTTTTTCTGTGCTCTCAGAGGAAATAGGCTGCGACCAAAGCAATGCAAAAGCTTCTCAGAGTTGTGCTACCCAGGGTCTAACTCCAGAAAACCTTCTGGCAATGAGACATGAGGATCAACATCAGCCTTGATGTAACTCCACTGACATCACCGGGACTGTGCTACGACACAAGTTACTCCTCTGAGAGGAAGTTCTCTATTTTCAGATGAAAAAGCAAAATGAGAAGCAGAATCCACTGAATGGCTTCATTCATGAGGATGGAAAGTTTTGGTAGGGTGGGCAGTCATTGCTACTTTTTCTCCTCGGCCTCTGTCTTGGAGAGGTTTTGTAAGGAGATGTCATTCCATATGAGCAGACTAATTCCCCACTCAACATACCAGTGGCATTACCCGCCTCTGGCCTCCCACATGCTGTCATACCCTTATCAGGACACTCACACACATGCTAGTGCCAGGACCCTTTGGTAGCTTCATAAAAAAGCAGAGCCAGTCTTATGAGTCAGGATCTGGTAACGCTAAGTGCTGGAGAAAATGTGCACAAACAGATAAGCGCAAGGCTAAGGATAGTGCCTGCCTTCTGGGACTGCCTCTGCTTTAATGTTATCCAGAAGACAGAGTTGGGAACATGAAGATCTCTGTAGCCTCCTATTCCTGGTCTGGAAGTCCCTAGGGCTTTACAGGATGACTGGGATGGAAGCTTTGAACCCAATCTGCCCAGCAGATCTTCCCCATCTTTCTCAAAACACCTCCATATTTAAGAGTGTCAGATCTTCTTTACATACAAATTGACGTTTGTTTGCTCGAAAGCCCATTCAGTGAAAGCCATGCTTCCCATGTGGTGACGGAAAATCAGATGTACTCAACCACACTTCTGCTCCATCAGCCATCTCTTGATTCTCACCTTACCATGTCAACCACTTCATACATAACTCAGCTGTTCCAGCACTCTGGATATTGGACATATCCTAGGTCCAATCTGTTCTGTGGATAGGGGTTTTTGGGTAAAAAACTGTAAGTGAAATTTGGAAGGTTAGCTCTGGAGATTGAGCCCAGGAAAAGGGATTCTGTCCTAACCAAGTTGGCTTAGCCAGAATGAGGCTTTCTTTTGAGGGCTGAGAAAACCCTCAGAATGAGGGTTTCATTTGCCCTCTTGTCTGACAAAACAGTTTTGCCCGAGAATGGAAATCCTCTGCAGAGGTTCACACAGTGGGTGTGATTTGGGCAGGCAAATAATATTCTGATACAATCATTGCCTCTTGTGTCCTAAAAAATGAAAATACTGGATAAGATCCCACCTCCTGGCTTTGCGCCTGTCAAGAATAGGATCTATTAGTCTCTAAAAGAAATAAATAATATACAGAAAATAATACATAGTAGCCAAGGAGAGCTATGTGAACTGGCATCTAATCAGTGTTTCATGGAGGGGTCCTGGGTTTTTTTCCACTTTTTTTTTTTAATTCTCAGAACTGTCATTAGCAAAGAAGATTTTACTGTTCCAAACGTTCCTTGCCTTCTCATGCAGGGACGCTCCAGTTTTCTGGGCAGATTTTCCTTCTTACTTTAGGATAATTTCTGTATCATACCAAAGATGGACTCCCAGAGCAGCAGTGGGCAAGAACTATGAAGACTTCTTGCCATCCCTAGAAAGCTGGAGTAGTAACTATCCCACTGATTTCCCGTCTTTAAAATCAGCTCTCTGCATTCTCCAATTGCTGTTACAAATGTGTGACCAGCTCTACCTTGGCCAGCACCACCAGGTACCACCCCTCAGTTGCCTCACAGCTGGTATAGTCATTTTACAGTTCTGTCAGGTGTTTTACATTTGTTTCCACCTGTTCGCAGCAGTGTAAACTTCTACATAAGGTGATGAGAAAACTCTGATTTCTGTGATTTTCATGGCATGAACAGTTTTAGACTATTTGTGGACTTTCAGAGCTCAGAAAATCATGTCCCCCCAGAAAATCATGCATTTATTTTCATCTCAAATTTGGGATATAAGGTACTTCTGCATGGCACACTTGGAACAATATTCAAATAGTTTGCCTTTTCCCTCTAGCTAGTGTAGTGTGGCAGCAAAGAAGCTGCCAGAGTGTCTCAGGCAAACACCAGGTATAACAAACATGGTGCTGTGCTGGTGGGCTGGCTCTAACAGCATGGTAAACCCCATTGTGCCATGGGGACAGATGTGGCTGGCACCTCTTCCCACTCTGCAGGCCTTCTGGCATTTCCCACATGGGGACAAGAGGTTTGTTTTGCGTGCAGCCTCTTGCACCAGGGCTGGCCTGATATCCTTCCAGCCCAACATACCTACAGCCAAACCCTCAAGATCTGCTGTAGTTTGGAAAGCCACATAGGGCTGGAGCTGTGTTACTATGTGTGAACTGATAGTGTCACTGTCCATGTGCATAACTCCTAAAAAAAACAGAAATCATTTGTCTTCTGGGTAAGAGCCAAGCTTCTGACTGCATTTATTTGTGTGTGCCTAATTTCCTGAATGTTGCTGCTGATAATTCTAGGTTTTTGATAGATAATACTTTACCTGAACTCCAAGAAGGAGTATGTTCCTTTGAGAGCCTGGAATACTATATATTCCAAGGAAAACATTACATTATAGCCACAAAAGCCTATTTTGTTTGCCTAGAAGCAACTGATGCAGCTATTTCGCCTCCACATGATCTAGGGGCATCTGCTGGATTATTGGAAATGAAAACACAAAAGAGTATGGCAGAGAAGCAAACTTCCCCTTCAAGTCTTCGTAACACTGACTCTAGAAAATAGTGTGAGGATTCATTTGTGTGCCTACAGATATGTATTCTATGTGTATATATTCTCTATATGTGTGTGTTTGGTATCTATATGCAACAGACCTATAAATGTGTATGTATGTGCAAGAGGGAAGAGGAAAGAACAGAGGAGCTCCAACGTTTGTCCTCTATTAACCAGATCATCTTTCAGACAAGAAAAAATGCTACAACCAAGCCAAGGTTCCTGCTCAATGAATTAATGCAAAGCCAGAAAATTATGGCAGTAACTGCTGTCTGAGCATGACCAGAATTTGAACTGCTTAATATGTGTGCATTGCTGTACACTCCATTTCCAAATAAGCTGCATTTGTAGTTGTGGGTACCGCAGTGAGGAATGGGTTTACTTGAAGTCCTGAGCCATCTTTCTTTTTTTTTTTTTTCCCTAAACTGATGATAAGTATCTGGAAGATAAAAAAGACAACCTAAAATGCCTTGATATTTTTTCAGTGCAAAAAACTATTATGTGGCATCAGAATGTAGTCTGCATGGTGAAGGGTAATAAAAGAGAAGGAAATTATAAGATGGTGAAATTATTTTAAATGGTTAGAGTAGAAATGGGTAAATCCTGAGCAAAGTCCTTTAACTAGTTGCTTGAAGGCAGCAGTTTTTTTCTGGAGACAGCAGGCTGAGATGATTCCAAACCTTTGCATGTCCAGTAGCTGAACCCATTCCTGGTTTATGTGCAAGGAGACCTCTTTGCAGGAGTCCTCCTGCAATAATTATCATAGGAATCATCATCATCAGATCCTCCACACTGAGCAGCAGAAGTCTTGGACTTCTGGCTCTTCTATCACACTTCCTAAAAGCCTGTCACTCCTTTGGCATAAGCAGGTGCAGCATTTCCTTCTTTCTGATCCATGATCCCTAAGTTAGACCTCCTGATGAGGTTGTCCTCTCCCCGAAGTGCCATCCAAAAAGTCTTTCCCCATGCTCAGAGAAGGATGATTGGATGGCTCAGACTGAGATGCAGCTTGCTCATATGGCCCAGCTGTGTCATTCTCCACTAGCACATCTTGTTTCATGGGGTCTTTTCTAGTTAGGAAACCAGGGAATAAAGGCAATTCATGGTGTGGAAGAAAAGACTTTTTTTCTCTGAAGTGCCTCCATACCTCCCTTAACGTCTTCCTAAGCTGTTTTCCAGCTTTTCTGTTAACCAGCAAACTTCCATCTTAAACAGTTGTCAATGAACTGAGTTCCTTTCCTTTGTTCTTTCACACATGGGCCCCTATGTGACTCCTCCAAATTGATCTTCAATAATCTTCCATCTTCCATACACATACTAAAAATACAGTTTGTAATTCTTCTGATATCTTTATCCCAGTTCTGCCCCTCATTATCTGGCTGTTTATCTGCTCTGCTGGCTGGTTAGTACTGGTGGTATTGTTTGTTAGTTAGCTGCTCAAGTAAAGAACTGCTACCTTTACATCTCTAAGGGCTTAAAAAATTTGCAAGTAGAGTGGTCAGAAAATAACAAGCCTGTCCCATGTTGTTTATTATGTTCAAATATATTGTCCCAAGCAAGGAAGACTGAGATGGAAACTCCATCCTAGAACTTTTGAAGGAGTTGCCATATTATGCCAAGTCAAATTCATTGCTCAGAACCCATGGTGGTAAATTTGCTTTTGAAGTGCTTTTGAAAGAGGATTGTGGGGTTATGGCACTGAAGATATGACTCAAGCATTGAACAGCCCCTTAGAAAAAAAAAACAAAAATGACAACTGCAGACACTGAAATCTCAATACACAGTTCTCAGGCCTGTTTTGCCAATGAAAAACAGAAACTAATCCCTGGCAGGCTTCATGAAGAACATCTTTTCTTGTTAGCTAAAATAAACTTTACTTCAGAGCAATTTAGTGGAAAAATATTTACCAGTACTGCAAAAAAGTGATGCTTCTCTCCAAAATGTTTTTAAGAAGACAGATATATGTAAACTCAAGCACCAAGTGTAACAGAAAGCAACAAATGGCCTGTAAGTGGTCCAGGATTTTGGTTAACTTTGCAGACATGAAGTGTATGCAGTAGGGTCTGGATAGGCTGAAGGAAAGGCAGAAAAGAGAGATACAGATTTGGAAATGGTTTTTTGTTTTTTGGTTTTTTTTAACTTTAGGTCAAACCAAGAGTGTGGAGATCCCAAGGCCAAATTCTTGATTGATATAAAAGCAGAGTAAGCCGCATATCAGGCTCAAGTAGATCACAGAGTTGGCCTGACTCTACTTTCCCTGCACTGATATGAAGCAGGAATAACTACCCTGTAGCCAGTAAATAGGTTTTAGAAGAGTGTCACAGCAGCGCCTCCAGAGCTGAGATTGTTTAAGGGATAATGAGTCTTGCTTGGAGCAATTTCGGCTCGGTAGCTGTGCAGTGTGATGGTAGCCTGCGTGCCAAAAGGACAAAAGCAAGGGTGTACCGAGAAAGCAATTAACAGCAGGGAATAAAATAAAGCAATGGGAGGACCAACTTCATTCTGTACTCCCCTTTTGTCCACACTCTGGACAAATTACACTTGCTTTTCCTTTCCAGTGACTGCTGTGTTAATGTACGTAACATCAGCAGTGGTACATGAACTTCGAACATCAGTAGTGGCGTAAGCACTGTTTGCTTTGGCCCAAATTGCAGGACATTGAAAAGCAAAGCAAAAAGGAAGGACCATTCTTTTTTTTTGTTGTTGTTAATGCAGTATTAATTGCTTTCCCCTCCAGTACATTTTAGAGAGTCCCTCTTGCAAAGCCTGGGATTAAATTTCATGTTCACAGTTGTCCTAAACCAAGATACTACCCTTGGACTTTTATATTTTTTTATTTTTGCTGGACATATCAAAGCATTTTGATCAGACCAAGTCATTGAACTGAGGAGTGCCAAAGTAAATAGAAAAGTTTAAATTACTGCAGCAAAGGGACCAAAATTTCAGCCAGGACCCTACTTATGGGGATTTCCAAGCTATTCTATAGGGCTCCAGTATATAAATTTTCTAGATTTGACTTACCCATCAATTTTGATTATCCTGCTGATTTATTTCTGATTACCAAGGTCATCTCCACGTTCAAAATGCAGTTTATCTTGTCAGAAATGTTAGTGATGGGGTTTTTCAGAGACTCGGGCCAGCCTCCAGCTCTCAACATTTTGGAGCTGCTGGCGGGGAGCCCGCTGGCCCTGCCGCACCAGGCAAATACCCAGGGGTCCTCTGGGACCTGTGGATGCAGGCAGAAACCCTGCTCTCTCAAGACACCTCACAGGCTGGTTGCTGCTAAAAATCGGTGGCCAGGACTGGGTGCAACCCCTGCTATGTACACCAGAAGTCCCTGAAGTGAACCTGGGGGTGAAAGCAAAGCTGAATCCATCCCATCCACAGCGTGCAGAGCTGTGTGACACAGAATTGCATATTATTCCCTCCTGACTGGTCAAGAGGTTCTAGTTTTACATGAAAACATTTATTACATGGTGTAGAATAGTCAAGGTTTAGCTTATTTGTTGCCTCACACTTCAGGCAACGGGCTTTTTATCTGAATGTGTTCATTACCCGAGCTAATAAATATTTTTAACATAAAGTATTACCTCCTTCAGATTTTTGGAAACCAACCAAAAACTAAACACATCCGTTTCCTATTGTTGGTTTGGAGATATTTTAGGGCCCCATCTTTATTTTTAACCCTGACTTTTTTCCCCTTATCCAGCAATGGAGAAAAATTAAGAGTCAACAAGAAGCACAGGCAAAAGAAAAGAGACTTCTTTTTTTTTGAACTGCACTTCTCTCTAGGTGGAAAATTGTAAACAAACAAGCAAAAACAAAAACCAAGCATAGCTGAAAAAACCAAGTATTTACTAGTTAAAGAAAAAAAATCTCAAACAACAAAGATCACAAGAACATTTTGAAATATTTTTTTTTTCTATAAAATATCTATAAGAAAGACTGAAAACCTTTGGGACAGAAGGGTTTAGAAACAAAGCTACCCTGAGAATCAGAAAAAAAGTTTGGGTTTGGGGCTATTTACTGCCTGCATATGAGCAACCAGAGTTTTGCCAGCACATGGAGGTCATGGAGGCACTTCATCAGGAACATCTTCAGTTCATACCTGCACCTGCAGATACAGATGTAAAGATGGAATTGTGCTCCCCACAAAACCCAGTCACTCTCTGAAGAATTGATGTCACTCCCATAGGACAGAAAAGGGATGTCTGAACTCGGAAATCTAGGACATTATCAACTGCTGTGACAGGGAGAACTCCCATATGCAATATGAGCCCAGGTCTTGTGGGGCACGTTAACAGCAAGCTGAACTGCAGGTGGGCATGAGGAGGAGCAAGCACTTGTGAACAAGTGGTGGTTACTGGACAGACACTGAGGAATTGTCCTGGAAGAAGAAGAGAATGAAACAGCAGCCATAGCCACTGATGTGGTCTTCATCTCTTGCACTGGAAATGCAGCAGACCCAGCAAACCCTGAGCCAAAAACTACCCTCTGCAGATAAATAAGGGTGGGAGAGGCTGGTGAGGGAAGGACGGATGGATTTGGTATCCCTCTCTCACTTTTTAGGAGCAACATTCAGAGAAATATAAAATGCCTGTGTGGCTTCAGAGATGACTGAAAACAAGCTTGAAAATACCCTTTGGAAATTCATGGTTAGGAATGGACAGAATAAGGGCTATTTGTTCTGATAATTAGTTGTGTCCCCATTTGCCCAGTTGCAGCCCAGTTTGTGGGTTTGGCAAGACTGTTGTAGGGCTGGCCCTTTGCTCTGCCTGACTAAAAGGGATTTTTCCTGCTTTTAGGAAGAACACAGGACTTTAAAACTACTTGAATAGATAATGCTTTAAACCCACTTTTTTTTTCTTCTAATTGTGGTGCTTGTTTCTTCCTTCCCCATTTTTTATTCTTTGAATGCCTATGGACTAAGCCAGAGGAGGTTACTGGCAAAGGGTTAAGGGCACCAGTCCTGCAGTTTGCACAATTTCCCACTTTGTCTTTAGAGACAAGGGACTGATCTCCAAGCCCAGTTTCCTCACAAGGATTTCCAGTAGGTTTTCAGGACCTTCACCCCCACAAGCACTAAGGTTTTCAAGACCTTTCCCCATTGCACAAGTCCGATTTTCCTTTCCTGAATGCTTTTGTATCCTGTGTGCCATTCAAGGATCACAAAGAACATGAAGGCTGATGGGGAACTGAGATGATAAACTCAATCTTGTTTCATTGGGAAATTGGGATGCATTGCCCCTATCAGTACAAGGCAATGCCTCTTCATGCCTCTATTTAGAGTGTCAAAGAGCAAGAGAGATCAAGTGAGTAAGCAAGTGAGAGGGAGATTAAGGAAAACAATACACAGGAGCCTAAATTGAAACATCATTTTTCACAGGAAGAAGTCTTTGGCAGGGCTCATGCTGTTTCTGATGTAGTGTCTCCAGTCAGCCCCAGGAAAAGTTGGCTGCAGTTTCTCAGAACCTGCCTTTTGAGACTCAGCGACTGCTTTTCTTCCCACAGATCTGATTAAGCTAATTGCACATTTTCTTTAATTAGAAAAACGGAGGTCATTTATCTGCAAATGGCCTGAAAAAAAATGTTTTTTTAATGTGGCTTTTTCCCCTCCCCTTAATCCTTGCTTTTACTAAGGTGTTTGGCTCTTTTCACTCTGCTGCTTTCAGCTACCCCATTTTGTGAGGGCTAGGCATGCCAGACCTGGCATCCCGACAAATTCTTAGGGAGCTTATGAGACTGTTTTATGGGATCCAGTCACAGGGATTTATACTGTGAGGAAAACCTAGAGCTGAAGAGATCCTCCTCCAGCCACAGTCTGAACTGAAGTGTAAGTGAACTGAGACTGGATTTGTGCTTTTTTCAAAATTCTCTCTAAAGCCTGGCCTGCTTCACAAAGCACACAAGTGCCATGTCAGAGAGGACCTGTAGGATAAAAATGGGGTGGTGGGGACACAGATTAGGGGTGCCCAGCAGGCTGCAGGGACTTCAAGTTGAAATGTGAACAATAGGGGAAATTTCACTACCAATATCTGACATGGTAAAGCCCCCCTGAAACAAGGTAAATAACAGCACCTTCAAACTCTTGCAAATGCCTGAAGCCAAAGGTAAAATCATTTATGCTCTCAAGTTTGCCTTAAAGACAAGCTGCTATACCCAGATGTTTTGCAGAATTGGATGTGGGAATCGCAGAGCTATGTATGAGCCAGCAGCAGGAGTATGGAAAAAAAAAGAAAGTACATTTCAGTGATTCCTCAACTTCTGTGCTGCCAAAATATCAATTTCAAGAAGGCTGTCAACAGCACATCTTCTATCACACTATCCCTATTTGTTCTGTAAACCGAATAAAGAGGGCACACTGGACACTCAGAGCAAAAAGTTCCTCTCATCACTCAAGTCAGTGAGAAATGCTCAAAAAAGGCAAGGAATTAATGTGGGATGGGGGTGACATGGGTGAGGAGAGAAGCTGCTAGAAATGTAGTTTAGGGGATTTCCTTGAGCAGTGGACAATTCATCTGGATCTCTGCAATGTCTGGTATGTGCTCCATCTCCTGCAAACTGCAGTGACTTTAAGACCTGCACAAGGGGGAGCAATGAGTACCACCATGTGCTAGTACCACTATTGCACTATGCCTGCTGCTGTTGAACACTAGAGTACTTATTTAGGGTTCAAGCTGCCACATTTTCCTCGGTTCATTTGCTCTCCATCCTACTGAGGTGTCAACATGGCAAAGAACAAGCATGGTGAAGACTTTTCATTTTGTCTTGGAAGACAGCAATGAATATTTTGTTAGTGAGTCTCCTCCCTCCCTACCATGAGATGTTTATTACTGGTTACCCAGCAAGTGATCAAAGTGAAGACCCCACCAGGCTCATGGATATTAAAAAGAAGGGATGAGAAGGAAGCTGATCTGGGTGGTCACAACAGCAGCAGCAGCACACCTGACGGCCTTTACCTCCCCACTCACTGCTAGGGACCTTGGTACAACAGTACCCTTTTCCTCTTTCCAGAGAAAAGGTTGGATTTTAACACTCCAAAGTGATACCTAACAGCTAAAGAAATGTTGTCTAGCACACAGGGCTTGCCACAAAGCAAAGTGGAGCCATCTGTCATCAGTCTCTGCTGACAGTCACTGCTGCATTGGGTGCTTCCCAGTACAATCAGAGCAGCTGTCCCAGAGCAAGATACCATGCTGAGCTGGACATAGAGACTCCTAGCATTGGCCAGTGGCATTAACCCACAAGGGCTCACCCACCCCTTGGTGAGGTCTTGCCTGGCACTGTGTGTATGTGCTGTGAGGAGTTACAATGCAGACATGGCCACAGCCTGGCTGTATCTACCCTGTGTGTTGTCAGAGGGTGCTTCCACATGGATAGAGCATCACTCACCCTCTTTGTACCATCCACAGCCCATCCATAATCTTTGTGTGCCTCCTGTCAGATGTTAGGCTGGCTGAGATATATTGTGAGGTTGTCTCTACAGTTGCATTTTCATACATACCTGGTCTGGAGAAGAGAGGCAGGCTAAGCCCACTGAACCCATTCCTGTTCATATTGTCCATTCTCTTTTTTTCACCTCACCATGATCTCCCACAACCGTACACTTTTCTGACCAACTTTTGTAAAGTTGCTCAGCAAAATTAAATTAACCCCCCCCACCTACCCCAATGAAAAGACAGAAACAATCTCCTGCAGCAGCCAAATTTTCCAGGTGAGGCAAATTTTTGCAAGCAGTCAGGGAACTGAAGCTGTGCTAGCATTTGTTCTTTGTGCCTGGTGTGTGTGATGGGCACCAAGCCTCTCTGGAATGCATCCTGTTGGGAAGGCAGGCATGGCAGAGGGCTTCCCAATGGGCTGGGAAGAGGTTAATCACAGAGCCAGGCAGAAGAGGCCATTGGGCAAAAGATGTTGCTGGCTCTTGTCTGGATGTTTTAGCGTAGAGCTGTCGTGAAGCCTCCCAGAGCTGAAGGGTCCCTCAGTGGTTCCTATGGCTTTAAAGTGCCCGGGATGATTTAGTGGAGGGGAGAGATTCCTGATCAGAGAAGTGCCTTTTACTCTTCCCCCCCCCCCCTTTTTTTTAAAAAACATGTCGCTGATCAAAGCGGTGCCAGGGAGGCTAGGAAGAGCAGGATCCTAATGGATCAGCTGTGTAAAACATGTCAGCAGACAAGCCCCAGTTCTCAATGTGTCTCTCAGGGAACAGCTTGAAGATTAGAAAGAAAACACACACACACACACACACACACACACACACACACACAAGCACGAACACTCCAAACCCTCTTGCTGACCTTGTGTCAAGGAGTTAAGTGTTACTTGGAAGTGATTGCAATCAGCTTTTTTTTCTTTTTTTTCCCCTTCAATATAAAAACCCAAAAATATTTTTCCCAAATATCCAGCAATAATTCAAGAAAGGATGGAAAGATTTATACAAGTCAGACAATGACTTATTTGAGGCAAACTAAAAACATTTGGTAGAAAAGGGCAGTGGACTCTATTGTTATCCAAATGAATCATACCCCCCACTTACAGACAGGCTTCTCTCCCCACTACCCTTACAGCCATGACATATCTGGATTTACATGACCCTGTCACTGTTTCATTTTGGACAATTTTTGGCAAGGTGTGGGATGAATATTTCATAGTTTTTAGTACAAAACCATTAAAAAGAAAACTCTTGTTTTAGAGGGGGGGAAAAGAAAATGGGAAAATTATGTTAAGATCAGAAACAGAAAGAAATATTTTTGAGTAAGTGGGGCAGTAAGTGGTGATTAGATAAATATATACATTGAAGGTGATTTTACATAAATGTTGATAAAAATGGTGTGAGATTGGCCTGATAGTGCTTGCTAATCCCTTGTTTAAAATAGGCTGCAGAGTTCTACAGGAATTGTGCTTGTTGCGTAGAAAAATTATAATACTTTCCCTTCTAACCTGAATGGAAAGGACATGTGTGCTATCTGGGTGGACAGTGCAAACAAGAAACACTCACTGCACTCAAAACATCTCTTCTGCTGTTTTGGCCCATGGCACTCACCCCATCCTTAATTACGGGTCCACACTGGGCTGAATGCAGTAGGGTTGTGAACAGGGTGTGGCAGGATGCACGTGGGAGCATGGACAGTGTTTTGGGTCACCTTCAGCAATGCAGGTGTTCTCCTTGCGCTCACACGTGCTCCTTTCCAGTGCCTCAGTGATGTGGTGGCAAAGAAAAGCAAAGTCTCCACTTCAGCCACTGCAAAGACATACAAAGTAAGTATGGAAGTAAAAACTCTTCTTCTGCTTCAGAAGATCTTGTGCTACAACACAAGGTAGAGAGAAGAAGGTGAATAGAGTAGAATGGCTTGTTGGAAGGGACCTACAACCTTTATCTACTCAAACTGCCTGCCCACCTCGTGGCCAACCAAAAATTATATTAGTAAAGGCATTGTCTTTTTAAAGAAAAAGCATTATGTAAGTAAGAGTCCTGAACTCCCACCCTCCCTCTTCCTCCTTTGTGGAAAATCTATCCCACAGACCAACAGCACAGTTTGCCACCTTTAGAGACAGGAACCCTCGCAGGACAGTTTTCCTGCTTTAATATCCCCTTAACCACATGCTTGTATCATCCTGACTGCAACTAGAGCTGCAGAACAAAGTTAATGTTTTCTGCCAGCCAGCAAATACGAAGAGGTAGTTATTTGATAAAGTAGCTGAAAACCTGGGGTTACATAAACAAAGAAAGAGTTCACTTCACACAAACATCAGCATTTCCACTAGAATAAATCTGTGATGCTAGCTTTAATCTCAGACTGAGAGAAAAAAAAATTATAAAACCCAAACCAAAACAGCCTGTAGGAATATACAATGATATATATTTATTTGCTTCATATTTTGTACACATTAAGTATAGGAAGATTTCTTATGAGGTGTATATTGATTTATGGTTGCGTCTTTCAGTGTATCTTGTATCTGCACACAGTTTATAGGTTTCTTTTTTTACAGCTTTCCTGTAATTTAGTATATTTTGATGAGTTATGAACTCAGTTTTATCTGAGGAATGTTTTCCAGGGAGCACAAGAGGCAAATATCCTTCTCTGCCTGGACAGGCTGGGTGCAGCAGCTGGGACACCACACCAGGCAGCCATTCTGTAGGGTAGAAAAGGCTCCTCTGGAGCTTCAGTTTTCAGCAGCAGGGCTTGGCTGTAATGTGAGGTCTGAATCCCTGAGCAAATGCTGCAGGTGGGGATGGCTGATGCATCTCTCTGTGCCAGGGCCTCTTTGGGGGCAGCTTTGGCCACACCATGGAAGGAATGAAGGGGTGGTGGCAAGGCAGTCACAGGTACCTGGGCCACCCTCTCAGAGCAACTTGAGGGGATGGGTTGGCAAAATCTTGGGAAGCTTCAGCAGCAGCATGGGGAAGAGGATGTAACTTGGCCAACAGACTTTAGTCTTTTGCATCTTTTGAAAAGTTTGATGATTCAGAAAGTTTAAATGTGGAGCTGGACAATGATGACCACCTGTGGTTCAAGGCAGTGATCAATGAGATCTCTTCTGCCTCTGCCTCTCTCCTCCACTGTTGGGTATTTGGGCCTCCCACTGAAGAGGAGATGAAATCCTATTAAAGAGTTTGGTTAGGGTTTTCTCCAGCAGAAGAGATTTTCCTGTCATTTTGAAGTTATTGCATCTGATGCAATAATTGCCACTGTGTGCAATGAGTGAACAATGTTGTAGTCTTAACAATAACTGGAGACCAATTCATCAAATATGAATCTCTATTTAAAATGCAGCTTTATTATAATAGCAAAAATATTGACTATAAGTGATCACCATGAAGAAATAAGGAGAAGACAGATGCTCCCTGTTTCATCTCTCTCCAGTCCTGTTTACACTTTAACCATTTTACCACTTGATCTTCAACCTTGGAATAACCACTATTTCCTCCTCAGCTAAAAATAAAGCCAGATGCCATTCTAGTGCGTATAATATTAATGGTTTTTTCTGCATTCAGATAAAGTATTTGCTTGCTCAAAGCATGTTTGAGCAAGCAAACATGCTTGCTCAAAACCTCTTCCATTTATCAAAGGGCTGACTGAATCCATTGCTCCAATAAAAGGTGATGTGGTGGCCCTACTTCCAAGTAGAAGCTAGCAAAGGGCATGTCCATGAAATTCTGTGAATTTGATTTGGAGAGACCATAGAATCATAGAATCCTCTAGGTTGGAAAAGACCTATAAGTCATCAAGTTCTAATTGTTAACCCGGCACTGCCAAGTTCACTAAACCATGTGCCCAAGTGTCACATCTACACATCTTTTAAATACCTCCAGAAATGGTGACTCAACCACCTCCCTACACAGCCTGTTCCAGTGCTTGACAAGGTGATGAAAGGAAAGTTCAAATGAGGAGCTGGCTTTGACTTTGGCCTCTGGAGATGGCACAGTTAGCTTGGAGGCTCAGGCTGTGGCGATGAAGACACTTCGTCTGCAGGAGTCCCCGTGCCTCTGGGAACTGGCCTTTCCTTTCTGAGGTGACGGCAGTGATTGCAGCAGAGCTAGCAGTGATTTACAGCAGCCTGTGTGAGAAGAGAACAAGGATATGCATCTGCAAATAAACGCTAATGAGATGTTAAGATTATGAAAAGCCAGGAAATTCCAGAAGTTGGGGCTGCTGCTGCACCATTAGTTCTCCTGCAGAGCTGTCTCTATCTGGCAGGGAGCAGGAAGGAGGAACTGGAGGTGCTCCCAGACAGGCTAGTGCCACCAAGCTAGGGACAGTATGCCTATGTGACTGATTGCTTCCCTGTAACTGAAGGAATTGCCCCTGTGCTGGGCAAAATGACACCTCCCAGGGGACGAAGCTGTGCTGGGGAAGTGGACACTGTGCATCACCCCAGAGGCAGTGCCAGGAAGTCCTGTGGCTGTCGGCAGCTGGGAGATGAGGTAAACAGCAGCCTTTGCCTCATCTTCAAAATCAAAATCTCACTGGCTGTGATCCCTATCATCACAGAACTGCATCAGCAACCAAATTACCATTGCTTTCAGCAAATGATCCCTTGGGTGGGGAGTATAAGGGAGGAGGAAGGTCCATGAGTCATGACAGTGATCGAAGCAAAGAAAGAATGTACTGACTGTGTGCCATGTTGGGCAGGGGCAAACAGGGCACATGCCACACTCAGCGGCGCTGTTTTGGTGCAGGATGGTGACAAAACTGGGCTTGGGGCTGCAAAAATTGGCCTGTGGGGATAAGAGTTGGAGATACAGTGACTAACTGGGTCAAGAGCTGCCTTAATTTCTTCCCCCGTGTAATGAAACAGCCCTGGATGTGGCTGGGTATTGGGGTTTATAGCCCAGTACATTCTTTGACCTGTGCAAATCTGGCAAGCAAGGTTTTGGGTTCAGAATCCAGCCAGCAGCCTGGGTGAGGGGTGTAAAGCTCAGCCTCAGCCAATGGTCCCCCCCACCAGGGACTGAGGGTGGTGCAAAGACACAGACTCAGGACATAACCTCCTTCTCCTCTGGTTCCACATAGTCTCTTAGCAAAGAATTATTGCATCCTACAAGACCTTCCCCTGACTTTCTGTTAACCTGTTACCCAGGCTTGGTTGAAGACCAACTTCATGTCCAAAAAGAGAAATGGCTTAGCAGCCAGAGGGGTGTCTGTTCTCTGTGAAGCACTGAATGGAAATATTTGACTTAACCTGACCCACAAATTGAAAGAGCATCATGAAAACAAAGGCTGGACCTAAAAATATGCAATCCCATTGATACAGTGGTTTTTCCATGTACAGGAGAAATTATGTGCATCCTGAGCTGTTGCTTTCTGGGTTGGGATAATTTGTTCATATAGGTTGGGGAAGGAGCATGTGGTGTCACTAAAATTCCAGCACACCCCCCCCTCCCCCCCCCCTTTTTTTTTTTTTTTTTTTTTTTTTTTGGTGGATAAACATAAATGGCAGATGAAGGACTGAAGGATGTATGTAAGAATATTTCTATTGGCAGAGATTACTGACACATTGCAGAGCTGGATATTTTACAATGTTTGTTCAAAGCAGTTCAGCCCCTGGTGTGAACTGACTCCACTCCACTGAGAGGGACAGGACTGCACACAACTAGGGAAACATTACCACCACTCAGATTTGGAGCACTAGGGACAGCTCTCTAAAAGATCTTAGAAATATCTGCTCTAAACTGCCAAACACAATCCTCTGGGAAATGTAGGCAATGTTCCTTCCTAAAGCACTTGATCCACAGCACACCAGACAGTAAAATCCCCGTGGAAACATCATGGGCATGGAGTGAAGGGGGGCAAGTGGCATTTCAAAGGCTATATGATGCTTTTGTATAGGAAAAAAAATACTGATGCCTTTCTATTGACATGGCAATAAGCAGAGGACTTGGATTTAGGATGATCTGGCCTCTTAGTCCTAGTGAATATTGTAGCAGCATAGGAGAAGGTATGGAGACAGTGAGAGGCTGGAAGTAAAATACTGTTCAGACATGTAACAGGATCATAAGAGCTGTTAAGGTTGCACAAAGAAACAAATCCAAACAGAAGCTAATGAAATATTGTAGCAGAAACCTGACAAATAGTTTCTCTTAAGATATTAAAAACTGAATACTAACTAAGAATAAATATAAGAGGGTAAAAGGAGATTTAAGCCAGTACAAATTATTTAACCATTCATGATTAAATGCTGTTAGGAACTGAAAATTACATTTGCAGAGGCTACAGTGCGGAGTTGTAGGGGAAACAACTATAACCCCTTTTCACAGACCCCTTTTCTCTGGGTTTTGGGCTGGGAAGGTGCCCACATGCCTTACATGAGTGATCAGGGAATGGTGTGTTCTTTCCAAATTAAATGCTCAGCTAAGCCTCCTACAAGGTGAGACACTTAAATACCACAGCAGCTCCAGCAGGACCAGTGAGGGTAGAGGAGAGGGGGACTTTGTGTGCCCAGAAATGCTGAGGAACAAGCCTTCAGACAGACCTTCACCCCTCCATACCCTACCCACCCCCTCCCCCCACTCCCAGCTCCCATCTGTCCCTGAGTTATTCATGTCCAACAAGGCGAAAAGGCTCTGTTTAGCTGTGGCTCAGCAGATTACCACTACATTTAATAGCTGTCTTTGGTATGACACCGTTCACCTTATCTCCTTTCTCCTTTGACTCGGCCTTTGAACACTAATCCACCTTCTAGTGCAGCCTGCACCCCTGCTTGATCTTTGTTTGCCATGATTGTGTACGGCTCCAAGGATTTTAGGAGCAGTGTTTTTGTTGCTTGGGCCCACACTGTTGCAGCACTGAAGACACGTGTGGATCTGCTAGCTCCATAGCTTACTCCTGGGCTTACCCACGAAATGAGTCAGAGTTCTCATTCCAGGAGCCAAATTCTGGCTTCAAGCTTTGATTCAGACCCTTTAAAAATTTTTTTCATTAATTTTATGCATGTATTTGCAAGGCATCACAGTATCTGAGAGTACTAGGCAGCATTAAAGTCTTTCCATGCATACCCCAGCACATGCATATTTACTCTCCCCTTGCCTTGCACATACACATACACACAGGAGCAGAGTTCAATAGCCCAGTCCTACCAGTGTTTAAAGTGACTTGGCCTCCTTTAAGCCTTTAAATAAAATCTGTTGTGTGCGTGTGTGGTTGATGTGTTTTTTTTCCTTTACCCCACTTCTTAGGAAGGAAAGCAAATGTTTCTGGCACTCTGCTGCTGGATTGCTCACATATTTGCTTGAGGAAAAAAAAAAATTATAAAAGATGTTTGGCATAGTTTTCATTCAAAAAGAAATCCAGTGCCAGATCCACGCATTGAAAACAAATGTGTGGCTTAACTGTCATTTACTCCAGGATCCTGGGAACTGCTGCCTGCTCTTCCAGACGAGCAGCCTCTGGCTCCAGCAGCTCGCTGCAGCTTGAGCATCGCTGCTGCGCCTCCGCCTGACAGCCCGGGCGCTGATGTCAGCACAGCCACATCTCCGACCCTGCCCACGAGCTGCCACGCTCGTCCCGCGCTGCTGAGGAGCCCTCCCCTCGCCTTTTGATGTGTTGTGACCGGACAATGTGTATTTGTCCTGATAATGCGAAGTTTCAGTGTGAAGAGCCGTCCTAGCCGATGGCGCTGATGGAGCCATCCTGTTGCTGCGAGCATTTGGCCGGCGAATCGCTTTCAGCGTGACACAAGTGATTGGAAACACTTGATGTCACCCAAACCCCCACCTCTTCCTGGTGTGCAGAAGCTGTCACAGTGATCGGGCCTTTGCCGCCATCACCGCTGGCCCCAGGCAGCGACACGGTCAGGAAGGAAGACCCCGACCCAGCGTGGTGCCCTCTCCCTGACATCCTCCCCAGCCCCTTGGAATGACACCTTTTGTGGTAGAGGGGGAGCTCACCCCAGCCCATACCTGAAAGGCAATAAAGGGCAATTTTTGGGCATCTAAAACTGCAGGACAAAGTGGCACCTTTTCTATCTTAATCTATAAAATGTGTCCAGGATCTGGTCAAAGTTCCAGTCTTCTGCAGGGGCCTGGCCCCACATTCCCAATGCAGCATCACTCCCAGAGGCACAGTCACAGAGGCACCTGGCTGGGTGCACCCTGCAGCTCAATGTCTGTGCAATGCACTTGAATAAAAGGAAGGTACTCTGGATTTCACCAGCAGTTTTGCAAAAAGGAGAATTTGGTCTGCAAGACGTGCATGTAGTCTCTGGCAGCCGTCGGCTCTGCTGCAATGCCCGGCTTTTATTGACTTATGTGCAGCCCTCAGCAAGGACCTGAGCTCTTATCCAAGGGCAGTGAAGCAGGAGCTAGCTTTAGAGACGTGGTGATAAAATAGAAAATTATGTACAAAGTAAAAGGGTCAAACCCCTAATCTGAAGTGTTCTAGTCAGCTTGCCATGCTGGGTGTTCCTCCCGGATCAGAGATAACCCCATTTCCAAAGAGTTTGGGAGAAGTCGTTCAGCTGAAAGAAAAAAAAGGAAAAAAAAAAAAAAAAAAAAGCAACCCATGAAAACAAAAACAGAGTCAGTGACTCCAGAAAACAGCTCTTAGTCTGTCTGTTCCAGTCTGAAATAAAGTCATCCCTCTTAATTCCCAGCGCATATTGTTCCTACCAAAGAGCAAAACCTTAGGAGGAAATCACATCAGTGAAGGGAACGCCAGCTCCTTTGTACTATTTTTCAACCCTGCCTTGGGAGCCAATAATCTGTCATCCCTTGAATAAACAAGCACCTTATCATATCACAAACATTTATTTAACCCTTTTCTCCTGAGCTTTTACCAGCCAAGCAGAGTGGCTGGGGAGGGGTGTGGGTAGCCCTATCCCTAGACTGCTCTGGCAGAAAGGACAAATTTCCTGTGTATTACACCCAATCTGTAAAGTGTCAGGCTGCCCTTCTTCAGCCTCCATGAGAAGCAGCAGCTTGAATCCCTGCATTTCACATAGCACAATCAAATTTTCCTGTCCCCCCCGCTCCATCCCTCCCCCGGTACATTAACGCCTCCCTCCCTGGAGACATACTCTTGATTCCATCTGAGGGCCCATCCAAATGGAGCCAGATTTAATTTCTTGGAGGTTGGGGGGAAGAGGGGGGCGGCAAGGGAGAGTGTTTACATTTCTTCTTTTAACAAGAGACTGTGATGAACAGAGCTTTTGATTCCAAGTTGCCGAGGGTTTTTTTTTTAAGAGATATTCTTTGACTCTGACATCATCAGAAAATGGAATCAGCAAAGTATGTGCATTTCCTCAGCTCCCACAATATCCATTTTCCCTCAGTGGATGTTTCTTGTTTTTCTTTTCCAGTGTTGCTCCCACACAATGGGGCCAATTTTTGTTCAGGACAAGGAAAATATAAACAGAGCATGGATTTGGAATATGAGCAAAGCCTCCAAGCTTACAGAACTCTTCAGCCATGGGGAAGGGCTATGTTAACCATCTGCCAATAAAGTCTGGCTAACCAAGTGCTGGCCAGTGTCCCCAGTCACTTTGCTGGTGCCTCCAGAAAGCTGCAAATGCTGATGCACAAGACTGGCTCTGTCAATGTAATTCCCAATTTAGACTCTGTGATGTTCCTGAGCATCTGAAAAACATGCATTGCAGGTGAGCTTGGCTGGCCATGGCAGGTGGGCAGGCAAATCCTTTTCTCCTCTCCTCTGTAGGGTGTCATAAACATTGAATTCACTGGGCAAAGTCCAGCAACCAGCCCCACACAGAAGAGAGTCGATTACTGGAGAGTCAAACAGGCCTTCCTGTGGGTTCTGACGTTTGCTTTGAAAGGCTGATATTATTTTAGGCAAATTAGCTGGTTTTGCTCTTTATGAGCACACCTCAGCAGGTGAAAGTGTCCCTGCATGGAGCTCCACAAGTGACCTGCTCATGCTGGCCAGGACATCATCTCTGCTGTGTACAGCCTTGGGACAGGGACAGGAACAGGTCTCCAAGCACCCAGGACATCTGCATTCTCATGGGTGAGTCCCTGAGACAGCAAGTCACCCAGGTCTGCATAACATGACTGCACTAAGCTGTGGCAAACTGAGTTACGCTAGAAGAGTTGATTTATGATGGGTGATATAAACCAACTGCAATAAGGGCCTCATATCTCTGGGCTCACTGACTGCAGCTCAGAAGCCGCTGGAAAATGCCCTGTGAGACATTTATCTAGATAAAATAATGTTCAGCCGTCAGCAGATGAACTTCATTGACATCCTCTGAATACATGGCCTGACAGACCTTGTACTGAGCAGCAGAGACACAAGTTGGATCACAGGAGGAAGTCTACAGACAAACCCTGCCCCCGCGAAAATTACTGGGGCTGTGGTTCAGTTTGTCTACTCTGGATCTTCTCTGGTATTACAACCTTGTCTGCTGAGATCGACAAATCTGGCATGAGAGCCAACCCAGGGGGAAAAAAATGAATATGAGCAATCAACCATTCATCTTCCAAAGGCTGTTTATTAACAATAAAATGGTAATAACAAAATTAACAATATTAAAATGGTATTTTTAACAATACCATTTTAACAATATTAAAATGGTATTTTTATTAACAATATTAAAATGGTATTTTTTAGCTCTTCCCATTGCCTAACAACAAGCATGAGGATGAACTACTTGGAAGTTTTTATTTTGCCTGGAAATTTTTGATTCAGATGTTTCCTCTCATTAGCAAAATGAATATTCTTGCAGTCAAGCAAGACCCAGAGGAACCCTCAGCAAAGAAGAGGGCAAACAAAAGCTTCACCTGGATGAAGCTGGGTGATTGCCCACAAAATGCATCCATAGGTTCTAAGACTGTTTTCAACAGTTTTAGCACCATGGCAGCATTTATGTTGATTGTTGCCTTTGAGTCAGCTGGCTCAGATATCTGACTGGCAAGTGCAAACATGGAGAGGAATTCTTAAAATATATCCTGTGAGGTCACCAGATTACACCACAAATCAGTTCTAATGAAAAGAAAAAAAAAAAAGCCTAGGATGGAGTGGAGGTTGGGATCCAGAGAAGAAATGGCAGGCAGAAGTTGCAGAAAGGCTGGGTGGAGTCTGTGAAAGCTGAGTTCTGCTCCTGAAATGCTGGCAATTTAAAGGAGAAATATGCTTCTTTTTCCACAGAACATTGCTCATGCCTCAAAACTCCAGAGTGGCTTGTGATCACTGAACACTGCAACAGATTCTGTTCCAGAGCCAAATTCATGCTTAGCAAAATGCAAATTAACTTAACCTCATACTCCTAGGAATAAAGTCAGCACTTATCAGAGGCTGAAGAGATGCATTGGCTTGTCAAAGTGTTTTCCCCACCTGCAGCAGGAAGAAGCCAGGGAAAACTGGCTTCTGATGCTAAAAGGAAGGCAGAGGGGAGCGCCTGGCTGGCGGGCTGTGGTTTTGCTTCAGTTCTCACAGCCGTGCCTGCAGAGCCTCAGGATTCACAGCACGGACCAGCTTCTTGCAACCACGGGGAGAAAGGATAAATGGATTATTTTGGAGTGATACGCATGTAGAACCCATGCCACTGGAGAATGCAGCCAGGCTATTTTTAATGTACTGTTTCATTTTGCACCTGCTACCATTACAGAGTTGTTTTTGTTTCCATTAGAGCCACTTGTCTTGAGGAGTTTATAACTGCTATGAAATGTGTAGTTCTGGGCTGGATCCTTGTCCTTAGCTAAGGAACAAAGACTTTTATCATTTGAAAACAGAAGAAAGTTAGTGTGACAGCATTTAGAGTGAATGGAGGGGAATTTGGAATAATTTTATGGGGTTTTCATAATTGTAATTCCTAAAGGCCAGTTTAAAATAGCCTCCTTTATTCATGCTGAAATGGAGAACACAGGCTTACAAGGACTTGCCCCTAAGGAGCTTGCAAAACCAAAATTGCATGAAGAGTCATTCTCAAGTACTTAATCAGCCACAATATTTCAATAAAATTATGAAATAAGAGATAAGAAAGCTCGGCCCTTTTTCCCACTCCCACCGAGCAGAGGGCCAAGTGGAGCTCAGCATCTCTTTGGAAGGCAGGAGGCTGGTGCCTGGTGCAGCACTGCATTGCCTTGGATACCACACTCCCAAATATCCTCCCAATGCCAGCAGTGCTGGGCAGGAAACACACTGCAGCAGCCTGCCAGGACCTGCAAGGAAGGCTGCAAAGAGTGGAAACAGCACCTTGTTTGCTGCTTGCCTTCTGCCACTGTCCCTGACAAACACCATATTATGATTTAATTGTGCTCATATTGCAGTGTGATCCCACTGAGAATGCCTGTGGGCACACCAAAGCTCCTAAAACCTGCAGGTCTATAGCATTCTGTGGCTAACTTGAAGGCAAAGGGGTGTGCAAATGCTCCCTGTGCCAAAAGTGCCCCTGTGTTTGAACAGCAGCCATCTGAGCAGAGCCATGCTTTCTCCACCAAGCATACACAGCAGTAAGAGGAACATTTGAAGGTGTTTTCTTCCTGTCGCAAAAAGCTGCTGGGCTGGCCATCTGCTAAGCAGCCTTGCCAGCAGTGTTCAGTCTGGGAGCAATGGCCAGCACCCACAAGACATCTGCAGTTCTGCAGAACACCCACCAAACCTGTTGGAGATCCGTGCTTTTCAGATTGGGCTCCCCAAAGACCCTTCTCAGCCTGAACCCTGGCAACACTGTCCTGCTCAAGACCATTTGCTTGCTTCCCTTTAATGTTCAAGCTCTTGACTGGATTGTTTTGCAGTCAGGATAATAATGGTGAAGGTCTTACATATCACCTCCATTATTAATAGTCCTTATGAAGTCTCCTCTTCCCACACATTCTTGTGTAAAGCCAGGAACCAGGGAAGGCATGAAGCAGGCTAGCAGTTTGGAGTGACTGCTCAGCCCTGCACTGATGTCAACTGACTTCAGGGGGGAACAGTCACACCCTGGGTTCACATGAAAACAAAGTCTGGGAATACTTTTTGCCCAGTGAGATATAGGAGAAATCAGAAATAATTGTGCAAAACTTCAGTATCAAATATATTTAAGACAATTGGTCCAATGTCTTTGTAAATCAAGCCAAATCCTTAAATCCAAAACTTTCTGAATTGAAGTAACGGGTTTGAGTCTTCTATCTATTTTCATCTGAACAATAAAAATACATTATTCCCCTTCTGACTATTAATTCAATTAATTCAGGCTCCCAGACCAAATTTATTTTGACAGCCTTTGCACACTTTCTCCTTGGCTGTCTGCAAATTCCTGACCAGTGACTTTGCTGGCAGTCATCTTGCCTGGACCAGAAGCAGAAGTGCTTAACCAACTAATTGTAACAATTTCTGTCAGGAAATCACAATTAATTATGCATCCGATTGCAAGTTTGAACACATTTGAAGCTTGCAAACATTTTCTCCAAAAAGTGTTAACCTAATGAGATGCCATGGATGCCTGCCAAAGGGGGCTTCAGGCCCCACTCCCGCTGTATCCTAGTAAGGGAATCCTCACACTGCAGCAGTCCCACTGGGAGGATCACACTCAGGCCACTGAGTCCTTCTTATCACGGCTGCCTGCCAAATTCGTCTTAGGAATAGTGTCACTTTGTGGTACCTCTATTTTCCTTCCCAATAAAATAATAATTTGGCAGTGCCTGGGATGATGATAGTAAATCAGTGTAAGACAGCAGAGGTTACAGATAAAATTCAACCTATTTATCAAGCCACGTCATTTTGCTATGTTAGCTGCAAGCCGACATGGGCTACTGTGCTCTTAAAGTCAGTTGCTTCAGAAAATGAAGTAGGTAATTTTCTCAGGAAAACAGGGAAGTGTGACCTCCCTTCATCCCAGGAGCGATCATGGTGGGGCTGGCCTGGCTCTGTTGTGTTAGCATTGCACACACTGACCCACAGCTGCCCTGCCTTGTGTACCAGTGTGACCATCGCCAGGAGCAGCTCCAGCCCACAGCAGAAAGAGCAAACATCCTTCCCACTCTTTCCATCATAACAACACATTTTGCACCTCCAACGTGGTCTGTTGCCCAGCATCCTGAGGCATTTCAAGTCTTTCAGAGCTTCAGGGATAAGTCAGTCTGAAGACCAGATAGTCGTGCCCAGTAGATCCTTCAGGTCTAAACTAGCAACTGGTGTCCCTGCTGTGCTACTGAAGGACTGCAAGGATGACTGTCCCCAAAGGTCTCAGTCTCCATCTCCTTTTTTCCTGCAGTGACATCTGCCTAGTTGGTGCTGATCCTTCATTCCATCATGGGATCGTAACACCATGATGAAGATCCTGTTCAAGTTAACACATACAGTCTAAATTATGTGTGCAAATCACCCCTTATGTGTGGATTTTGCAGGGTAGGACAGCATGGTTTTCCTTGAACTTGGGATTACAATTTTAGTACATATTCCCTCTCTTCCAGTTATAGCTTTCTTTTAGTTCTCCTTGCATTTTCCCACTGAATTGCTGTACTTTTTAAAGGGGGAACTCACAGGTTATCTTAAGAACAGACCACAGACTTGAAATTTGCCCTTTGTTTTCATAAAAAAGAAAAGTTTTTAAGGAGGATAATCATATTCGGAAATGATGTGACTAAATGTTATCAGGTTGTCATGGTGATTGCAGTCTTTTAAAAAATGTCTGTATTGTGGTTCACTAATGAGCAATATATTAACTAAACCAAACACTATTTGTCTTTTCAAGTATTATTCATATGCACTACTGAATTAAATATCCTTTTCCCCCCTGCTTTTGGAATACTGTTCTTTGTCTTATAAACACTGGAACTGAATTCAGGCAATAAACAAGGGCAGAGATAACTTTGTCACCTTTGCTATATTTCATACCAGTGCGTCAAGCTGAGCGCCACATTAAGCAGTCTACAGTTGCAGATAGTGAACATCACATTGCCAGCAAAATTACTTGTGCAAGGTAGAACTTTAGACTTGCAGTTTCTGACACTTTAAATTTAGACAGTCTCAATTCCAGTGTAATTCCAACCACATATCTCACTGGTGTGAGGGTTTATGTTTGTGTGATGAGCAGAAGACAAGCTGAAACACTGAACTGATGTACAAGTCAGACTAGTTCCGAGTTCAACCCAACCCTAAGAGCTCGAACCTTCAAAATTCTCTCTTCAAGTCTCCCAAACTTCATGTGGATTCTGAGGGGGCTTTCCCTTCTTCTAAAATGATATGGAAATGGTAGAGATGGAAGCATCTTTTTGGTCTTATGTACACATCAAGGCAGGGTTTGCATTTCAGAAACTCTTTGGGCATTAGCGCTCTACCCAGCAGCTCCAGTAAAACCTCTCACAGAATGAATCTGCCACAACCCAGGAGGACACCATAGTTTTAGAGGATTGGTGGGGTCACAGCAGAAGGGAGAAGATACAAGAAGATACCTTAAGAGAGACAATGAAAAACTTTGAGAGTCTGGAGGTCTTCCAATCCTGAAACTCTGCCATCCCGGGTTCAAATTTGACTGAGACCTTCACTAGCCCCTGAGCACTCTCCAAACCCTGCACTGACACTGGAAGTAGCTTCAAATGATGCATAGGATTAGACAGAGCTGAGTCCTGTCAAAATTGACATAGATCAGAAATCATTTCTTGGCAAAAGTGTTTCTGGTGGTACTCTGTTATTCTGCTGAAATGAAATCAGTTTTTATGTTCCTGATTCTTTTGACACAAGCTAAAATTAAAATCCCACATTCTCCAGTCTTCCTCTGAGCCTGCTCCTGCCCAAGAACTGCAGGAAATCCATGATTTTGGCTATATCTCCTTGCAAAGCAAGTTTGTCTAAGAGATGAGAGAGCTGAAATCACATTGTTCAGCTGTTTCATGTTCTCTGGGGAAAAGATGACCCTATCATGCACACTTAGCCCTTACACTTCATGCTCTTCCTCTGCAGTTCACACTAAGGTCCCCTTGGCATCCCATAAGTTTTTCAGGCCTGCTAGAGGAATACCACATGAGCCTAGCAATTGAATTACTTAAGTTTTCCCAGGCATTTTGCAACTTTTGTTTGTAGGGTTGTTTTATATGACTCATTCGCTTTATTTTTGTTCAATGAGTAATATTTGGTACTCACACGTGTTTTGTTTCTGTAATATGCACAGCTATGTAACACGTCTTCTGGATACAGAATCTCTCATGCTTCAACTTTACTTAGAGAGAATCTAAAAGCATAAACCCTGCTATTAAAACTCATCATTAATTAATTATGCCTAGCTGCTCTCAACATGGGTTTTGTGTATTAAGAGTACTCCTGGCTCTCCTCCTCCCTGCCATATTTCCTCTCCTTCCCCCCAACCAGTGCAAGACTATATTTAGTTGGAGATTTAGGTTGATCTGCAATTCCTGCTGCAAATTCCTTTCCATCAGCAGCTACAGCCAGAAGGTCTGAATAAGGGAACAGTTTGCACTTCAAGAGGCTTCCTATTTCCCTGGATTTTCAGGTTTGCTACTGTTTGTAGAGTGAGGTTGGTACTATACTCTGCAGACTAAGTGGCTGCTAATTCATCCCTGTCCAGCACTGGCATCAGACCATCAAGTGCAAAGCATTGTCTGGTTCATTGACCTTCCAGAAATATAGGCAGCAAAAGCAAGGAAAGCATGTCTGATCCTGAAATATTTCTGGACCAAAGTGTCAGAGGATAATGCTGACAGGACTGGCAATTTCCCCGAGAAGGAGAATGAAGCAGAGGAGAGCAGTTTGTAAATCATTGTAGAGGAGAGTTACAGCAAGGGGAGAGCTCCACACACAGAGAAACTAAACACTCGACCCTGCTTCAAATGCAGGCAAGGAAAACAGAAAGAAAAATATTGCATATTTGTGCTAGGTTTTCTCTAAGTTTTCCAATAATTTTTTTTCTATAATTCCTGCCCTCCTGGCCTTGGTCATGTCCTACCCTGCAAGCTCCCTCTCCCTTGGCTTTAACCTAAAGTAAAAATAAGCAGTGAGACACAGCCTTCACTTCTTCCAAGATCCTCACTGCACAGTCTAGAATGAGAGCCTTGCTTGAGGGCTTTGGAGACCAAGGTTCAACCACAAACATCCTGAGCAATGCCTGACACCTACAGATCTTTTATTCACCTACCTCTTAGGAACGTAGGATAAATGATTTAAAGCACATGAGATCCTGAAATATTATGGTCCTGGGGAGATTGTAGTACTGGAGATTAGCTAGGTTTGCTACTGTATTCTTCCCCTAAGACTTCCATTTTGCTATTTTGCTACAATTCACATTCACATTTTTACCCACTGTTGAAGTGTCAAAAAATAAGCAGTCTGGATACTTTCAGTTTCAGCTGAATTTTAACACTTTAACATTTCTTAAAATGAAGCCAAATGTTTGCCTACTGAGTTTGGATGATGCCAATATATGTGTATAATGAGCATAATAAAGAGGGTAATATGGAGCATGTCCAATTTTTTACTTTTTTGTCAACCAAGAGAAACAAGATGACTGCATAGCAAAGTTATCCCTAGAAGAAGAATCAAGGCTGAGATGCAGCAAAAAGATTAGCAGCACTTGTTCATCTGCAAAACCTTGCTTTGTGGTATTACATTCTTGTCAGTAATTGTAATAATGACTCTAAGCCTGAACAAAAGCCAGACGATGTTGATAAACTCTTCCATGGAATTCAGCAGGCTCAGGAACAAACTCTATGTTTAACATTTTTTTGCCCTTGCTTAACATTTGCAGGTTTGAGGCCAAACTTCTCAGGTGTTTATCACAAGAAGCCAAATTTTCTATGAATGTAGTAGGAAGGGCCCTTTGAAATGATGACTCTAAATGTCAGACCTATCTTTTATTTTCACAGTATGCACAGACTAAATAGAGCTTTCATCTCTCTCCATATTTTCTACTTTCTACCCCAGTTCTGTTGTGTCTTGGTTTGCCTGAAGTTGCTAACAATCCTAACTTTATACCTAATGATGTGGTGTTGCCACATAGATAGATAGATAGATAGATAGATACTGTTGTGTCTTGGTTTGCCTGAAGTTGCTAACAATCCTAACTTTATACCTAATATAGATAGATAGATAGATAGATAGATAGATAGATAGATAGATAGCCTTTGTACTAAATAAACAGTTTTAATAGAAATCTTCTTTTTTAATTATATGCTTTCATTTTGTCAAATGTCTTGCAGTTGCAACAAGTATAGCTAACTGCTTATGCTTTTGTTTTTGCCCCAAACTTCCAGTGTTAGCAGAATGTATTTATAGCGGCTACGCAATGAGGCCACTGTGCTGATTGAAATGTTGGATGTGTTTCAGTTATTGTTTATGCTTTATTATTCCTTCTTTCTTTATAAATTAGTGACTGTATAGTGTTGGGGGTCCACATGGATGCAGCTACAGTGACTTCCTAATGTTTATTTCTGTTTTTAGTATGTCTGTATCTGCTGCTAAGCTTAAAAGACCTAGTGACAGGCACTTTCCAAAATGATGGAACCAAACTCTTTCAAATCATGGAGAAATTTGGTCCAGATTCAAACTTCACAGCTTGGACTTATCTCCACACCCAACTGAACCAACACCCGAGATAAAACAGTCTTGAACTCAGATCCCAGATAAGGATGCGGTGTGCAAATTCTTCCCTTAAACCTCAGATTCACGACTTTTTCGAAAAGGGGCTTTCCTGAACTTAGATACTCCTGCCTATCGCCTTTTTGCCAGTGCCTTTGGGTGGGGGATTGCCATGCCCTCAGCTGAGCTAGATGAATAGACTTGGTGCTAATCAGCTTCAGTGCAAAGTCAGCAAAGTCACGTCAGTTCAATTGAGCAGAGCTGGTGGTTTTTCTGGGTGTGCTGTCCCTTTGCCCAGCCAGAGCCTGATGTGGAAATGGTAACCCCCAGTGCAGGGCTTGTTTCCTCAACAGTTCAGCTAGACCTGCAAGAGCACCTCTGCCTCCATCCCTCCATGGTGCTCAAAACTATGCAATTGCTTTGCTCTAAAGCAGATTTTGTCCTGTCTGTAAAGTGGCAGGGGACTGATTGACAAAGCCCAGTCTATTTGTATCCCTGAGTATATTCGCATGGTTCCTTTGTGGATACTTTTTACATGAGTCAGTTTCTGCAGAAGGAAAAACACTGGTTTCACCAAGAAAATACAAAAGTTTGTTTTTAATACCATAAAATGTCACTCCACTTAATTATTTCTGAAGAGATCAGATTTACGAATAAAGGCCTAATAAGGAGCTGCCATAGCTGGCGTATCCCCAAGGCTGCTCTTTATTTACAATTAAGCGAGTAGGATCAGGATGTGACCTGATGACATGACTGCTAGCATTCCTGTAAATTCCAGTTGCAGTTACTGTTTCACATGTAACATTGCTTTTCCCAAAGAAGCCTGTCTAGTGCTTTATTTTCATGTTTGGGCAGACTGGTGTGTTGTCTCTGGTGTGTTGTCTCTGGCTCATGAGGAATGCTGAGGTGGAACAGACAGAACATCAACTCCAGGGTAAAAAGAAATGGCCATTGCTTTGGCATGAGCCTCCTGCCTTTCGTCAGTTGATGTCCTACCCCTGGTAAAGGGGCATTTTTTTCCCACCCACTTTGGTCTTGATGGAAACTGAAGGAAAACAAAATAGGTATGTACCTGGTCTGTACATCATCGTGTCCTTCCTCTACTTAGTGAATGTTTCTTTAATTGGCTTAGTTAGCCCCTCTCACCTTTCAGCACTTCAGGAATGACTCTTTGAAGAGAGCCATGTACAGAGGTTTAGCTGACATTTAGTGACACTAGGCTCTGCAGTCTCCAAAATATGACTGATGTCACTTGTTATGTTCCCTTGGGTCTCTGGGGACAAAGTCACTCTTACCCTGAAGCATGCATTGACAATCTCAAGATAACACTTCTTTGACAGAGTCAGGGGCCTTGCCAGGGTCTAATGTAATCTCTAGAAAGTTTCCAATCTGGGCATTGTTTGTTATTTATATTTCATATCTGGAGTTTGTGTTTGCTTTGCTGTGATTTTAATATGAAGGCTGCTAATAAGAAGAAAAATTCATACCTTTTTCTGCTGGACGGGTGTGTTGGCAGGTCTGTGACCAATGGAAACAACTTTCTTCAAGGTGAAAAAAAATCAAACAAACCTAAGAAAAATAATCACAGCCTGTATTCTTATTCTGCAAATAAATCCACTGGCAATGAGAAGACTGGGGTGGAGGTGTGAATGAAACAGAATTTTATTCTAACTGAATGAATTGTTTAAACCCAGCTTCACAGCACCAGGAGAGGAGTTTGCAAGGAGGCAGAGATGCTCTTTGTTGTCTTCGCTCACCCTAAATGGAGGGCTGGCTTTATCACTCCTTTATTTCGCCTTTACCCTTTATTAATTCTATTTTCCTCTCCCAGACACAAATCAACCGAGGAGGGGCGGGCGGGCTGCTGATGCCGTTTTAGGCGGGGAAAAGGACTTTGGTGCCAGTCCCGTCCAGCGGGAGCCCTGACTGGGGGGGCACGGGGAGCGGCGGGGCTCGGAGCGGCGGGAGCGGGAGCGGCGGGAGCGGGGAGCGGCGGGGCCCGGAGCGGCGGGAGCGGGAGCGGCGGGAGCGGG